>NC_056731.1:148889670-149047170 GCF_019279795.1 Protopterus annectens
ATACTGAGTTCATACATTTCAACTGTCTAGAGTGTTGCAGACTGACCACATGTTTGCCTCACATTTGTAGACAATGTCTCATACAGTTGTGTATTGTCTGGCAAAACACTGGCAAGCCAGTAAAGACTGAAGTCATAACATAATAACATATATTTGAATGTCAGATGTCATATCCTGTGAAGAATTCCTGTGAATGCGAAACTAAGTGTGATACAGCTAGATTTATAAAGTGTCACTATCTTCTGGCCTTTGACCACCATTGATATGATCCTGTGTGCATGTGTCTTGTTCTAACAGGAGCTAGGAGTCTTAGCATGAAATTCATGTCATTGCAAGTGTACCTTGTCCTGGCGGATGCTGACATTTGTGCAGTCACTGACACCTGGTCTCCAGCTGTGGAGAACACACTAATCTTGCCAGGTTACTCTTCCCACCATATGTTTAGACCCCAAATGGAGGGCTGAAAAGCCACAGGAGTTTGAGTTTTAAATATTATCATACACATACACACCTCCAGGCTGGACAAACACTATGACATACAAGAGACATTGCAAGTGGAGTTCACTGTTGACAGAACACCTATGCAAATCATAGCTAGCTGCAGACCTCCAACCATGACTCTGGACACCCACTACACCTATCTGGACTTGCCTGAATCTGTCAATATTTAACCATCTATCCTGCTCCTGGGTGACTTTAACTACCCAACCATAGTCTGCATGACCTGTTCTTCCTGAACATGAATGCACAGAGATTCCTTGGCTTTGTCAATGTCAATGCAGTGGATCAGCTGGTCCACACTCCTATGACAGGTGGAAATTTCCTATACCTGGTCCTAACCAACATGAGTAGCCACTGTAGCACTCCAACAGTGTCATCCTCCTTGGTAAGATCTGACCACATAGCCATCACTGTTGAGGTCATCATCTCCCATGCCCCTCCTTGTCAGGGTCATACAAAAATAACTTTCCAAAACTGACTATAATTCCCCTCAGAGTAGGTAGAAGTAGCTTCACAGCCACCATCCCATCAGTTGGGACTAGCGGTAGTGTCTAAGCCTGCACCATAATACTATGTGAGGGGTCTATATTGAATTAGCGAATGCTTAGAAAAGCGAATGCTAATTCATTAACCCCTTTTAAGTGAAAGCTTACAATCTTGAACACCGGGAACAGTGATTTTTTTCACAGGGCAAAACAATCTCTGGGCCAGTTTCGGGAGTTCACCATTTCCTCCACTCTGGTGTGATCTCGGAGTTGATATATTTAAGTAGGGGAGGTGTGGCCCCCCCCCACATTATGTAATGTATTAATTTTTTTTTTTTTTGCGGAACAGCGATTTTTTTCCCAGGGAAAAAAAATTCGTTGTTCCGGGTGTTTGTGATTTTAAGCTTTCGTTTAAAAGGGGTCGATTAATTAGCATTCGCTTTTCTAAGAATTTGCTAATTTAATATAGATCCTATGTGAGGACCTACATAGCTGTATGGACTCAGCAATACCTGGCAGAACAAAATCATATCCCGCAATGCATTGTAACCCTCTGTGGTGGACAGCAGCAATACACAAATACCATAATAGGTGGGAATAATTGCTGGACAGGGCCAAGAAGGAGCAGATGCTGAACTGGAAGCTATGTCACTTTGGTCTGAACAAGCAAATAAGGAAACGGGCGAATTACCCTAAGGCTACCTTTGAGTGCAAATTGGACACATCCACCAAGGCCAATCACTAGCACTTTCACACATATGTCTGCAATCCCAGAGGCAACACCCACATCTGCTCTGTAGTGGTGGTCAATAACACTGCATACACATACAGCATAGATATAGCCAACCTGCTGCAGACAGGTTAAGTGCAAACATCACCCCTCCACCCCCACCCCCCATTGGTACAGATGGAAATGCCCAGCACCTGCCCCCTCCCCTCATCATCAGAAAGCAGGTCAGTAATGCGTTCACAAAGGCAACACACAGAAGTCTTCATAAGCCTGATACCATCCCTGGCTGCATCCTACATGAGGTTAGGCATGAACTCTCAGCTCCATCATACACTGTAGTCAACCAAAGCCTGAGCACCAGTGTCATCCCATCTGCACAGAGGATAGCCACTGTCATCCCTATACACAAAGATATATGTTTCTGAGGTACAAGACAAAACCAGTGGTCTGTGGCTGACCAGGTTTATAGATGATTGCAAGCTGGCCACTCTCTGACATTCCCCTACTGATGTCAGCATCCTCCAAGAGGCCATTACTGAAATTAATGACTGGTGCAAGAAGCATTGCCTCACACTGAATGCCAGGAGATTCATCACTTTCCCTGTTGTGGTAGATGTCAGCCAAACTAATTATAACAGTGATAACAATGTACTATTGCAATCAGGTGTGAGGCGACTTGTGTGTTGGTAGCAACCTGACAGTTCCACATCGTGTGGGCACCATTGTACAGAAGGCTGTCTACATGGCCCACCTCACAAATACGGGTATGTCATCTGGGAACCAGGAGGCCACAACATCCCTGTACCCCATCCTTATCAGATGCATTATCGAGTACAATGGCTCCTTTGGCATGTACCTTGCCAAGCAAATGCAGCAGTTGCAGAGACCACAGAGGTTCCTGACCAGGCAAATCCTATACAGATAGGCTGAATGCTCTGTCCCTGTACTCAGTCTCATACAGACTGATCATAGCTGACCTGTGTCTGGCATACAAGGACATTTCCAAACCAGACTTGATGGCATTTCTGCATATCTGTAAGACAAACCCCATTCATGCAACACACACGCAAGGCCCTCACTTGGTCTGGGACATGTATAGTATTTATTGGCAGGATAGTTTAGTCTCCCACACAATACACTGTCTGTAAAATACACTCCCTCCCAGTGTCTAGTGGAGTACGTGTATAGCCCTCTTGAAGAAGAAGCTGGACTACTGCATGGGAAACTGAAAGACACCCCTGGGATCCCGCATGTGTCCCAGCTGGACAGGGGAAACAGGTGCTGGGTTTGAAGGGACAGGGGCAAAAGTCTGGGCTAGTCTTATGAGTGCATCAGGGCTAATAGCCTGGTATCATCTTATGAACCTATGCACCTAGTACTTTACATGTGTCCTGCATGTATTGCAGACTGTCCTGCAATGTTGTCCACATGAATCCTTGTGGGCCAGAACTGTGTAGGTACTGCAGTGATAGAGTATTCCCTTGTTCCTTCATCTGTTATTATCACATATTGTTAAACCTTGTCATTGTGTCTGGTCTGTATAGCAGTAAGTTAGCTCTTGCAGTACTTGCAGATGCACTTGATGACACTGTATAGCTCACTCCAATAGCCTTGGTCATGGTCACACTTACAATTTTGCTAGTAGGCCCATCACACAGTAGGATTTGTCACCCTTTGTTGAGGGCCTTACAGTAGCTGTGAAAAAGATGGATTGTGGCAGGCAGAACTACCATAAGGTCAGGCCTGAAGGGCCCATAGGTGGCAAAGCTGTGCCAGACTTTACCAGGAGTGTGTGTGTGTGTGTTTGTGTGTATCAGCAAACATTATACTGCAGAGTATTAATTTACATATGTTGTCTTCACCTCACAGGTGAACAAGGGGGTTGGTGTTTCTCCCCCTCACAACCTGATTTCACTGTCTTAGTGGACTCCCATGATGATGGTGGTCATTGTGAGGCACATGTGGGGTTGTTGGGGCCTGAATCTGTGCACTTAGTTGATATCCCATTTTCAACCACAATGTCCCCGCACATAGTCAGTATGACCACACATACCCAGTCCCCAGCAGCCACAGATAATGGACAGTTGGAGGGTGGTGGCATGGAACAGGCTAGTGCTGTTATTGTGGCAAGTGTGAGTGTAGACACCAGCCATAGCCAGAGAACAGGTGAGGTCACACATAGACAGATGGACAGGGGTGCTCGACGGAGGACTGTTGCCCATCAAGTCTCTGTCGCAAGTGCCACAGGAGGTGTCACCAGACCCATGTTATGGTCTGTCATGGAGGCACAGGCATGTACTGACCACAACACCAGACAGGTGCTCAGGGTCATGAATGCAGCTCTTTCTGCCATGCATGACGACCTCCATGGCATTTGTGATGCCATATGTCATTTTGCTGATGTCATGGGTAGACAGTGGGTGAGACATTGTCACTGCTCGACCATGCAATGTCTGTATTTGAGTATGTGGTGGGAGTAGGGCAAAGGCAAGGTGGATGTAGGTCAGCCATATGATCAGCTGAGAGCCCACATGGCTGTGCACATGCACAGTCCCGTAGTGGCAGTACCACCAGCACTACTGAAGGGGGGGTGATGTCCACACCACACCAGAGCAGGCCATAGGCACATTGTCCTGCCTAGTCCTGTCAGGCACACGGATCCAGTAGACAGCAGTCACTATCGGGGAGTAGTACTGCATCTGTCCTTAGGCCTGGTGGTGCCAGTGAGACTTCTGTCAGAACCAGTTCACACATTCCTGCCAGGAGATGGTGAACCGTACATCCTGCCATGTACAGTCCATGGCTGTCCAACATAGCCATGTGTCGGGCATCCACATGGCTTGATGGTGTGCAGACAAACAGTCACACATCCCTATCACAGGCTGGTCACCAGCAGACATGCACAGCTTCTCTGCACAGCCCAGTTGAACACCACCCCTCCAGACACACACACACACACACACACACACACACACACACACACACACACACACACACACACACACACACACACCCATGATGTCAGCCATATGGCCCAGCCCAGGCCTCTGGCAATCTCACACCACACCCTTGTATGTCATGATACTTGTGCCACAACCCTGTTATCCATAACATCGATGCAAGGACATGTTGATATGGGTCTGATGCACAGGATGAATATAGTACAGTGTAGCAATGTAATGCTGTGTAAGGTGCTGTATGCTGGCAATAGTTATGGGTACTCATCGAGGTGTATGCACCTTGTTAGCCATGATGCACTATTGTTGTTAGTACTGCTGACTGACTGTAGTGTCACGTATTGTATTCTGTGTTCCAGGTGTCTGTGTGTCTGCAGGCTGTGGGCCTACCAACAGTAACAATGATGAGTAAGGTGGAGTGGAAACACATTGACATTTTCATAGCCAGGGTACAGCTGTATATGTACCTGTTAACAAGGTGTGTTTACATGCAACAGTGTGTGAGGGACAGTTGTGGCAGTGTGTGGTCTTGCATACATACCCTTGACACAGCCAGCTAACATTCATACATATCACCTGGGTGGTCTGTAGGACTGCAGGCTCACACATACAGAGGAGGTCCTGATGGAGAGATGAAAAGTCAGCAAGCAAAGGAGAGTAGTAGTGCTGAAATTGAATTCATCCTCAAGTCTTGGTGAGTACCTTCACTGGGTGGACCCTGTTTTCATAAAACCTCACCAAGGTGAAACTGATATATAGACTGTATTTTTATAGCATATATCATGGACAGATGTAAATCAAAAAAAAAAAAAAAAGATAGCTGGGTGCACAAGACCCAGGATGAAAAATTGCCCAATCCTGGTAGTCACACTGGTGCCAGGACTGGAAAAAATGACAGTGTAGAATCCTCAAAATACAGAAACATTCCTACAATGGGGCCAGGCCAGGCTCAGGGGGAAGATGACCCCCCCTCTTGTAGAAGGAATTAGAAGTCCACAAAAACGACAAAAATTGATTGGCCAAAGAAGAGCCATAAAGATGATAGAGTGGACTATTGAGGATAAGAAAGAAATTATGTATTGTTACCATTATGCAAAAAGCCCAGAATTTCCATTCACAAGATATACAAAAAGATTAAGAGAGAAATTAGAGAAAAGAAAAATACTTCCACAGGAAAAACTGGCAGAAGCTTCAAATAAACATTTACTTTCATTAATACAACATATTTTTGAAAAACAGTATATAGATCAAGAAATTTTGATCTGTTTGGGAAAAGAAGCATCTGAGGAAGTGATAAAATATAAACAACAAAACCTAGAGATATTTAAAAAATATAAAAAAGAAATATGGACATGGGAAAGAAAGATAGATTTCATATGGTGCAATAGCTATGCAAAGGAGAAAGCCAAGTTAACTAATATAGAGAAGGCAGTCTCAAAGATATTCGAAGAGAAATACAGGCAAAGGCATCCTGATATGGAAAGTTTCACGATAAAAAGATTAAGAGCACAAAAATATAATGTAGAAAAGATGATTAGTAAAGCAGAAGTTAAAGAAATAGAAGTTGAAGTTATGGAATGCCTGCAAAGTAAAGGATTTAATATAGAAGGTCTAAAACAGACTAGATCACAGCGTGATGTAGCGAGTCCCCAGAATAAGGAAAAGCAAGAAGATCAGGGGACATGTGAAGAAGAAATATAGACATGGGAAAGGAAAAGAGATTTAATATGGTGTAATATTTATGCAAAGGAGAAAGCAAAACTAACCAATACAAAAAGAGCAGCACCAAAGATATTTGAAAAAAATATATATAGGGAAAGGAATCCAGATATGGACAACTTTACAATACAAAAAATAAGAAGACTAAGAGGAAAAGTAGAACAAGAAATTAGTAAAGGAGACGTCAAAGAAATAGAAATTGAAGTTATGGAACAGCTACAAAGAGAAGGATTCAGAGTAGTAAATCAAGTAAGCACCACAACAGGATAGAGCAATGGATATCCAAACTGAGGGAAAATTAGTGGAACAGGAAGCAATTGGTCAGGTGCCATATCAAGATATTTTGGAGCCTTCTAACAGGAAACCAGTATAAACATTCAATCGAAACTAGACAGCAAGGAAAGGAACAGGAAACTGTGGAAACTCTGATGCAGTCAATGTTGAGGATTGATAGGCCAGTGAGTTCTCATATGACAGAACAACAGATGGCACAGGATGAAATTGAAGAGAATGTGCCACAGGAAGCTGCTATAGAACTTTCTATAGAATGTCTGCAGGAAATGGAAAACAAGGAATGTGCCCTCGGTATGGAAGAAAATGAGTTAAAAGAAGAGTTGCTAGATTTAATAGACAAAAGACAGATATATCAAGATCAATGAGAGGAGTAGACTGCAGAAGGTTAATAAAACCCCAAAAGTTAGAAACTTGATAAAACAAATTAACACAGTAATTAGGACTGTCCATAGAAATCCATGTAATATAACAGAAGTAAACAGAATATACTACTCTGCTGCTAAATTAATAACTGATAAAGTTCTACCACAGTAACACAGGGTAGCAAGTTAAAAGAGGGGGTGAAAGCAAATACCATCATGGAAATATCAAATAGAGAAAACTATAAAGCAGCTAAGACAAGAAGTGTCACTGTTAGAAGATTATAGAAGAGGGAATAGAGCAACAAAAATACTAAGAAAGATAGATGTGATAAAAGCAATGCACAGTATTAGAACAGACCAGGATCTATTATGTATTATTGGAGATAACAAACTAAAATTTTCAAAACAGGCGGAAAGACTTAGAAGATACGAAGACAAATATAAGGGAAAAGCACAAAATAAGCAATTTATTGATGACCCAGAAAAGTTTTATAGATAACTGGGAAATAAGGTAAAAGGAATTGAAAGACCGCCAAAAAAAAAGGAAGTAGATACATTTTGGAGAAGTATCTGTAAAGATCCTGTGGAACATAACAAAGATGCTAAATGGATAGAAGAAGTAAAAGAAAGAATAAGAAGTTTAAAGGTACAGGATATGAAATGGGATGAAATAACAGCTAGAGAGATTGAAACAAAGTTGAGAAAAGCCTCTAACTGGAAAACCCCAGGCCCAGACACAGTACCTAACTTTTGGCTTAAAGTTTTAACTTCTTTGCATGAGGACCTAACCATGAGTAAGAACTATTTATATGCATACCCCGAACACGCACCGCACTGGTTAACAACAGGAAAAACAGTGCTCTTACTGAAGAGTGAACCTGCAAGCTACCCTAAAAATTATAGACCAATAACTTGTCATCCAACAATGTACAAACTATACACGGGAATTGACGTCAACAGAGGTTATAGTCATTTAGAAGAAAACTCAATAATGGCAGTAGAACAAAAGGGCAATAAAAGAAAGTCATATGGAACAAAGGATCATTTGTTGTTAAACAAAGTTATAGTGGAGAACTGTAAAAATGGTAAGAATCTAAGTATGGCATGGATTGACTACAAAAAAGCATTTGATAGTATTCCACATTCATGGATAAAAGAGTGCTTAAAAATGTATAAGATACACCCTACACTGATTGACTACATTACAGTAACCATGAAACAGTGGCAGACCACTTTGCACTTAAGCCATGATAAAGGACAGATTATTATCCCACGGACAAAAATTCAAAGGGGGATACTCCAGGGTGACTCTCTGTCTCCGTTGTTATTCTGCCTTGCCATTAATCTATTAAACTGTTTTCTTAACAGCTTAGGCTATGGCTACAATTTGGCTTCTAGAAAACATCAAAGTCTAATGACTTCTCATTTTCTCTTTGTCGATGATTTAAAAATGTATAGCTCATCAGATGAGGAACTGAACGTACAGCTGCAGTTGTCAAAACTTTTTCAGACGATATTGGAATGTCATTTGGTCTTGATAAATGTGCAAAAGCAACCTTTAAAAAGGAAAACTGCAGCACCAGGAAAACATAAGTTTGGGACAAGAATGTGATATAAAAGAACTTGAGCAAGAGGGAGTGTATAAATACTTAGGAATTGATGAAGGATCGTCAATAAAACATGAACAAATGTGAATAAAGCTCAGTAAGGAGTACTTTAAAAGACTTAAATTAATCCTGAAAACAGCATTGACATCTAGGAACAAGATCCAAGCCATAAATCAATTTGCTCTTCCTGTCCTAAGTTATAGTTTTGGAGTGATTGACTGTCCCCAAAAAGTGTTGGATAGATTGAAAATTAAAACAAGAAAGATGCATCATGCTTCCAAATGTTTTATAAAAATCAGTGTATACCAAGATTATGTATTTCCCTCTCTGAAGGAGGAATGGGCCTCCTTGAAATTGATTACATGCATTGATCTACAATCATGGGACTCCACACATATCTGCTGACCTCACAGGATCCAAATGTAGTGAAAGTTTTGAAACATGAGGAGAATAAATCTAAGATGACATCTCTGCTTAATTAAGCAGAAGCATATTGATGTCAAGCAGGAATGGAAATTATACCAGAAGTAGATAAAAACCAGGCAGCAACTGAATGTGCTAAAAAACAAAAGAAAGAATATAAGTTGAAGGGCCAGATGAGAAGGCAAGAAATGTGGAAAAAGCATAAATATAGTTGCAAGTATAGAAAACATCTGGAAGAGTCTCATGTTGATCAAGAATGAACACAGGAATGGTTAAGGAGAGGTGAATTCACATCAAGAAAAGAAAGGTTAATATTGGCAGCCCAAGATAGTGGGCTACGTACATGCTGGTTTTCAAAGTCCATTGAACATGTGGGAGAAACAGACATATGTAGGTTTTGTAAAACTGAATTGGAAACAATTACACACCTTGTTGCTGGTTGCACTAATGGTCGAGGGACTGTATACTGAAAGGCATAATAATGTGGTGAGAGTGTTACACTAGAGATTGTGCAAATATTATGGTATCAAAGTTGCTGAAAAACACTGGAAACATGAGCCACAAAGAATCATAGAAAATGATGAAGTTTATATCACATGGGATCACCCAATACCAACAGTTCAAAAGATAGATGCTAGAAAACCGGCTATAATAGTGGTCCAAGAAAAGAAGACAAAAGTAGCATTGATCATTGAAATTGCCACACCCAGTGACTACAGTGTCTTGCATACAGAGAGACACAAAGTCATAAAATACCTGGATCTGCAGGCAGAAATGAGAGCCATGTGAAAGATACCCAGACAGTTCCAGTAGTAGTAGGAGCAACTAGTCTTATAAATAATTTACAATCGTATTTAGATATGTTACCAATTCATGTAACACCATACGAATTGCAGGAGTCATTACTGAGCACATTGCGGGTGCTCCGAAGAGCACTTTTGGCTAATGTCAAAGAGTGAAACAATACTAATTTCATGAACTTTAATCTTACTTTGACTTAGGAATGGGGTCCATTCCTGTCATGGTATTAGAAACCCAAAAGACTTGGAGAAATTAAAAAGGGAGGTTACTTGAGTACTGGAACTAGGTCCCTCACAAATTTAGCCATTACTTTAACTGCAACGGTTTCAGCTATCAGCATCCATTGCCCTTGCCATTTTTGTGCCATCCATTCAACCTTCATGCAGTTGATGAGGGAATGCCTGGTACTGTGTATGGCAGATTTGGGGTATGTATTCCTGACACAAGTCAGCCTGTGTTAGTCTAACCTGACAATCACCAGCATGTGTGTCTGCTAACTCATATGCATGTCTGGCCTGTCATGCTGGTAGTGCACATGGAGTCATAGTCCTTGTACATGGGGCAGCTGACAAAGGGCTGAGCACAGCCCCTACTTACACAGTGTTATGAAATATAGCACTAGATACATAAAACAAAAAGCACAGAGGTAATGTAGTGTGGCAGTGTCTGCCACTACTATTCAAGTGGATAACAATTGCAGGGGCTGTTAGGATTGCCAATTGTGTTTTCAGAGGCCCTTAACATGTTAGAGCCATCTGACATGCACACGTACACACTGCTGCATGAGGACATGCATTGCAACACACATGCACATGGAGCTGACACTTCTCAGAGTAGATGACCTACCCATCTATTTATGTACAATACACAGTGATATGACCATTGCATGCACCACAGTGGGCTGGTGTTAGAAACTGTGTAATTGTGCTTATATGGTGGATGACATCTGTATGGGCTGAAACTAGGTTGGCAATGGGGGAGCTCACAGGGTGGAAGAGGAACACAAAATGGTATAGCCATCACATACACACAGTAAAGACAGCCACCGGGGCTGTGCAGACAGAAACACATACACAGTTGCCAATAGACAGACAGTAACCCTACATATCCACTTGTATGTACTATAGTGCAACGTACACATGACATGCCTTACATAGATTATATGCCTGGGACATAACACACAACCTCTTCCAATGAGAAATCTTGCGAATGCCTTTATGGATGGTGGGATAACCCACCAGAAATAGCGATTGGTCTTATCTACTACTCCTACAAACCTGCACAAGTGATAGAGTGACAGACCATGTATCAGCATGATGTGTCAGTCAGGTA
This sequence comes from Protopterus annectens, assembly GCF_019279795.1. NCBI lineage: Eukaryota > Metazoa > Chordata > Ceratodontiformes > Protopteridae > Protopterus > Protopterus annectens. The sequence continues at coordinate 148,900,882 of NC_056731.1, forward strand.
CAATGTCTGATGCTGGCATATGTGTCACTATGGTAACTGTGACATATTTGGCAATGTTATCACAGGAATGCTCATTGTTAGGGGACACAGACCGCATATAGGTTCCAAATGTGGATATTCCATGTACATCTGTACAGATGACTGGTATGGGCTGTATAGTGTTATGTGGTGCATGTGAGGCAGATGCCAATAACAGGCTCTTTAAAGTAATGTCATGGGTAGGGGGTCTGCAGGCTTTTAAATGGTATAACCTACACACACAACAGCCACAGGGGATATGCTTCATCCACACTACTATAGTTAGTGTTGAGATTAAAACCCCTACCTATCTACTTATTTGCACTATAGTATTACGCAGTTATTGCACACGCCACAGAGCTTGGAGGGCTGATAAGTGTATACAGGTACATCTAAGGTGAATGACAGCAGGCCTTGTAAAGTAGGGTAATGGGATGTGTACTGGGTGGTACATGCCTCAAAATGGTATAAACACACATGCAGAGTATATGATTCTCACCCAAACACACACACATGGAGAATATTATTCACACACACACACTCACACACACACACACACACACACACACACACACACACACACACACACACACACACACACACACACACACACATTATCACAGCTGCCAGTAATGAGTTTAGAACCCCTACCAATCTAGTTATGTGTACTACAGTGTTATGCAGTTATCACAAATGCAACGGAGCTTATAAGATTTAACAGTGTCCCAATGTACATCTAAGGTGAATTACATCAAGAGCCCTTGTAATGTTTGGCAATGGGAAATGTACTGGGTGGGAAGGGCATCAAAATACATTACTCTACAAACATACACACTTACAAACACCTTCACACACACACACACACACACACACACACACACACACACACACACACACACACACACACACACACACACACACACACACACACACACACACACACACACATTTGACAGACCTGAGAGGAGAATCCCTGCCTATCTAGTTATCTGTACTATATTGTTACTTAGTTATTACAAGAGCCATGGAGCTTATAGGTCTGAGGGCTATCCAAAGGCACTTCTAAGGGTAATGACATCAGCAGGACTGCTAATGTAGGGCACTAGAAAATGTAGTGGTTGGGAATGGCCTAAAACTGTTTCACCTACAAAGAAACACACACACACACACACACACACACACACACACACACACACACACACACACACACACGCACGCACGCACACACACACACACACACACACACACACACACACACACACACACACACACACACACACGCACATTGGCTAGGACTGGGATTAGAACCCCTACCTATCTAATTATTTGTACTATAGTGTTACACAGTTATCACACCCACTATAGAGTGTATAAGGCTGACAAGTGTCCAAAGGTACTTCTAAGGTGAATGACATCAACAGGACTGCTAAAGTAGGACACTGGGAAGGGTTGTGGGTGGGTACGTCCTCAAAACACTTCATCCTACAAACATACACACTTCCAAAAATGCCTCCGGTTACCACCAATAAGTGCCAACGACTGCCAAATAATATGATATTCCACAGTTTATTGAAACAAAGCATGGACTGATATGACAAACAGAAAGAAACAAACAAGATACAACAAAACGAAACAGAGTTAAGCACTTTCAACCATGATAACTGGTCTTCATCAGAACTGTAGCGTTTAGTTGTTCCACTGCTTAAATAACTTTTCTGGCGCCAAAACGCTCTCCACTTCTTAACGATACATAAACACATACAGTGAAGGTGTACATAGCAGTGGATATAAAAAGTTTACACACCTCTGTTAAAATGCCAGGTTTTTGTGATATAAAAAAATGAGACCACAATAAATAATTTCAAAATGTTTCCCACCTTTAATGTGACCTATAACCTGTACAATTTAATTGAAAAACAAAGAAATCTGTTAGAGGAAAAAATATAAAAAATAAATAATGTACGATACTCTGGTTGCATAAGTGTGCACATCCTTAAACTAATACATTGTTGTATGTGTTGAAGCACCTTTTGATTTAATTACAACATTCAGTCTTCTTGGGTAGGAATCTATCAGCATGGCACATCTTGACTTGGAAATATTTGCCCACTCTTCCTTGCAAAAGCACTCCAAATCCATCAGATTGTGAGGGCATCTCTTGTGCACAACCCTCTTCAAGTCATCCCACAGATTTTATATTGGATTTAGGTCTGGAATCTGGCTGGGCCATTCCAAAACATTAATTTTCTTCTGGTGCAGCCATTCTTTTGTTGATTTGGGTGTATGCTTGGGGTCATTGTCATGCTGAAATGTGAAATTCTTCTTCATCTTCATCTTTCTAGCAGATGCCTGAATGTTTTGGGCCAAAAGTAACTGGTATTTGGAACTGTTCATAATTCCCTCCACCTTGACTAAAGCCCCAGTTTCAGCTGAAGAAAAGCAACCCCAAAGCATGATACTGCCACCACCATGCTTCACCGTGGGGATGGTGTTCTTTTGGTGATGCGAAGTGTTGTTTTTGCGCCAAACATACCTTTTTGAATTGTGGCCAAAAAGTTCAACCTTGGTCTCATCAGACCATAACACATTTTCCCACACGCTTTTGGAAGACTTGGTGTATTTTATTTGCAAATTTTAGCCATGCCTGGATGTTTTTCTGTGTAGTACACCACCAGTACTTGCAAGAAATTTCTGTAGCTCCTACAGTGTTACTGTAGGTCTTTTGGCATCCTCCCTGACCAGTTTTTATCTTGTCTTTTCATCAATTTTGGAGGGACATCCAGTTCTTTATGTCACTGTTGTCCCATATTTTCTCCACTTTTTGATGACTATCTTCACTGTGTCCCATGGTATATCCAATACTGTGGAAATTTTTTGTACCCTTCTCCAGACTGATACCTTTCAACAAAGAGATCCCTTTGATGCTTTGTAAACTCTCTGAGAACCATGGCTTTTGCTGTAGCAGACAACTGAGTAAATGTCAGGAAAATCCTACTAGGACAGCTGAACTTTATTTGGGATTATCAAAGTCTCTTTAATTGATGGCAGGTGTGTACCCAAGATGACTGAATGCTGTAGTTAAATCAAAAGGGGCTTCAATAAAGTATTACTTTAAGGGTGTGCATACACAACAAAATATTAGTTTAAGGGTGTGCACACTTATGCAGCCAGCATATTGTACGTTTTTTTTATTTTTTGTATTTTTTCCCCTAACAGATCTGTTTGTTTTTCAATTGAATTGTACAGGTTATAGGTCATATTAAAGGTGGGAAAAGTTCTGAAATTATTTATTGTGGTCTCATTTTTATATCACAAAAGCCTGGCATTTTTAACAGGGGTGTGTAAACTTTTTATATCCACTGTAGCTGTCTGTATGCAAAGACATATATGCACAATATAATTATATAGTCCGATGTGGGTTCTAACATGGGCTGTGATTCTCTAAGTGTAGGAGCATGCCCAATATGACCTTCTATAGTGAGAGTGGGACTCCATTCCAGAGACAAGTGTGCTCTGGTCTGGGGTTTTGTGTGCTATAGCCATACCTTCCAGAAGTAAACAGGAATTTGCTAGAGGTACAGAGTTTGTTTTAACAAACATTTTCTGACATATCTGAAGTCTGACATTGGAATGTATTATGTCATTACTTAGTGACAGACATCCTCAGATCATCACGGTGCTTTACCAGAGGAATGCAAGATGTATGATGCACAGACCAATATTATGAGCCCAACTATATACATTCTTGCCCAAAAAGGCCAGTTTAAAGGTGTGGCTACAGCCAGTTGACTGATGCAGCTGTGTAAACAATCCAGCAACTTGGTGATATACTGGCTGGGGATCCCCTGCTTATGTGGTATTCTTCTTACCTGGAAAGTCATATCCTGGTGTGGCCATACCTCTCAACTGTACAGGTTTTGCCAGATTGTCCAGGTGTTTGTCTAGAAGTTTCATCCAGTCTACATACACTTGTGTTTGTATAGCAAGTTAGTTGCATATAATTGAAGACTGATGCACTGTTAGGACAAGCAGAACAGATATAGAGGCATACTTGTGCTCCTTCTGTGACAACCTCTGTCATTCCAGGGGTATGGCTGTTGGCCAGTGACATGTTGTCAGTGCTGACACAGAAAGGTGGCAGCCTTTTATATACTGGCAGTACACTGACTTTCAGGTACCTGCTGTCCTACTAGGCACCAGACCTCTCAACTTCTGACAGCCAGACATCTACACAAAGCCATAAGTGATCGGGGACAAAGACCTAATTATAGGGATAGCTCTTATGTACTGGCCTTACAAACCTAGAAAGGTGATACAATAACAGGTTTTGCATTAGCATGCAATTTTCTATAGGGTACAGAGTCTGACACTACAATATGTCATTATTTTCTGACCTTAGTCTTATGTGATTTGCCATTGAATTGCCAGACAACCACTGTTTCATGATATACAGACCACAAATATGAGGCAAACCTCTGGGAATTCTGCAGTAGGTCTGTACAGTTGAGAGGTATGTTAGGCACTGTGTAGGTTACTCCAAGCTGTGTACTGTCCATATGTGTGGCCCCCTATCCATGACCTTTCCAGCTTTCCTGCAGTAACAGATATTGACATCTGGACTGTGTGTACAACTCCTACCATAGGTGTAGCTGACATGCAAAATAATTGTCACTACAGATCATGGCACATGGCCCTGTCAACCACAGTACTGTACCTAGGCCACTAAGACACAACAGCCAGGAGTAAGTGCTGGCCACATCCTGACAGTACTAACCACACATATACATAGCTCATTGACCCCTGCATATTGTGGACATGCTATGAGTTATCTTGTTGATTGGGACAGCCTGGACAATGTGTGCTCTGCTGTTGTTTCCCTACAAACATACATGTTACTGCATTTCTATGGGATTATGGCTGTGGGGGGCATACCTGTCAACCATACACATTTGCACAGCATGTGCTGATATTTGCTTTACATTTTGGTTCCTTGTAGTATAGTATTGTGCCTTGTCTTGGAGAATAGAGGCATATTACTAAAGACCACAGGTTAGATTGTAATGGCATACATTTGAGGTTCAGATTTCTTACCCTTCAGAGCCTTACTGCAACTGCAAGACCTGCTGTACTATCACTGTGTAAGTCTTTAGGAGGCTATTTCATCATTGTCACCATTTGTGGGCCTTTGCCAGACATTTCTTAATGGTTTTCCCTGGCTGACTTGCTGGGTGAGGCTGAAGGGTGAGTATGGGACCCCCACATTGACATCCGTGCCTGTGACCTATGACCTCCCCCCAGTTAGTTGGTCCCCCACATCTACTTTAGTGGGATTTGTCACTTTGGATACTACTGCATAGTGTGGGGAAACCAGTATTGGGCAAACATTTCCTGGTATCCCACATAGCTGTCAGTTGTCTGCTGCTATGCCAGTAATCCACCCCATTCCCTTGCATGCATGCAGTGATACCATAGATATGCTACCAGAACATACCACTCTATTCATTTATTGTTAAGAAGACTGACTTATCTTGTGCCTTCATAAGTTGTGAGGATGGTGCTTGAGGGCTGCCTATGTTAGATGCATGCTGCACCCTACCTACACATGGTAAGGTACAGGTATTGTGATGTGTGTGGCATCCATTTTACTGTGTGTGCGAGTCAAAGAGAAGTGTCAGTCTCTGGGTCCCTACAGTGTCAGTTTGTGTGCTATGCATTGCCTCTTTGCCAAAGTCAGGGCATACTGGACATGTCTCTGTCTGCCTACATAAGCTGGCTCAAGGGTGGGGGTCCTCCTCTGATTCCCTCTGTGCCTGTGGGGACCTTGGCAATGGTGGGGGGCTGTGTGGCCCTTCCCCATGCTGTTCCTGCTGCAGCTTTTCCACAGGATCATATTGTGTAGCATGGCACATACTATGAACATGTGTGCACATGCAGCTGGAGAGTACTACAGGTCTACACCAGATATGTCAAGGCAGTGGATTCATGATTTGAGCATCCCAAACACATGCTCTATAATGATCCTAGTTTGTGAATGTGCCTCATTATGGCCTTCTTGAATGAGTGTGTGTGCATTTTTGATGGGTGTCATCATCCATGGCTCCAGTGCATAACCAGAATCCCCAACCAGATGCCATATGGGATGTTCCCCAGGCAAATCCCTTATAAAGCTGTGAGGAATGCCAGATGTGAGAGTCATGATAGCTTGCAGGGCTGCCAGCACACACATTAATGATAATGCCCTAGGCATTGCACATGACCTGGCAGGTGATGGAGTGAAAGCCCTTGCAGTTTACGTAGACCCTACCCTGTTTACCAGGTGGTGCTTTGATGTAGATATGCATGCAGTCTATGGCACCCAGTACCTCCGGGTAGTCTGCTACATGGTGGAAGAGGCGGATATTGCTGGTCCTCTCCTCACAGGTGCTGGGGAAGTAAATGTGCTCACCGTCATGTGGTAAGCATGGCATCCAGTAACTGGTGGAGTATCCTGGATGCAGATGCCTGTGAGATCCCCATGATGTCCCCAGTAGGTCTTTGGAAAGTACCTGTAGCTAGTATTCTTAAGGCTGCACATACCTTGGTATCCACTGTGATGGGTTCCCCTCTGTTGGCTCTGGGTCTGAAGTGAGACTAGAACAGCTTGATGAGTTACTGAAGTATGTCCCTGTCCACCCTGTAGCACTCTAGTATCTCCAGATCACGTAGCCCCTGGTAAGTTACCCTGGGTCTGAACACTCTTCTCCTCCTCCTCAGTCTGGGACAGCTGTCAGCATTATCCTCCTCACCACCTTCAGCCCCTAGCACATACTGATGCATCAAAGCGACAGCAGCCCCTAACATTTTTTTTTTGGTTAAAATTCCCCTGAGTGTGTACACCAGTTGTGCAGAGTTTGTGAGAAAAAACAGACTAAAAGGTGTTTGCATAGTTTATACTGTTGTGCTACAGATGCTGCCTGTATGATTGGCTGACTATGATACATTCCACCTGCCAGCTATATTATTTGTACTTGATTGCTTTTATTCTGCTATTTTCTGTTTTTTTCTCCCTTCCCATGTCCACTCCCTTTTAAGCCCTGCGGTGCGCCGCACAAACCCGCTGCACAAATGTAAACAGTTCTGCTATTTCCATTTTTTTTTTGATTAAAGACCCGGTGCATGCCACGCAAACCCATTTAGCTAAAGTAAACACTATTAAGCAGAAATAGCCCTCCCCTGAATGCGAACATGCTCCTTATTTCATGGAATAAGTAAATACAGTCTCAGACACACACCTTTGCTTAGCGGTGGTTAGCTAAGCTCAAATGGAAGCAGTGGAGCTCCAATGTGCGTACACTTAGCATGACACACCCCCTTTTCATGTCAGCTACTTCTCCTGCTTACACTACTGCCTTATAGTTCCTACACAGTTAGGTGCATCCAGACAATGGTCTCCCATTTTGCTAGTCAGTAAATGTTGCTCATTTGCATACCCCCTCCCTTAGTACCTTGTTACACCACTACACCAGAGCCTTTCTCCTTAGCAACCTGTGTTACCTGTTGTTGTTTTGATTCTGCATGCTATCCACTATAATGGCAAAATGCAGATTTCACTTAAAATTGTCTTTTCACATTTTTTTTTAATTTTCTGTACAATCTTGTTTGTGCGCCACTGTGCTATGCTTAAACAGCTGAAATTGGCCAACAAAACTTTGTTTTCCATACCAATGGCTATATATTTGGCCATTGGCATGCCTAATGATCATAATACATGTTTTACTTTGAGCTGTCATGCCCACATTTTGATTTTTGCAGAAATGTACAGTTAGTAACCAAATACATTTCTGTAATGGATACTGTTTTGGCACGGATGCCTGCCTGCTTACTAAATCGCTAATTCACCTCATTTGCATGTTTTTCACCAGAAAATGAGGTAATTAGCATTATTCAGTGGTGTCCATGCCAGAAGAGTGCTGGCAGTCTGATGCACACCCCCAGCCTTGTTTACTGAATATCTCTGCGGCCATATTCCATGCAGGAGCTGCTACACTATTCTGGCATTGTAAAAATGCTTTATTGTATCCCAGGGATGGATTTTGTGAAGACAAGTGAACAATTAGTGAATGATTTTTAAACAAAGAGGCTACAATGAACTGGAGATAGTTGTAACTATGAGAGAAGTTAGAACTTTACGTGAGACAAATGGGAAACCATATTATTCTGAAAAGACTACAATGGATAACAGTAACCAATCAGATAAAAACATAACAAAAGGGAACAACAACAGAAAAAACAGACTGACATTAACATATACTAGTGATATTGATTTAGTGGGGCAGCCGCGGTGGTGCAGCGGTTAGCGTTGCCACCTCACAGTAAGAGGTTCTCTGGTTCGATCCTTGGCTGGGGTGCCTTCTGTGCAGAGTCTGCATGTCCTCCCTGTGGTTGTGTGGGTTTCCTCCAGGTGCTCTGTTTTTTTCCCACATCCCAAAGACATGCTGTAGGTGGATTGGACACTCTAAATTGGCCCTAGTTACGAGTGCATGCCTGTGTGCCTTCTGTGCAAGGCTGGGCACCGGGCTGGCAACTTAACACTGTAAAACTCTACTGCCAATCATGAGCAGACAGGTGATCCGGTGTGGCAACGCCTAACTGGGAAAAGCAGAAAGAAGAAAAAGAAGTGATATTGATTTAGTATGCAATGTAGTGAAAGCTAACTGGAAAATATTGACAGGTGATGACTGTGAGAAACATAATGGGTGACAGACCATCTTTTTCATTTAGAAGTGAGAGAAATATTAAACAATTACTGTGCCATTGTACCCTGGTAAACAACCCAGATATATATAAAAAATCAGGCACTTTTCCCTGCATGAATTGCAGTTGCTGCAAATACATTTCTATACATTTCTAAAGAATGATGTTTCAAAGATCCGAAAACAGGAAGATGCTACTATTTGAAAACATATGTGGACTGCAGGACAAAAAAATGTAGTTTACATTGCTTGCTGTCAGTCCTGCACTACTTATTATGTTGGCAAAACAAATCAGCACTTCAAAAAAAGGATTTTTTTTTTTAAACAGTTTTATTGTTTTTGACTATAATGAAAACAATCACATAGACATATGTAAGATCATTTACATTATAGATTTACAAACTGATAACATATATTTAAAACATTTAAATATGAATATACGAATAACAAAGCAAACAAACTAAAGTATGTACATAGACATCCAGTATTTATACATTAACATACACTATAACCTTCCTTCTGTAACTTGTTCTTATGAATGACAATGAAAGTCAATTACCTTTATGCTAAATTATAATTTTTTCCAACATATTTTGTAAGCTAACCCATAAATAATATTCATATGTCTTTCTAGATGTTCTAGAGGTTATGGTTCTTATCTGTAAATGACTAACTTCTTTTAATAAATTAGTAAACTTAGAGAATGTAGGAGGATGTTTTGAAATCTAATTTTTTGTTATGATCTTTCTAGCCACTGCCAATATAGTCCATAGTAATGAGTATTTGGTTTTCCTAACACATTGTGGAACAGGTGTATTAAATATGATTAATGATTTATTCAATATGAAGTTGTCTGAAAAAAGTGCTTGTAAAAAGTAATTTACTTTATTCCAAAAGATATCTAAGGTTGGACAGTCAAAACACATATGTGCCCAGTTAATATCTGCATTAGAGATGCACCTATTACAAATGTTCTGTTTTTTATTAATTTTGTCCATTATTTGTGGTGTATAAAAGGATCTATTCATGAATCTCCATGTGTAAATCTTCCATTTCAGAGAAAATGATGTTTTCCCAGCTGATTGTAGCATATTAACCTTATCTTGCTCACTTGGGGAATTATGAGTAATTAAACTATAATAACTCCAGTAGTTATGTGTGCAAGAAAATGTTTCTTCTCTTAAAAGTCTATAAATAAATAAGAGACTACCAGAATATGTATGCTGGTGTAATAATGTTAAATGAAGAAATTGTAATAATATCTTGGTGTCATGTTTGCTAGTTGATGAAGCTAGTTTGAGCTTATTATCAATATATAGTATAAGTGTTTCTATATCTAACCATGAGGAATTATTATGTTTATATTCCTGTATAATATGATCCATTGAACTAGTCTTGTATTCATAAGTTAGCTGGAACCAGTATTTGAGTTCATTGTTTTTCAGTTGAGAAATTTTGTTAATATCTGAGGTAACAAAAGTCTCTTGTGTATATGCTGTAGGAAATAACAAAAAAAAGTAGTCTTTATATTTAACATGTTTATATATAAAGTTTCTAAAGTTAATTATAATATTATGTATGTAACTGGCAGTATGATTACGATTAGTATGTGAAATAAAATATTCTTTTAAGATCCATATAAAAGGTGTTTTTATGAATTCTAGTTGATTTGTTGTTGGTCTCGTTATAAGTTCAATGGCTGATGCTTCCCATAAAGATTTCCATTTAGCTAAATAGGTTATATCTAAGAGCTGAGAAATTGATCTGATTATAGCGGAAATCGGATAGAGATTTAGATCTGGGAAAGCTATTCCACCATTCTTCCAGCTGTTAGTATGTTGATTAATAGTAATTCTAGGTTTTTTTGTGACCAAAAGAATCTTAGCATTAAAGTGTTTAGTTTATTTATAAACCTTTTAGAGGATAGAATTTGAATGGATTGTAGTATGTATAAGATTTTAGGTAAATTATCATTTTTATAATGGTTAGTCTTTCTTCAGTAGTAAATATTATTATATTCCATTTTGAAAATAATTCTTAAATATTTTGTAAACATTTGTTATAGTTTAATTGAATTATTGATTTGATGTCTTTGGCAAGAATGATTCCAAGATATGTGATTTGATATGCATTAGCAATGTGATATGTATTATTTCCTATCATTCTTTTTTTTATTTTTTTATTATTATGATATATGGGTAGAATTTTTGTTTTATTGTCATTGAATGATAGACCAGACATCATTTGAAATGTTTTAATTGATTCATATAATGGCATGAAGGAGGAGTCATTTCCCTTTGTGGTGATAAGAACATCATCTGCAAACAGATGGATTTTGGCTATATTGTCTTTATCCATTTCCAAACCCTCTATTTCTTTATTGTTTCTTATTTCATTTGCCCAGGGTTCCATGATCAAAATAAATAGTAGAGAAGAGAGAGGACAACCTTGTTTGGTGCCTTTTGTAATAGATATTTTATTGGAAATATATGACCCCATTTTGATACATGCATAGGTTTCTTCATATAAATGTTTTAGAAGATTAATAAAATTATGTGAAAAATGTAAGCATTCCAAAAGAGTAAATAGATAGATCCAGTTAATAGAATCAAAGGCCGCATTAATATCAAGACTAATTAATGATAAGTTCCTTTTTGTTCCTTTGTGAGAAGTCTATAATAGCTAGGGTTCATTTTATATTATCAAAAGTACTTCTGTTAATTATAAATCCTGTCTGGTCTTTGTCTATTAAGTGGGGTAAGAATTTCTCCAATCTTTCTGAAAATATATTCATAAACATCTTATAATCGATATTCAGTAAAGATATTGGTCTGCATGTAAAACAGAATTTTGGGTCTTTATTTGATTTTAAAATAGGGGATATAAATGTATATTTCCAGGATGGCGGTGTAATATTATCATTTTGGGCTGAATTATATACGTTGGTTTTATTCTTAAGGTTTGATAGATGTTTAGGATTTACTGAATAAGCAAGAAACCTATATTTTTCTAGTGTTATCTTTATTTTATGATGTTGGATAGATCTATATTCCTCATTTAGTTTGTATATCTCATCCCTTATATTCTTCAAAAACAAGTTGTCTTTATTATTTGTATATAGTGTGTCCAGTTTATCCTGTATTATTCTATATCTTTATCCCATATTTTCATCTTATTATGAAACCATTTGTTTATTTTTCCATATAATTATGATTTTAGGGCATCCCAAATAAATATATCATGTGTGTCTGATGCTGAGTTTATATTAATGAAGTTTTGTGTCTCTTCTGTTATGAATAATTGAAAATCCTTAAGTTGTGTGAGATATGCTTGAATCCTTTTAATTTGGACACTATGGGTGTTATTAATATTAAGTTCAAATATGATAGTATTATGGTCCGAGATTGGGCAGGATATAATTTTGCTATTGGTCAGGTTATTCATTATCTGTGTGGAAAGAAACATTCTATCAATTCTAGAAAATGTTTTGTATCTATTAGAATAGAACATGTATTGTAATGAGGTATGATCCACAAAATGATATATGTCTTTGAGTAGGTATAAGTCTATGAAATTTATAAGTTGTTTAGCTTGTACTGGAAGTTTTCTTTTTCCTGAAGTGGTTGTATCATTACGGTCTAAGATACAGTTGTAGTCACCTGCCATAATGATATGTCCCTCAGATAGTGAAACTATTTGATTCAATATGTGTCTAATAGTATTAGTACCAATACCAGGTAACCAATAGTTGTTTATTAATGTATATAGTTTCTTACTCATTTCAATTACAGCCAAGCAAAGCAAACCTTTATTGTCTTGGTATGTTTTGATTATTCTGGGTAATGGTAATGTTTTGTTCCACAATTTTGCTACACCTCTTTTTTTTGTACACTCTGAGCTTACTATATTTGAGTATTTATTTGTATCTAGAAATTTAATAGTATCTTTTGTTAAATGGGTTTCTTGTAAGAATACTATATTAGGTTTATGAAAAGCTAGATATTTAAATAAATTACTTCTTTTATACGGATTGTTCAGACCATTTATGTTAAGTGACATACCTTTCAACATAGTCATATTATGTAACTGTACCTGAAAAATGTGTTAGTAACATATCAATATCATATGTATAATGTGAAAATTTCCACAAAAATGTGAATTTGTTCCTAGTAAAAATATTAAATCTCATGTCATTAGGAAAAAAAATGTATTCCTTGAGCTTTATTCTCTATATTTTATGTAAATAAGCTACTCTGGATGTCAAAAAACTCTTTTTAAAAAAAAAATATTACATACACTAGATAAAAACAAACACCCCAACGCTCCCCGCCTGGAGTTATAACAACTGTCACTGAGATCAACCTCTAAACTGTAACAACAGAGTACAAACTCCACTAATAACATACTTTATATACTTTAAGTTAGAAACATTAAGATAACCAAATTCTAATGAAATCATTAATTGTCCTAATATAGTGTTATCTGGAAGGTTTATATTTTCATAGATATCATATCTAATAAGAAACCTATGTAACCTAATAGATTCAAAATATGATTTACATTCCAAAATAAGGCAATCTAACAGATTATTTAAAAGGACTAAGCAATTTAGCCCACTGCCTTACTATTAACATAGCTAACAGAGGTTGTGTGTATAAACAACATTTCTGTTAGGTTATCAGATATAATACGTTATCCAGGACACAATGTTATTGTTCAAACCATGTTTTTTTTAAATGTAATTCTATTTTGTATTAACATGTTTATAACCTTCGTTATATCTCTTCCCTTTATTTTAACTTATATACATGAACACGAGAGGGAAGAGAGAGGTAAAAGAGAGAAAGAAAAAAAAGTAAAACAAGGCTAACATCTAGTTAGGATCCCTTGTAAACAGTTATATTTAAAATAACTATTTAGAAGATGTAAATGTAATTATAAACATTATGGGCAGGATTCACGAAGGCTTGCACGGAGTGTAAGAGACGTGCAACACTCCATGCAAGCCTCGCGATCCAGGAACAGCCCTAAACTCCGTGTAAGAGACCAGCTAAAACGTCTCTTACACGGACTGGGCGTGGACATGCTAAATACCTCACTTGCATCTGAAAGGTATGCAAATGAGGTATATTAGCGATCCACGAAGCAGAAACCAGTCTGTGTAGGAGACGTTTTAGCTGCAGAAATGCACTCAGTTGACAACTGAGTACATTTCTGCAAAATCCACAACGGAGAGATGTCAGCTCCAAAAAAAGGTTGCATATGATTCAGGCAGCATGCCAATGGCCAAATATGTGGCCATTGGCAAGATAACCCGATGCAAAAATATTAAAAATATAAGTTTTTTTTCGCGACGCCATGTTTAAACCAGCGCAGCCCAGCAAACGGGCTGCGCTGTATAAAACCATGAAAAAGAAGGTTATAAACCCACAAATGTGGGTTTCATGCAATACATGGAATGACAATGCAGGGACCAGCAGACTTAAACCAACATGGCCATCGTGTAGTGGTTGCTAAGGGGGAAAGCTGAGTCTAAGACATGTAACTAAGCATTAGTAGGCAATCTCATGTAAATGAGGGTTCGGATACTGAATCTCACAGTCACATACCAAATGAGCACAGTCTGAGTAGTGTAAGAGATACAAAAGGGGGAGGAATAGAGTAGGAGATAGGTGACATCACAGGGGGGAATGGTAGAAAGAAATGCAGTTCATTGGAGGCCAGTGTAACATGACAGATGACAGGCACAGATCATGGAAAGAGGTGTGCCACTAGATAAGTCATGGAAAGTCAAGAAATGGAAGGTGTACACTGTAACCTACACCAAAGTTTCTTGCTGGCCATGCATGCGCACGTGTGTGCGCCATGAAGCGCGAGTAGGACAGTGTGCGCGCGTGTAAGGCAGTGTGAGCATGTGGGAGCGTGTTGGGAGATGTTTAACACTGTTTGCGCGGGTGTGCACGCGTGTAAGGCAGGCTGAGTATGTTGGAGGCTGTTGGCAGACGTGTAACAGTGTTTGCACGGGTGTACGCATGTTTAAACCCGAATAAGTAGATTCTGAACCATGTAAGCACATGTGTGCACGTGTAAGCCACTGTGAGCGTGTGTCAGATAGTATGCAAGTTGCTCCCCCCTGAGGAAACAGAGAGGAAAAAGGAAGCAACAGAATTAATAGGAAGCTAGCAGGGATAGCTGCTGAAGCTAGCAGGTGAAAACAGAAGCAGGCAATTACACAGGCAGAATAGTAGCCCAGCCCAGCACTTAAAACTCTGCAAACAGTAGTGCAGGATGTTTCCATTAAGAGACACTGCAAGACAGGAGTAAGCTAATAGAAGGGAAAACTGAAAAAGCTTCACTCAGAGCAGAAATGTTAGGGGCTGCCATAGCTGTCATAATGAGACATAGGCGACTTGCTGAGGGTGGTGACAATGCAGATGGTGCCAGACAACCCACAGTGAGGAGACGGAGAAGAGTGTACAGGCCCAGGGTCACCTACCACGGGTTACATGAGCTGGAGATAGTAGAGTGCTATAGAGTGGACAGAGAGCTCCTGCAGCAAATTGTTGAGCTGTGCAGGCCACGCCTCACACACAGAACCAACAGAGGGGAACCCATCCCAGTGGAAACCAAGGTATGTGTTGGCCTAAGAATACTAGCAACAGGTACCTTCCAGAGACCAACTGGCGATATGATGGGGATATCACAGGCATCAGCCTCCAGGGTACTACACCAGTTCCTGGATGCCATGTCAGCACATGTCGGTGATCATGTATATTTCCCCAATGCCCGTGAGGTATTGGCCAGCAATATGCGTCTCTTCCAGCAAATAGCGGAATACCCTGAGGTACTGGGTGCTATAGACTGCACGCACATACGCATCAAAGCACCAGCCGGTGAGCGGGGTAGGGCCTACATTAACCACAAGGGCTTCCCCTCCATCAACTGCCAGGTCGTGTGTGATGCCCAGGGCATAATAATGAATGTGTGTGCTGGCTGCCCTGGGAGTTCTCACGATTCCTACATCTGGCATTTGATGCAGCTGTACCAGACATTTGCCAATGGGGACATCCCACACGGACACCTAGTGGGGGATGCAGGTTATGCACTGGAGCCAAGGCTGATGACACCCATCAGAAACGCACACACACCCCTGAACAGGAACGCCATAATGAGGCACATGCACAAACACGTAATGTGATAGAGCGTGTGTTTGGGCTGCTCAAGTCATGGTTCCGGTGTCTGGACACATCTGGTGGAGCCTTGCAGTACACACCAACTACATGTACCCAAATTGTCATGGTATGTGCTATGCTACATAATATGATCTTGCGAAAACAGCTGCAGCAGGACCAGCATAGGGCCAGGCCAAACAGCCCCTCACCATTGCCAAGGCCATCACAGGCAGAGTGTGACTCAGAGGAGGAACAACCTGAGCCTGCCCCAGTAGGCAGAAGGAGGCGTGCCCAGTATGCCCTGGCCTTGGCAAAGAGGCAATGCATAGCACATACACTGGCTCAGTAGGAACCCTGGGAATGATACCCCTCTCTGACTCACTCATATAGTAACAGGGATGGCTAACATGACACAACCTGCTCTCAAACATGTACAGGGATTGTAGTATGTGCATCCGACAGAGGCAGCCCTGCAGCACCACCTGAGGCATGATTGCCATGTGTTAAGCAATGTAACACCATCTAGTATATGCAAACATGAAGACCCTGTCTAACATCTCACCCTCACCAAGCATGATGCCACACTATGAAGACAAGAAGATCAAGTACAATAATTGGCTGAAGTAATGCAGTCAGTCAAATGGGAGCCAATGTGTTACAGGCTGGGAAGATATGCAGAGTTTGACATGATGCACCGCCTGCTAGGGGTGGCATGCACCTATCATGCCATGCCCCATGGATACTGGCAAAGGCTGTCAGTGCCCAAAGCATGCCCTGAATAGGTAAGTCTCAAAACACAAACCCAACCTCATAGGTTCTACAAGGGATAGGAACCTAGATGTAATACTACCCCATGACAGATGTACAAACAGCAAGATGTGTGCAGGGTAAACGCACACAGTAAGGAGAATGTAGATACCAGTCTTGTAATAGAGAACTGGGCAAGGCTCACATCAGCACCCTAACACTACCAGGTCACACCTCATACTGTGCTGTACAGCCGCAAAACATGGAACAAGCTACAAAAGGAGGGTGACTAGCAAGAAATGGCAAGGATAACCACATCCCCATGTTGGTACCACAACAAGAAGCAGCATGGAATATCCATGGTCAAATACCAATGGCTAAAACTGCCTCGCAGTATATAGCCTGCTGCAGACCACTGTCCTAATACCAGGAACAGCACCTGGCCTATGTCGGAATACATGAATATATCAAGCCCCCCAAACCACATTATATTGCTCGACTGAAAATACCCAGACATACACCGGTAGCATTGTACTAGCACCAACACAGTAGGAGAAATTACCCAGATTCCATAAACCAAAATGGCCAGCAACAATGTACTACTCCCACAAGAGGGGTAAGCATACTGGATGTGATAATCAGCAACATGTGTACTGGATGGCAAGATGAGAAGTGTACCCCTCACTGGTAAGACCAAACCATAGAGTAAGCACACTGGATATACACACCCTGACCCCAGTCCCTGGCCAGAATACCACAGTGAAAAACATGTGTAAAGTATAGGTTGCAGCCCTCAAAACTGATGTTGAATCTACAAAAGACCCTGTGCAAGTGCAGAATATGGGACACACCACAGAGCATGTTATACAGGCATTCCATGAACACAGCCAGGAATGCTTGGAGTATGCAATCACAAATAACAACAACACACAATGCCATACACGCAGGCATCTGGCATGCTGGCCTCCAGCCATTACCAAACCATGCAAGAGAATGAGGAAGATACCACATGATAGAGCAAACATAAAAAGGGAAGTAATCACTGACCAGTAGTATGGCAACAACATATGTCCACACATACAATCCACTAAGTCCAGCCACAACAAGTATAACCTATGAATCCAGAGGCAATGTGACGCCAGTACCAAGTACACAGACAACCACAACACCCCCCAATAAATACAAACATATGTGATAGATGCATCCATGTATCCAAAGCAGAGGTTGAGCTCCAACAACTCAGTACTGTCAACACTAGTCAGGAGGAGAAGGTAACCACATACACCACAAAGCCAGTCCCACATAGACCTACCACAACTGTAAACCAAACACATAAACACAGACAAATATTCCCGGAGGCCTTAATTACAAACACACCACACCAATAGACGCCTCCAAAGTAGATCACAAGCAACCACAACCTTCAAACATAGCACATGCAACGAATAGTATGCAAAGTTGGTGTGCCAAACAGTCACAGGCCCGAAGGAGAAACAACATGCCTGATACAGTCGTAATAGGTGTCTGTATAGGCAGAAACACAGCTGTCCCACTCACCAGACTGAACAAGGGAAAGGGCAGAGTAAGCTGCTTGTAGGTAGCCACAAAATGCCACTTAACACAAGTACGCAGGTCACCCCAAAGCAAGCAGAAATATGATGCACTCAATGTCCATGCTGGTGTGAATTACCTGAGATGTACCTCCCTGGTCAACATCAAATGAGACATGGATGGTCCCTCCGAGTATGTACCCCAGGGCGGGATGACACTGGCTGTGTGCAGCATCCAACCCTCACCAAGAATGATGCCACAGTACAAACACAGAATGCTCATGTTTAACAGCTGGCACAGTTACAGCTGTCAGTCCAAGAGGGTGTAATGTGTGTCTGCTTGAGATGTCAAGCATGACAAGCCATGCTGCTGTTACAGGGGTGGCTGTCAGCTGTTACCCTTGTGCGTCTGGACACTGGATAAGGCCTTTGCCACCTCCATAGAGCTGTATGTAGGCAAGGCCAAAAAGACTACTCACCACCCTAGAAAACATAAGTGGTAGGAAACATAAGGGTAATGCTGACCAATGCCAGATGTGTAAACTGCAATATGCATGCCTCTGAGGCACTTCCCATTATGGAGAACATTGATGCCTGTCCAGTGACAGAAGCCTGCTGCAGGCCTAGTGATACCACACCAGCACTACTAGGTTATACCACATACCATGTGTTATGGCCCCAACACCTGCACCAAGACATCAAAGGAGGGGGAGTATCCATATGCAGCACAGACACCCATATAGCCAGGTAACTGACAATGCACAAAGCAGCAGACACCACCCATGTGCACATAACTGTAATCAAAACTGCTGTACAGTCTGCAGCATGCGACAGACCACACTCTCACACACAAGAACCCCACCCAGACATCCGAAGACACTGGACAGTATGGATGCCCCACCAAATACCAGACAAGGTACACAAAGTACCACATAGGTGTCAAACCATTATGTATGCAAGGAGTCATCAGGGACCTAGGGACACAGGTCGACATTAATCTGTCATGTGACAGCCACAATGCCAATGTGGCTATGAAGACTGTTGATACTGGACACCGTATCATGAAAGGATTCACACCAACATCAACAGAGGTCACTGTGCCGCTGTACTGTTCCCTTATCAGACCCATAATCTAGTACAATGACTCATATGGGATGTACCATACGTGACACCTGCAGCGGTTCGGAAGACCTCATAGTTACCCCACCAAGAGGATAAAGGGTGTGAAATATATGTCATATGCTGCCTGGCTGTAGACACCCCAGCTGACTGCAGTCACACACTGCCTACACAGAGGCATTGTATGTCTGTTGTACCAGGCCATGTCCAACACAGGAGTAATGGACATGCTACACCACAGGAAATCAAAGCCATTGGAGCTGTGAGAGTCACAGATGTCAACCTCAACACATAATGAAATAAGATGTGCTGGAGGGACAGATACATAACCCATAGGCTCCCCACACCCAGAAACAGGATCCCAATCCATGGTAGGCAGAGTCCCTCACTGACACCCCTCAACAGGAATATTGCCAAGTGGATGGATGACCGTATATGTATACTGGGGGTCCCCACTGTGTCACGACCAGACAGAGGCACAGTGAAGAACCTCATAAATGGCCATAATTGAACATAGCAAGGGGTGGCAAAAGACACACACACTCTAGCTAGGCTTACTAATGGCCTAGGGTGTCTATCCTACTATGAGCCCATGAACCTATGAAGATACAACATGTACAGGACACTAAGGATAATCACAAGGCTTACCCAACTGATGGTAGGAACCATGTTGGGCATCCACAGATATGCTCCGAATCACACAGATATTACAAACAACATACCAAACACACACACATATTGCTAACATACAACCTGTCAGGTGCAGTGCAAACACCCCCCCCCGAGTGCAAAATACCTATCCCAGCAGATGGTCCCCTGACATTGCAGATGCTGAGGTAACAGCCATCATCTGCAAAGCAGAACACACAGCAGCAAAGGTATGTGATGGTGTCCTGTGCTGAGGCCAACATGGACCCCAAGAGTAATGAAATGCAAAATCACACTACTGGCCAATGTCAGCCTTACCACAGGATATGTACCCAAAGAGCAGTGTACAACAACAGTGGTCCATCACAACAAAGGTGTTGCCTGAATGGATACGCCAAACTACCACCCCAGGATCCTGACAAGCTTGTTCTGCACAGCTATGGAAAGGATCAGTATGTACCGCAGACAGAAGGCTAATGTGGACCTACTGATACTGGACCCTACACACTGTGGCTGTTGTAACTGCAGAACCGGCCCCTAAACATGTCTGACCCATTTGAAGCAGTCATTAAGGTAATTGATGAGGGCTATGTGGTCCACACAGCGTAGCTGGACCGTGCACATGCTTCTAGACAATACCGTACGTGTTCAGTATGGATATGTTCACCAGCTTAAATATACACCCCTATGTCAGTAGAGGGGTGCAAAGCAGACCAAGGACAGAACTGACATGGTCAGACATGCCGCATCCATGTCAGACTACAAAGCGGATATGAGTGGCATCCCACAAGGCCTGGTCTTGGCCCCCCCCCCGTTCTGTATACATGTCCCATAGGTATAGGTCAACATGGAAGGACTGTGACTGAGCATGTATGCAGAGGAGTACAAACAGCCCACCATATCCGACCCCCAGCTGACACAAGCAACCCACAAAAGGGCCACCTACAAACAGACAACTGTAGCCATAGCCATGTCAGCAAGCTAATCGCAGAACTGTGTATAGACAACCACCGTGGATATACAGTAAGTGCCCACAAATTACCACACAGGTGTTAACCCACGAGGCACCTAACATGTAATGTGAGACCTGGGTACAAAAGGTGATAAATATCCTGTACTGGACAAACATGTGTCTGTAGTGTTCGCAGAAACATGTACCATATACCCACCCAAACATGAAGGCTGGCAGATGTAGATAAGGGGAACTCACTCTGGCTCTGCAGCCATCCTCCATCAGCATCACAACTTACTACAATAGCCCCTGTGGGATATACCGCAGCAGACACCTCCAACAACTGTAAAGTCCACAACAGTACCCCACCAGGGGTAGCAAAGAGCCTGAACAGATGCCATGTGTTGCCTGAGTAAACAAACTGCAGCCCCACACACCACCATCCTTCCCAGCTACAGGAAAGCTGTGCTTGATGTATGAAGCCATGTCCAACCTGGAATGAATGAACATGTTGCACCTTGTACAATCTGAATGGCAGTGAGCTATGCACATGAGAGACCTGAACCCCAGCACTGACATACATAGGACAAGCTGTACAGAATGATCCATAACACAGAAGGCACCCCCACACTTCAGTAAACCCCTGGTACAGGTCAGCCAGAGTGCCACATATCGACACCCCTCAAGAGGCATCCTGATGAGTGTATGGGAGATGGTAGGCTACCCTGGGTATCACTGTTATGTCAGAGGTAGACAGAGGCACAGTATACCAACCATGACATATGTAATGGCAAACTCCAGTTACAATGTGTGTCGAAGGACAAACACACCCTGTGACTACCATCAGAAATGGCCTCAGGAACATCGCTAGTGTTTGCCAATGTCCACCCATGTTGTGGAATACACTAGCAATGTTGGACGAGCCTGGTGTAGGTAGTCCATATCTGAACATATTGCAACATGGCCATATGTGCACAACTGGCCCCTACACAGTCTGTTGTGCTCACTATGAAGATGTCAAGCAGTAATAGGACTAAAGCCCAGGATACTGTCCACTACAGTGAAAGTACCGAACCAGTACACTATATGGTACTACAGTGTTAGGTCATTATGAAAGTATGTTGAGAACTGTCTGCAAAGTATCCCATGCAATTCCTGCAGGCACGGTATAATCCCTGTTGTGGCAGACACGAAGCAGTTGGCCAGTTAGTACACAACATGACAGCCAGCACACAATCATAAACGTGCGATAATGTCGAAGGTCACACACACCCAAATATGTGTTGGACTTCAGAGTGCAACATATGGAAAGCTCACACTGGGCATGCTCGCACACTTTGATAAATGAGGCATATGTCAGACAACATGCCATGGAAAGGCTGAACTGGGCATGCTCACACACTTAGGCCATATCTCCGTGTAGCAGTTGGCCACACATATCTGGTATTTATACGTGTCAGTCCAGGAACCAACCACAACACAGCAATCAGCCCAGTGCACACAGTAAATGACCACAGAGACATAAGTGATATAGTGGATCGCCGTCATATGCAAACATCTGCCACAGATACACAAGTTGGTCATAGGAACAGGGAATGCTATGGCAATAAAGACCTGTAAACAGTAGAACAGCACAACAAATATTGTGCATCCGACAATTGAACATATGGGTGTAGAGGTCAATACTAGGCTTCTTGCCCCAGGGAATGACAGCTCAGCCAGAGTGTGCTTGACATCTGCATCCCCAGGATAGTAGGCTACCGTGCCATTGTAAAGTAGGTCACAGAAGGCAACATGTGAGGCTAGTGAGCTGTGCCTCTGTCAAGCAGGGGCACCGTGGAGGTCTCAGGGATTGAATGTGCTAAGCCACAGCCATGTTGTCGGTGTGTGCTGTGAGAGGGTTGTCGAGGATCTCTGACAGTAGGTGTCCGTCAATAACAGACTGAGGGGAGCCCTATCTGCATTCTCTGGATGATTCCACTGTCAACACTGTGTTGTAATGAGTATGTGTGAATGAAGTGCCATGCTGGAACCGTTCACAGATGTCCTCCCTCTGTGGGCTACAGCTCTGCAATGTATTAGGTCACTCTGTCTGTTGAATGGCGCATATATGGCGGGTGTACAGCTGACAGGTGTCTTGTTGTGGAGCAGTCATTGGTATATGTGGGATAGAATGACCAATGCAAACTGTACACATGCTCATAGGATGCAAGTGTCAAGGATTATGCTGAGTGGCCAGTATAGTCCTCCAGCATGGGTCCTCTGAAGTCATCCACCCCAGTCTACACAGGTGTAGAGTCTGTTTGTGCTAAACACAGTTTGTGTGCAGTGACAACCTTGCCTGAGGGTGGAGATGAGATATGGATGTCCAGGGAAAGGTGGTCATGGTCAGATATCAACAATGGTGGTCTACCTTTGGTGTGGAACAGTGAGTACCCACGTTGCAGATGGACAGGTGCAATATGTATTCACCCATGTGGCTGTGGTGTGTGGTTCTGCCATAGCACATGGACCCACAAACTGTAGTGGCGGTAGGGTAAAGTGGTAGAGGCCTGAGTAGTTCTCACATACAATATGCCTGTACCTGACGTTAACAACTGGAATGGTGTATGTGAATACCTGCATATCCTGGCACTGTTCCCAGGGAAGCTAAGTGTGTGTCCTGGATGTGGGTGTGGTGTTCTGGACTGGTTGTGTTGTGTGTTACAGGTCCTGTGGTCCCAAAGCATGGTATAGAACATAACCTGCCAGTGCGATGTGCATATCTGACCCTGACGTAGGTGGCTGCAAATGCATATATATGCTATCCCCCACCTGACAGGTAGTACTACATCTACATACCTCTGTGGAAATAAAGATGTCAGCACCCTAGAAATACTACAGGTGCAGAGCAGATGCCCACCAATTCAGATAGTGCGCTCTGCTAGTGCGTCTCCTTCAAGTGTCATAATATAGTTAGATAGGGGTTCGAATCCTGCAAATGCTCAGTGTGTGTGGGTGAGTGGGGTTTGTGTGTGTGAAAGGGAAATGTCCCTTTTGGCAACTGGGAAAACACACTACAGGATGCACATTCCCCTTACTAAACACTGATGATATCAGCACCCTATAAGTACAGCAGGAGAAGGGAAACCTCCCAGTAATGCGAATAGTGTGCTCCGATAATGCGTCCGTCTCGAGTGTCATAACATAGTTAAGTAGTGGTTGGAATCCTGCAAGTGTGTGTGTTTGGAAGAGGGGGGTTACTGTGTGTGTGCAAATATGTGTGAGGGAAATGTCCCTTTTGGCAACTGGGAGAACACACTACAGGATGCACACTCCCCTTTCTAAACACAGATGATGTCAGCACCCTATAAGTACAGCAGGAGAAGGGAAGCCTCCCAGTAATGCAAATAGCGCACTCTGCTAATGTGTCCGTCTTGAGTGTTATAACATAGTTAGGTAGTGGTTTGAATCCTGTAAATGGCAAGTGTGTGTGTTTGGATGAGGGGGGTTACTGTGTGTGTGCAAATATGTATGAGGGAAATGTCCCTTTTGGCAACTGGGAGAACACACTACAGGATGCACACTCCCCTTTCTGAACACAGATGATGTCAGCACCCTATAAGTACAGCAGGAGACGGGAAGCCTCCCAGTAATGCAAATAGTGCACTCTGCTAATGCGTTCGTCTCAAGTGTCATAACATCGTTAGGTAGTGGTTTGAATCCTGCAAGTGTGTGTGTTTGGATGAGGGGGGTTACTGTGTATATGCAAATATATATGAGGGAAATGTCCCTTTTGGCAACTGGGAGAACACACTACAGGATTCACACTCCCCTTTCTAAACACAGATGATGTCAGCACCCTATAAGTACAGCAGGAGATGGAAAGCCTCCCAGTAATGCGAATAGCGCTCTCTGCTAATGCATCTGTTTCGAGTGTCATACCACAGTTCAGTAGTGGTTTGAATCCTACAAATGGCAAGTGTGTGTGTTTGGATGGGGGGGTTACTGTGTGTGTGCAAATATGTGTGAGGGAAATGTCCCTTTTGGCAACTGGGAGAACACACTACAGGATGCACACTCCCCTTTCTAAACACAGATGATGTCAGCACCCTATAAGTAGAGCAGGAGAAGGGAAGCCTCCCAGTAATGCGAATAGCGCGCTCTGCTAATGCGTCCGTCTCGAGTGTTATAACATAGTTAGTGGTTTGAATCCTGCAAGTGTGTGTGTTTGGATGAAGGGGTTACTGTGTGTGTGCAAATATGTATGAGGAAGATGTCCCTTTTGGCAACTGGGAGAACACACTACAGGATGCACACTCCCCTTTCTAAACACAGATGATGTCAGCACCCTATAAGTACAGCAGGAAAAAGGAAGCCTCCCAGTAATGTGAATAGCACATTCTGCTAATGCATCTCTCCTGAGTATCGTAATGTAGTTAGGTAGGAGTTTGAAACCTGTAAATGGCATGTGTGTGTGTTTGGATGTGGGGAGTTCGTGTGTGTGCTTTTCTGTATGAAAAACATGTTAGTTTTGGCAATCAGGAGATCACACTACCTGATGCACATTACCCTTTCAAAATACTGATGTTGTCAGCACCCTATAAGTATAGCCAGAGAAGAGGAACTATCTAGTAAACCAAATAGTGCGCTTTGCTAATGTGTCTCTCTCACGTGTCATGACTTAGTTAGGTAGGAGAATGAATCCTGCAAATGGCAAGTGTGTATGTGTGTGGGGGTAGTAGGGTGTGTGTAAATGCAAGTGTGAGACAACAGATCCTTTTGGCAAATACTACAATACACCAGATGCTGCATACTCCCCCAGTAAACACAGGGGATGTCACCACACTATCAGCACAGCCAAACAGGGCTAGTTGGCTAGTAATGCCAATAGTGTGCTCTGCTACTGTGTCTATTACCATTGTTAGAGTACAGATAGGTATGTTTTGGTAACCCACAACTGTCATGTGTGGTTGTGTCACACAGTATGACCTTGTGTGGGTGTTTGTACATAACAATGCATGCCGTTGCCTAAACCAGCAATGGCATTGCACACATGATGTATGTGTGTGACACATACACATAAATACCTGTGACCTGCAGTAGTTACCATGTCTGACACATGCTTCGTGTGGATAAATGGTATTTGCAATGTATACCAATATGACTGTGTCTTACTGTGCAGGGTCCGCACGTGGTATGTCCCTATACAGTGTGGGTGTCTATGGTGAAAGACCTACAGCAGGGGATACACATCTGGTCTGGGCCATATAGTGTACATGTAGTCGATGTACAGGTGCTGCATGTTCCCACCTGTTGTGGTAGTGTTAACATGTCATTCCACTGCAATTCAGTGACCACATGCTGTGAACTCTTCAACTAGTGCGTTGTAGCTACAGTAATGCTCACACACAATGTTTGGCTGGATGCAGTACGGCCTTATAAACACAGTTCATGAGACTGTCATATTGCCGGTGTTGTTATGGAGGATAGGTGGTCTTCCTGTGTATGTGAGGGTTGTGTGTGCCAGGCTATGAACCAGATGGCAGTCCGACACACTGTCAGCTGCACATGAGTAGGCCCTGATGGTTTGTGCTGTGCCAACAACCTGGAGGTGTGTGTATCTGTGTTACCTTGGGATACCACCTCCCTATCCATGTGTGTTACATGTGTAGGGGACGACAGGCATGGTATGGGGCATAACCTGTCAGTGATGGGTAACACCTGTGAGCCCTGAATCATGAATCTCGTACTGCACAGACATTGCAGTTCACCGTGCTGAGGGCAGTGTCTGGTGCATGCATCTTCCGGTGTACACTGCTGTTGTTGTGTAGCAGCACTGTTAGTGTCCTAACCTGTGTGATACCCACGGAGGTCACTATGTAAACTATGTCCTGCAGCATAAGGCAGTATGTGTGTACCAAGGAGCTTTGCCATTATACATCGGGCCATGGGTGTCACGTGCAAGATGACCCGTGCACATCATTGTGGCTTCCCTAGCATGTAAGCACACGTTGACAGCCAGTGGATACCCTATGAATGACAGTGGAGACTGAGCATAATGTAGACATACAACACCCTTCCCACATATAGTGGTAGAATACCTAGTGAGGGTATGTTGGCAACCAACATCAGGCTCATACTGGCCTGTGCCACATGCTGAGAAATCCATTCTATGTTCCCTATCATGTAGTCCAGGGAGGTATGTCTCAGGCAGCCACACTGGCATGGTCAATGAGTGAATCATATCTCTCCATGCCTCTGACTGACCTGTATGCATGTGTGCTGTGGTGGACCATAGTGCCCCTGAGTCATACCACTGTGACCTTCACCAGATACAGCCTGTTGAGTGGGACCCCAGTGCAGCACACAAGACAGGTACCTGACACTTCTGTTGCAGGTGTGTTGTGTAGCCCTACAGGCTGTGAGTGTGTGGCACAGGGGATGTGCGTGCCATGTGTGGCATGTGCTCTGTTCCGATGGAACATATGCCTGTGTACCAGCTGCGGAGGTGTGTGATGCCCAGGCAGGCTGCTATTCTGAGTCCCCACATATGCCCCAGTGTGTTCAGCGTGCTGTCAGTGTGTGTCAATGTCTGACTGGTATTGTCGTCACTGTAATATATTGTACTGATTTATTTATTTATCCTACATTTGTTGACTGGGATAGCCCGACTGGATGCATGTCCATTTCCAGGGGAGGCCCGTGGAGGCAAGCTACGAGGGTAGCAGATACAGCATTACATAATACTAGCATTACATATTACAAACAGATTATTTGCAGAGATTACATAAGTAAGCAAGTCAAACATGTTCCACAGGTTAATGTTAGACCTGAGCATAAGTCAGGATTAAATTAAAATTACACAGTAAAGTGGTTCACAGAAGTTACACATTCGAGTTAGCCAGGCTTGATACATTGACATAGCCAGTTAAGTGACAAATGTTGTTTGAGTCTACTGTTAAATTGACCTAAGGTGGACAGTAGGGTAATAGCTGGAAGTGAGTTCCAGGATCTACTTACAGGGTTTGCAAAGAGAGAATCACCGGCTGTGTTATTAAACTTGCTAGTCTGAAGTAGTACTTTGTTAGAGGATCGAAGCGGTCTAGGATTGTTATAGGGGTGATAATATTTGAAGTGCAGGAGTATTGTCTGGATTATAGAGGATTTTATAGGCCATAATCAGTTGGTTATACTGTATTAGGCTGGGTATTGCAAGCCAACCAAGCTGATTTAGATTGATGCAATGATGTGTCCTAAAAGGCAGCCCAGTGGCAAACCTGGCAATGTGGTTGTAGCAAATTGAGTGTTTGTTAAGGACAGTCTTGTTCATATTTGAGAGTAGAGGGGATGCATACAGAAGGGTTGAAACAAGGTGTGAGTGGGCTATGGCACCTTTAGCTGGAGGGGCTAGGAAGGCTTTAATTCTGTAAAGTGACCCTAGTTTTCTATTGATGGCTTTGATAATCTGGTTAACATGTATGTCACATTTGAGATTATTGTCTATGATGACACCTAATAGTTTCGGAGATGGGTCAGGGGAGATTATTGTGCCATCATTTGATGTTATGGTAACGATGAAAGTGGTAGACCTACGTGTTGGTGAAATAACAGCAGTTTAGTTTGATTGGGATTTAGGATCAGACGGTGTTCAAAAAGCCAGTTTGCTATTGTGTTAAAGGTGGTCTGGGTAGCTGACCATAACTCTACTGGAGATGTGGCTGAGCAGATCAGAGTAGAGTATTCAGCATATTGGATACAGCTGACTTTTGGGATGACAGTATAATGGTCGTTAATGAAGATGGAGAACAGCAAGGGCCCTAGTATAGAGCCTTGTGGTACTCTGAGGGTGTTAGGTAGAAGGTTAGAGAGTTTGTTCTGCCAGAGGCCAGCCTGCTGTCGACCATGCAGGTAGGATTGAAACCATTGGAAGGCTCCAGTATCTAGACAGTGTTTGCAGGGTGTGGAGTACAAGTTGGTGATCAACCATATTGTATGCCTTTGAAATATCCAAAAAGAGGGCTGCGGATATATAATTATTGTTGCAAGTATGGCTTATGGTGTTAGTAAAGGCTAGGAGGCCTGACGTAGTGCTGTGATGAGGACGTAAGCCATGCTGAGTGTCTGCCATAATACGAGTTTGGATTAGGTGGTGCATGACTTGTCTATGATGAAAGTTTCCATAATCTTTGCAAGTGGAGAGAGTATAGCTATTGGCCTATAATTGGAGACTTCAGTAGAGCTGCCTCCTGTGATAATCTTTGCAAGTGGAGAGAGTATAGCTATTGGCCTATAATTGGAGACTTCAGTAGAGCTGCCTCTTGTGTGAAGTGGGATTACATATGACATTTTCCAGATGGTGGGAAAGTTAGATTCTAACATGGTTCCTTTGATTACCTTTGAGACGGGGTAAGCAATAGCATCATCTGGTTTTGATAGGTACTTGGCAGGGAGTTGATCAGCAGAAATTGTAGTGGGTTTCACTGTTACAATCAAGGTACGGAGAAGTGAAGTGGCGACTGGTTGGTAGCTGGACGCAAGTAGTTTTCTAGGGGTGCTACATTCAGGACCAGGGGAGCTAGGAGGTAGATGGCTAGCTAGGGCCTGAAATGTCTCAGTAAAGAACTGGTCAAAACTATCAGGAACATCTTCAGGGGTATTATCAATAGTAGCAGCAGGGATTGGGGTTGACATTTGTCCTGGACGTAGTATATATGACATGCCACCTGACAGGGTATGGCATTACTGGGTTCAGAGAGACCAGTCCCTAGATTGGCTGTGTGGTGGCATCCCACACATGTGTTGAATGTTCCTGGCCAAGGGTGATGGCTGACTGCATACATGTGGCAGCTGTGACAATGACACATGACTCACATAAACCACAACTGGACCATAGAGGCGATTCACAGGTTACCTTTGCACATGCTACCCTAGTAGTGTGATTGCCATGGTGAGTACCAACACATAGGGCCAATGGGGAACAACATACTGAAGGTGTGTATGTGTGGGTGTACTGCTACTGTTTCATAGCACTGACATATATGACTGCACATGTGGGTAAATGCCAGGTAAGACGTGTGCAATGTGTCACAGGCAACGTACATGCATACAGGACAGACAGTGACGTTCTGTCATGTGTAAAGTTGACATACGTATCGTACGCTATGCAGATGTCACTAGAAGTCTACAGAAGCACTGTAACTCTGCATTGCAGGTGTAAGCAGTGTTCCAGGGGACCCCAAGCAAACATGCATGCAAACAAAGCTACAGTAAACAGGGCTGGAAGTAGTGCATTATACAACAAAGAAGGGGTAACAATAACAGTAAGTAACAATGCAAATATGTAGGCACTATCAACATGTACCCAGGAATACGCAGCACAGATGCCCATGGTAGAACCAATATTATGTCATACTTATTTGTGATTTGGATTACATTGGTACTGCACACATATCTACATGCGAACATCCACATGGCATAGCCGTTGTGGGCAACTTGACACCATTACTGTACATGTCCACCATTGCATATCACTACTTGCGTTAGCTTTCCCCTGTGCTACCCATGTATGCGGCTATCTGTTGACAACCTTACCACCGGCATGCAATTATGTGCAGCTGTTATACTTTGGTATGTACTATGGGTGCAGATAACAATTCAGGACATTCATACAGTTACTGCAGCAGGCATGCTGGGATAAACACACAGTCATAGCAGCACACTGTACTGTTACCAACATGATACTACTAATACACTTCTATGTAGTCACCCTGTGCATCAGCAACATGTTTACCTGTTCCCGCAATGATGTTGGAGATTGCAGGAGGTGGCACAGTGTCATCATATGCACAGGGTGTGGATTAGGTATGCCTGAGTCAGCCACTGATACCACCAATTGACATGTGTGTGTATGTGTGTTGGTGAGGGGCAGCAGTACAGGGTGGGGCAGTGTTGGTGCAGTGTGTGCGTGTATGTGGTTGCCCTAGGTGTTAACATTTCGCATGTGTGTATGCACGCACACAGTTCCACCTCATGGCTGCCATATACAGGGGTTTGTGGACAGCCACAGACTGCACCTGGCAGGCCATACAGATCAGTGTCTGTGTGCACGGACACGGTACCTGTGCCTGGCAGGTGTGCTACAGACCGTATCCAGTACAAAGCCAGACTGGGTACTGTCATCAGAAGCGGGAGTGTGTTGACTGGACACAAGTCCCTGTTGGGACTGTCCAGAGCCACATGCACGTGGTCTCCTGGGGCGTTCCGATGACAGCACAGACCCAGCATTGCTGGGACTGCTGCTGGCACTATGGGGGCGTGCGCGAGCCTGTTGTCATCCGTGCCGACTGCCAGCTGCTGCTGCTGCCGGCATACGGCCACGTCGACGCCACAAATGCCCACCATTGCCCTGGCTCATGGACATCTGGTTGTGGAACTGCTGTAATATGTCCCCACAACGTCTGTCTATGACATTGGTGAAGTTACGGATAGCATCCGCAATGTCACGCATACTGTCTGTCATGGCTGTGCGACATGCTCTGAGCTCCCTCAGACCCTGTCTGGTGTACCTTTCCATACGTGACTGTGCCTGCATGACAGTCCAAAACATAGCTGAGGTTGACAGACCTCTTTGGGCATGTCGGCCAGAGGCAGTACGCCCACGGATGCTCCCACGAGAACCCATGGGCAACTGTCTGTGTGGTACCATTGGAGGACCCTGCCCATGGATGCTGTGTGGGGACACATGTGCCACAGGTACCAAATTACCCTGGTCTATGCTCACTGTATCCTGTCCATCACCTAGGGACAATGGTGACAAAGGATGTACAGGCAGGATGACTGTGCGCAATGATGGGGTTGACAGCTGTGTACTGTCAATTGGCTGACCAATGGCAGACCCTGACACACCTTCCTGTACCATTACACAAATATCATCATTACCAGTAGCCGTGGCACAGGATTCAGGTTCCCTGCTGCAGGTCACCAGAGCAGCCCCAGAACCTGTGGGATGAAGACAGGAAACACAGTTTACAGTCTCCAGACATTGTTACCAGTGATGCACTTATACACACATGCACACATGGACACATGCACACAGGCACACATGCACACATGCACACAGGCACACATGCAGACATGCACACGTGGACACATGCACACGTGGACACATGCACACATGCACACGTGGACACATGCACACATGGACACATGCACACATGCACACGTGGTCACATGCACACATGGGCACATGCACACATGCACACATGCACACGTGGTCACGTGTACACATGCACGCATGCACACATGCACACGTGGACACAGGCACACATGCACACATGCACACGTGGACACATGCACGCATGCACACGTGGACACAGGCACACATGCACAGATGCACACGACACAGGCACATCTGCACACATGCACACATGCACGCATGGGCACAGGCACACCTGCACACATGCACACATGCACACCCCGCAGTATACACACAGAGCACTACTGAGTTACACTACTGTTACTAGCATTATCAGGACTATTATAGGTTATGTTAAACACACTCACCAGCATGGATGGCCTGTATTGCTGTAACCCTGGAGGGACCTGCAGAAATGATGAAATTAATGTCAGTGGGCACAACTGTGCCATTGATATTGCATATGATACAGTGTACAAAACAGTCAGGTGTACATATGGCATATTACCTGCATGCTCCATGTCGTGCTGCTGTGTGGAACCAGCCTCCATCATAATGCATGTGTACTGCTGTTGGTGTTCCGGGGCTGGAGCCACAACACTTAGGAGTAGCCCCTCCAGTCTGGTGAGGGGGGGATGTGTGGCCACCCCACCTCCTGTGGCGACCTGTTGCCTGTGGATATCTGATGCATGCTGCCGGACAGTTCGGATTAAATCACTGCAGTGATGTCGTACCTGCTCATATGTCCTGTTATGCGTGCCAATATCATTTACCCTACAGACAAGGTCTTGCCACAGTGCGGCCCTCTCCTGCTGATTCTGACTGGTGCGGGAAAACAGGATGTCATACTCCCACACCAGGCTCTGGTGGATCTCCTCATCTTCCGCCACAGAGTAGGCGGGGTTATGCTGTCGCGCCATCTCCCTGGAAGAGAACACAGACAGGATATCAGCAGACCATGTCAGTAATATATGGCACACATACTATACATGATACTCATGTGTAGTGATATACTACTACTCCCATATGTTGCATGTGTGTGTGTCGTGGTGGATACACAGGTACATGGCCAGATATCAGTGCTCAGCCAACACCTGTGCAACAATACCTGCCACATTCCACACAACATAGTAGCATGCCCCATCGGTCAGCACACACTGACAGGTGCAATGCACAACCTCACTCTGGGGGTTCATCCCAAGGTACTGTATGTGGGACACCGTCCACTACTGTGATGTGGACAGATGTTACTCAGCCTGGATATACATATCCCACCACCACCACCAGCACAGTAGACTACTTTGATATGTATGTGATTAGACAGTTATTCACTTGCTGGGACTGAGATGGTATCCATGCAGCACACTGGGCCAGTGGAAGCCACAAGCCACACTGCTGACCCCTTTGCAAATGCTTACCATGGACATGCCACGGATTGCATGGAACTTGCACACACATGTCTAACCCAGACCCTATGCACAAAGGTTAGGCATCCTGTCCAGTGGACCCCAGACAGTGGCAGATTGTATAACAATAGCAGGAGGCTACTGCAGGGCAGAGCACATTCACATTAAGGGAAGGCATCTGTGGTCAGCACTGGTACTATGCTAAGGTCCATCATAACAACAGCCACGGCCTACTCTGGGAGGGAAATGGACACAAACACTATGGATGACCACAAGGCCTTCTTCAGTTATGTTACACATATGGACCACATGCCTCAGATATGCTCTGTGTTAATCCACACCTACTTAACATTCACCAGACACACGGATATTGGCAACAATCTTGCAGACATGTTCGGTGCACATATCCCCCCTCCTTCTCCCCCACCTTTAAAATATTTATCCCAGCTGGATGTAACCTCCCTATCATCTCACATGTCCAGGTGAGGGCCGCACTCAGCAGAGGAGAACACACAGCATCACTGTGACCTCGTGGTACCCCTGGATGTGTGCTACCGGCACTCCGAGAGGACATACAACCGCATATAACACTGATAGTTTATCTTGGCCGTACTACAGAATATGTACCTAGACAGTGGCATACAGCAACAGTGGTCCCACACCACTAAGGGGGCACCTCGACTGACCCTGGGAATTACCACATCATATGCATAACGGGCCTGGTCTGCTAAGCTATGGAATTATGCAGTATGGGATGCATATGCAGTGACATCGGGTACCTGCAGACATTTGTTCCCAGCCAGTGTGCCTTTGGGATGGGCTGATCCTGACTTTTGAACCTGGCTGACCTTTCAAAGCAGTCACTACAGCCATTGCTGGGCCACCGCACAGACAAATGCTGCCAAGATCATGGCCTATGACTGATTGACATGTGATGTATGGTCATCCCCTTTTGGTGGAACTACGTACACACAACATATCACATGGACATACCTATGGATACAGACCTATGACACATTTGGAAGGTTCACAGTATGCACACTATTAACCTGCTACTTTGCATTACCTCTGTTTGTCGCAGCTGGTTGTGTTACCACAGCTTCTGCTTGCTGCTGCTACTGTCAGTGCTGACAGCTTCGGGTGACAGAGTCACAGTGTCTGATTTTTTTTTTTTTTGCTCTCTCTCTCTCTCTCTCTCTCTCTCTCGCTCTCCCTCTGTCTGCTTACAGACAATGCAATGAATGTATTGCATGTGGGGAGTGTTAGCACTGGATGCTTTTGTAGGTATCTGCATAGGTCCATGTGATGGCCTCTGCACCAATTGTAAGCCAGCATTTGCTAATTGCATACAGCCATTTGTGTACTGATTGCAGTTCTCACTGTGATTTCAGGTCAGTGCTATAAAAGGGTATGTGGGATAGGCGTTGCCCTTTCAGATTGAGAGGGCGGGGACCATGCTGGTATGCTGTGGACAGTGTTCTGTGAGTGTAAAGGTTAGTATCTCTCTCATGCTTCAGGCTTTGTTGTATATCCACAATTCTCCATTCCTCTCTCATGTTCCCTGTAGCAAGTGTGTATGCGCATTGACTCCTACAACTATATATAGATATATATTTATATATATATATGTACATATGCATACATATATCTATGTACTTTAACTGACCTTATTATCTACATGCAGCCAACTAGCATGGCTGTTTCTGTTCACACACTACTATTATGGAAATCCAGTAGTTTTGACAGTAATTTTAAATGACATGCTTTGTGTACTACACATCCTATATTCCCTTTACATTCATTCCTACTATTACATGTTATATTTATTTTAGCACAATATTTTTGTATAAGAGTCATGGCTTAGTGGTAGGTCGTACAGACTAGTGTTTCCAAGGCCCTGGGTTTGGGACTGACAGTGGGATTTTATTTTGCTTTTGAACTGAGTACAGGACCTGTCAATCAAAGTGACTAAGGCACTTCTAAGCAGTTGTAACTGGGTTAGCGCTGGTTTGCGCGGAGCTCACGCATGTGCACTGGCGGTTAGCTCCGCGCACACATGAGCACACCCGCTTACAACCGCTTAACGGTGCTTACTCTGGCGCACACCCGCGCTATTTTCTTTGAAAGAAAAGAAAATGGGGAGACAGGAAAATGGTGAAAAAGGGGTCACAAAGAGGGTAAGACAGTAGGGAAACAAGCTTGGGATGTGCAGGAGGGATGTAGGTAAGGCCCATAGCTGCCCATTTCTTCATCAGCAACAGCTGTGCATATGTATGTAATTTGGTGTGACATTTGAAACCTACTACCCCTGAGAGAGGTGTCAGGACAACAATAATACTTGTTGTACAGCCAATTGTAATTGATAGGTTCCATGTCCAGCAGACATGTGTGCGGAATGGGCAGCTATGTATGGGGCGTAATTTTTTTGTGGGTACAGAGTGCCCTTTTTTTTTTTTTTTTTTTCTGGTGAGAGTGGTATGTCAGGTGAAGGAAGTCGGTACAGCTGGGGAGGTAGGTTGGGTAGGTAAACAGACAAGACAAATAAGACGCATACAGGGGCGGTGTATGACACGTGTGGGGGGGTTACACAATTGACGGGGATGGAGGTTTAGATATCCAGAGCCCATGAGCCCACAGATGGCAACAGAGGAACTGATATCCCCACCCATAGGCAGTTGCCACTGTTCCTTCACTGCCCAGGACGGGGCTGTGCTGGGGGCTGTGTAGGTGGGGCAACAGGCATGCCCGTTAGTTGCGCCACCCGTGCCTCAAGCTGGTGTAGGGGCTCAAGAACAGAGTCCCGAATCTCCCTACGCACCACAGTCCAGACGCTATGGAGGGTGAGTGGTGGTTCTCCTCCGGCCACACTTGCAGAGGGGGGCGAGCCCCATCCCCTGCAGCACTTCCACCCGCAGGTGGCACAGGGCCACCGGAGGAGGGTCCGGACTAGGCACTAGTGCCAGGTGCACTTGCCAGCTGAGGTGGGAGAGGTGGGTCCGCTGGAACCCGCCTTCCCTGTCGTCCTATGTTTTGCATTATGTCATGACAGTTTGGGTTAGTGACATATAATACCATTCACAATTAGTTGTAACAGCATGCATTAGTATTCCCATTAACCAAACACCCAGATATTCACACCATTGAACAGCGTGCATAACACATGCATAATTTGAACAGAAATACGCAGTCCAACAACATGCAGGGTTAATTGATGGCAACAGGCCATCAGGTGTGGATGTATGAACAGGGCAGATGCATCAACAGACATGCAGATATATATGATCCAACAGGACAAACATCCAGGGGTGTTAATTGTGATTGCACATACCATTTTCACGTGGAATGGGTTATATGTGGTTATAGGGTGGGGTAAAGAAAGTAATATTAACACCTTCGAATAACAATACATATGCTGTACATTTCTAATAGCTACAGTTATATACACACTACTGTTCTAACTACAGTTTCCTATATGATAACTATTTCAACTTGGTGATAGGACTGTTACTGCAACATCAATATACATTTTAGTGTTCTTCATACACATTCATATCTAGCTTTGTTCAGCTACATCATCTTGTTACATTTGCTTTATATAGCTGTAGACAAGTGTGGATGTTTGGTATATCAGACAATCATCCTATCTGCATATTTCAGACTGAGAGCAACATATCCAGATTTTGGGATACACATTCCACATGCAGCAACACTTTGAACAGATTTCGCTGTTTGGTTTTGAATCTCACATGCACTTCATTCTGTCTTGACTGCAGTATACTTTATTCAGGGGTTATTACTACTGTATTGCTGGATTCATGACACTTTCTCACACTCTCTCACTTGCTTTCATTTTACTATTCAGGATGGTACTTACTTCTAAGCTTTATTGACATGTTTTACCTGTAGTTATTACAATCCTTTGCAGCAGTCTCACTTCTGTCATGTTTCAGTATTTCCACAGGGATATATTTCACACATGTGATTTCATCATCTTCTGCAGCTATACTTCTCAGCCTGCTGCAGGTTGTGTACTATTTTCTTACAGGTAGGGCATCTTTATTATATAATATATGTCAGACAGTTTCATTTTTCAGTTTAACTTACAGGCTGAAATACACTTTTGTAATCAAGCAAGACTTGCAGACACTTTCACACTGTTACTTGCAGATTTTATTCCTTACTGACTACACTGCACTCTTTTGCTGACTGTCATACTTTTATATTTCTTTACGGTTACTGGTAGTGAATTACTGACCTGCCTGGTGGCGCAACCGCACCAGCTTATCGCCATAGGCTCTGCAGTTCGCAGAACGGACACCTGCAGCTGTAATATAAATGAAGTAATATTGGAATACACATCTCCATAATATCAGCTAGTTTAATTTCTTACATACATAATTAAATGTTACTTACTCAGTAGTGGGGCATTGGGTGTTTGCCGGGCCTCCTGGATCCAAAGGTTCAGTTGGTCCTGCTTGTGTCTCTTCAGGTCTGCATGGTGGTGACGGACCTGCTCACCAGTCCTTGGAATCCCTGTGGCACTGGTGAGATCATGAGCCAACCGGTCCCACGCCTCGGCCCTGTATGCTCCCCAGAGGACCTGGCCCTGCATGAGTTGGGCCTCATGATTATGGACTAGGAGCCAGACCATGTACCTGGACTCCTCAACACCCCACCTCTGTGCTCAGAAGCAACTACCCTCTCCTACTCCTGTCATTCTGCCTGCAGGTCAGTTCTACAATCGTTTATGTTGTGTATTCCCACCTATGGGGCTTATATAGTCTGTTTTTCCCGCACATATCTGTGATTGGCCATTTTGGAATTGTATGAACTTCAGTAAACCTGCATTGTCAAGCTGTAGTTTGTATTCATTCCTATATATTAGCTATTATTGCATTTCTAGGTACTGCTGTCATGGCTTAGTGGTTCTGTACCTCGACTATGGTGTATAGTATCCTGGG
Source organism: Protopterus annectens (assembly GCF_019279795.1). Classification (NCBI taxonomy): domain Eukaryota; kingdom Metazoa; phylum Chordata; order Ceratodontiformes; family Protopteridae; genus Protopterus; species Protopterus annectens. The sequence continues at coordinate 148,939,363 of NC_056731.1, forward strand.
TTCGAACCTAGCCACTGCTTTTTATTTTTCATGACTGTCTAGACATGCTGAGGGGTGTGTCTGTGTGAAGGCAGTTTTGATACGGCTTGCTCAAAGTTGCCCGTCGGTTAGCTTGTTTGCGCGGTGCGCAGCTCCGCGCAAACGGGGTACACTGGTTTAAGCCTCATTTGGCTATCGGCACGCATATTACGCTCAGCTCAGTTAGGGGCACATAGATTTAGCATGTTAGACCACTGCTCAGCTACGGGCACTCATTTTGCACCAGTTAAACCACTGCTCATCTACGGGCAGATGCACTCACTCTGTTAAACTGTAGCTCAGCTATGAGCACATCTGGCATTTTTTATTCTTTTGTTACCTCACATGTCTTCAAAATAAATGGGCTATTTCATTACATTTTACATAAATTGTGGTTTTATTTGTACATATTTGTCAGGGACTTGTTTCCTGCTTATTTTGCAAAAAAAAAAAAAAAAAAAAAATTGGTGTTGTGGTGGCTCGAACCATGACTGCCTGCTCTTCAGCCAACATCTCTACTGCTACGCTATTGCTTCCTGGCTTATTTTGCATATTTAGTTCTTATATGCTTTCCCACTGACTGCTAACTGTAGCTGCACTACAGGCACGCCCATAAGCAGCGCACTCACGGTTAAACATTTTTACAATTTAAAAAAATATATAAAACATGTTTATTTATATGTTTTTTGTTCATAGTCTGTGGGGGCATGTGTTGTGTTCTGTTTATTCACATTTCCGTGGACTCTGTCGTGGGTGTTTACTTTGAGTACTTTTCCTCTTCTGGGGGCGTGTCCGCTTACAGGGCTCGGCCTACGGACACGCCCCCTACTGTCTTACATGGACCGTGTTGGCCTTAAGTGTGATTCAGCATGCTCTCATTAATATGCAGAGCATGCTGACATCACTCCATTTAACTGCAGCCTCCGTGTATGAGTTATAACTCTTAACACGGAGGCTTCGTGAATCCTGCCCTATGTCATTTAAATAAACATTGTGTCATCCCCAAATGGGATGTAGTCACTATAAACACATGTACATACAACTGCTTTCACTTGTGGCAGAATAAGATATCTATTTGCAAAGTTCTTTTTAGTATACCACTTTTGTTATTCAGTTCTTTGCTATGCAAACATTCTGAAATGATATGCATATCTTTACTTATGACACTTAAATATAAAGATTGCACAAATTTGTGAAGATATTAACTTTGAGTATGGTAACCATAATCATAGTATGCAGTGATACTTCAAAGAAAGATGAGGGAGAGAATTTTTTTATCTATCTATATACATATATATATATATATATATATATATATATATATATATATATATATATATATATATATATATATATATATATATACACATATATATATGCATATATATATATATATATATATATATATATACATACATATATATACATATATATACCTATACCTATATACATACAAATACATATATATATAAACACATACATACATATAAAAATTAATGTTATCATCAGTATTTACACTTGTAGGGTCTAAGAATAAAGCATATAGATACTTACATTTTAACACTCACACAGTTCTCTCATAACCATCTCCTCTCTCACCTCTTTTCTTTTTACATTTTCTTCCTTTATCTGCTCTGTAATCCTTTCATCAAGTCACAAATGATGAAGATATTATGTTATTGTAATATGTAACATTGTCATCAACCATATAAATGATCATTTTAAGTAAATAGTTGATTTAAAACTAAAAATACTGTTAAACCAAGTTACAGTCAAAATACAGTTCTGCACTTCCTGGAAAAGTTCGTCGCACAGTGATGATGTCATCCAGCTGCTTCACATCATCGAGGGAGTTCAGAGAGAGAAGAGATGATTCCACAAACTGTAAAAAGTTTTTCAAATGAATAATTAGCTCGTGAGAGCACTGCACAAGGTAATTAGAATGTTCAAAGTTGTCTCCCTTGTTTTTTTGGCGAGAAACAGCCGTTTCAGTAACAAAAAAAAAAAAAAACGTTTTTATTCATGTGAATCAGCATATATCTGTTTCCCATACTAGAAACTGCAAAACTGTCACCAAAAAAAAAAGTTTTCAAACAAAGCATGAAAGTAATGTTGTAACGTTTCCTATTTTGTCATTTAAAAGCACTATGTTTATTTTCAACTATATATATTCCATAGAGTTTAGATTAATATATAAATAATAAGCCTTGTAATAGAAAAACATATAACATCTCCCAGCTTCTCAAAGCTAATGTATGCATTGGCATTTAAACCCACAAATACATTGTGAATTCTTGTTCAACTCTGAGGGTGTAACACAGTTTATGCTCAGTGCTGACCAGTACTGTATGATTAGAAGTGAGATGGAAACTGTTATATGAATATGTTATTCTCTATGACTAAAATAAAGTGCAATTAGAAGAGAGAAGGCTTTGAGTATGTTATGCATTGTTATTACTTTGAGTTTAGAGAGACTTATGTATAATATGCTATCTTTACAAGAAGTTATATATATATATATATATATATATATATATATATATATATATATATACACATATATATATATATATATATATATATATAAACTTTTCTTCTTTTCTTCTTTTTTCCCCCTCCCCTCCATTTTTCTTTACTTTATATTTTCCAATGTATCCCTTCATTTTATCTTACATAGAATATTAAATATTTATAACTGTATATATTATAGCTGTGTGATATTAAAGTGTAATATACAGCTAAGTAGTATCCTGTACTATGAAGCAGAAACTGAGGTAATGCATTTTATGTGGTATGCTTACTTATATAAAATGAATACTTAAAGTGTTAATTATAAATATATTGATGGTATATTAAGTATGTTATATTACACCAAATTAAGTTAAGAATGAAACACTACATATATGCAACATATGAAAAGCAGTGTAGATCTTACCTTGTATTTATAATATATCAAAACAGACTTGTTAATAAAAGCATAGTCCACAATAATAGTTTGTTTTATAAATAGTCTGTATTTCTCATTTATTCTTTAGTCTCTTTTGTTTATCAGTAGATTTCCATGTAGTTTTATGAGCCATTCTTTTAAGAGAGGGGTTAGTCCACTCCATCTCTTCTATTTTTCCAGTAATTTGTGTTTTTTAACATATGTCACAGCAGAATCAAGATCTTCAAACAATGAAGGTCCATCAGGAAGGAAAATCTTCAGCCTTGCTGGAAACAAGAGGTGAGTCTTAATCTGTACCCTTTTCAGTTCTTTAATTAGAGGTAAGGAAAAAAAACTTTATTTTGGTAATTACCATTGTTGAATAGTCATTATCGAAGTGAATGATAGTCATTGTATTTTAAAGGTGATTTTGGCCAGGCTGTTTTTAGAATTAAGTCTTTATCTGAAGATGATAGGAATTTTACTATGGCGGATCTAGGTTGTTTCCTGTTGGTACTGTTTCCTGATGTGAGAGACCAATGTGCTCTCTCTATACCGAAAAATAAAGCCTCTGGTAAATCTAGAAATTTTGGCAGCCATGAGTTAAGGAAACTTGTCAAATTGTTTCCTGCTATATTTTCCTGAAGACCAAAAATCCTTATATTATTCCGGTGTGATCTATTCTCTAGATCATCCAGTTTATGTTGTAATGAAGTATTTTGTTTAAGCAAAAATTCTATGTTGTTTTCATTTACTAGCAATCTTCCATCAGAGTATGTTAATGATTCCTCAGTACTAGTAATTTGAATTTTTTGCTGTTTTAGATCCTTATGAAGCATATCCATCTGCTTGGTAGCTTTTTCTTTAAAGTTGTCTATTTTACAGTCAATTATATCAATCTTAGTTGTGAGGTCTTGAATAGTTGTCATTAAAGTCTGTAGTTCCTTTTTTATACTGGAATCCTGGTTGTTTGCCTTAGTATAACTCATGCTGAAAATCTCCCAGAAGTGAAGTATTTATTCAGATGAAGGTTTTGACTGGAAATTATAACCAATTTCAATTTATAAGTAGGTATTCCTGAAGAGAATGTTAAATACTATCAAATTCTGCAAAAATAAATCCACTTTTTATTGATATGAAACAAATTTCCAGTGAAGATATATTTTCCTTAGTGGTGCTTGTGAAATCTGCTGCTACACTATGACCATGGTAGCCACGTCCCTCAAAGAAAGGATTTCAAAACATATGAGTGATATATGTCTCAGAGACATTAAAAGTCCACTTTACAAGCATATTATAGTTAACATGTCACATACTCTTGCTTTTCTTGTTTTACACGCCACTAATGAAAACTTGAGAGGATGTGAGAGATGAAATGGATTGGCAGCCTACAAGTGGATACAGCCCTAGGCTTAAATACTTGTATGCCATTAAAACCAGCCCTAAGAGGGTGTCATCTTGGGGACTATAGCTGATGCTTTATTTTTTAAAGATAAGTATATCTGAGAAGCCTGGAGTTTTATGGATCTGAGGAAGGACACATGGTTGGTCCGAAAGTGCTAATCTTTGTTATTTGTTTTTATTTGGAGAGATTAAAGTTTTACCAGCAGACATTTTACTTCTTGCAGTTTTTATGCTTAATGCCTTGGTGAAACTGTGTATTAGTTCTTCTATTCTTCTTGTGGAACAACTTCTCCTTTTTGTGGTTTGTTTGTGCCTTTTGTTCTTTATATATATATATATATATATATATATATATATATATATATATATATATATATATATATATATGTATATATATATATACCATGCACACCAGTCAACTAGCCTGTATTTCTCATAATGTTGCCTACAGGTGAAGCAGTGTCCCTCCTAACACCTCCAGCAGCTGTTAAAGTGCCAGAACAGTGTGCGTGATTATCCTCATAGAGTGTGCATGTATCATAATAGTTGTACAAGTGTGTTTGTGCAGAATCATCTATGATCATTCTATATCACATATGTTATGTCAGAGGCATGGGATTACTGGTGGTATTATTCTGATATTGTCCATGATTGTGGTTGCTTTTTTAAATATTTCCATGAGCCTTTACCTGTGTCCCACTTGCTGGGGACCTCTGCTGAGATTATATTCATGTGCAGGCAAATCAGTTTGCACAGCCTCAAAATATGCACCCGACCCCATTGTATATAACATCCCTGATAGATGTCTACTGCATTATTCATGTAAGGATGATTATCTCACACAGACATCCTCCCCATTGTTATGTCACCTTGTGTGACAGTCACATAATGCACATTTTCACTGTGCAGTCCCTACTGTACCATATTGATATGTGATTGGTGTTGCTGCTACAACTGTCTTCCATTGACATGCCTTCGTCTGTTGTATATCAGGTTGCTTCACCTGTCCTCTTTCCCTGTGTTCATTCCTACAATTCATCTGTGTGCCCCTGTTGAATACACACACTTCCCCTGAATGTTTACACTGGCAGTCCATATACCCTTACAGATCATTTACACAACTTCAGTACAGAAAGCCAGGAATGGGATATCACAATACTCTGCAATGTAGATACACTGTCTTGTACTGTGTTTGGACCATATACTTAACATTCATACCTTTCAACTGTCCAGATTTTCACAGAATGTCCAGATGTGTTCCTTATCAGATTTGTGGCTTTCTGCCATATTACTGTGATGATCTCAGGACTGATGTGACTCAATATTACATACATTTGAGTTTCAGACTTCATATTCTTCCGAACATGTATCTTAACACAAACCCCTGGTTATTCTAAAACATTTATATAGGGCAAATATGTGAACTATGTCTCTATTTCTGTGTTATTGTTCCCCCATTATGTTGGCCTTTGCCCAGAAGTCTTGCACAAAGAGAATGAGAGCTATCTTTGAAGTCCTGATGCTCATTGTGGCATTCCTCGCAAAACTGCAGATGTTCAGTGCTCCGATTCAAGCAAGAGTGCTATCCATGTTCACTTACATGGTTTTCTGGCCAGCAACACCACTGCCAGCCACAAAACCTCACTTATTTATGTTTAAATGATGTGTGTGACATGAATATGTAGTGAGTGCTGCTGCTCACCATGCATCACCGCTCACACATGTAGAAGCTGTGTAGGCTTCACTTGAAGCCTACGTGGAGTTTATTAAATCTTAGGGTGTGTGCTCACTATCTTAAAATCATTCTACAGGCTGGTTTTGGTGCAATTTAGAAGATGGTGGCATTTGCTAAAGGAAAACAGCATTATCCATCTGCAGACTATTTGCAGAAAATTTTGTCCTGTGTTTTAGAACTTTCCTAAAAAGAATTCACATTTGCAAAGTATTATAAAAAATAAAGTGTCAAACTGCACAATAGGTAAAATGCCCTATATATTTTCTAAAGCTGATATCATGTTGTTTAGCTATTTGACCTTGCCTGTTGAGGTACACCTTTGTGGTGGTCACTTCTCAAAGCATAAAAAAGTATACTTTCTGACTGGCACCAAGAACTGTTCAGTGTATGTGTGTGTGTGTGTGTGTGTGTGTGTGTGTGTGTGTGTGTGTGTGTGTGTGTGTGTGTGTGTGTGTGTGTGTTTGTATGTTTGTTTGTGTGTTTTACCATAAGGGAGCCACTACCAACTACGGACAGTCATTTAATATGCTAGTTTATATTGTCATCTGCAAAGCTTCAGGATGAGTACAAAAGCAAGTAAGGAAAGAATATATTAAAATATAATGTTCTGAATATGAATGCATTTGCTTAATGAAAATATTTATTTATTTGTTTGTCTCTTTGTTTATGTTTTGCAGACTGGGTCCATACCTCTCAACTGTATAGATTTTCGCAGAATGTCCAGATTTTTGCCCATATTTTTGGTCTGTTTTTATAAAATTGTGGTTTTCTGGCAAATTAGTGGCAAATCATTAGAGACTGAAGTTAGAAAATAATGACAGAAATTTGAGTTTCAGACTTCATACCCTGCAGAAAATTTGTGCTAATGCAAAACCTGTTATTTTATTAATTTTCTAAGTTTGTAAGAGCAATATTTAAAGTGTTTCTATTTTTGGGCCTTTGTCCCACTTTTATTTATGGCTTTGTCCAGATTTCGTGCTCTAAGAGGTTAAGATGTATGGTCCCACTACATCTGTGGCCTCTTTGTAGGGGGACACCTGAGGTGATATTCATTCTGACTGGGAGAAATCTGGCCAGGGTATCAGGCAACTCCTCTCCTCTTTTTGATAAGTGCCATGGGAGCTTTTACATCCATCTGAGCAATCACCAGTGCTGAATAATCTCAGTTTAAAGTCTCATATGAAGGATGACACACTTAGGAATGCAGCACCTCTTAAGATGTGCTGCAGTGCCAGAACTGGAATATGAATCTAAGCACCTGACTTGGGAGGTCTTTTCACCTTCCTTTTGTACCTTGGAGTAGGGGGAATATTCTGAGGTGCCATAACCTTGGACATTGTATATTTCTACTTGAAATCTTTCTAATTTGTGGATTCTACTATGGAGAATAGGAATAGATAAAACAAACAAAAACATACATAAATGCACATAACATGTATATGTGGTGCATTTTATGTTGGATAAACCACATGCCTACTTAAGCAAAGGTTTTCAATGACACAATATTGATATAAGGTGTACTAGATACAGTCTATTTTAAGCACTGTTCTGAACACAAAAAAATCTGTGTTTAACAAGAACAGCTACTGACAGAGTATCAACAGGTATTAAGAATACATATGTGGAGTGTTCTGAGCAAATACAACAAAAGAAACACGGGTTGGGAGGGTGGCCTAATGGTTAAGGTGTTTGCCTTCCAAACACAAGGTGCAGGGTTTGAGTCTCACAAGGGATAATTGCCTAGGCTTAAAATGGCTCGCAAGGGCAGTTAGCCTAGTATGAACCTATAACCTATGGGTATTACAGTTGGGAGCGTTACATAAGATTGGTTCAAATTAAATGTTGTGACTTAGTCTTGTTTTATTATTATTTTTACTGAAATACATTGTTATCATTTGGTGTTGATCATATGATTTTGATCACTTGATTATTAACTGTTCAAATGGAGTTACATTTCTCCTATGCTATTAAGTACTGAAGAGGTGGCAATGTCAGCAAAACCAGATTTGCATTTTTAACTGGTATGGTAATATTTAATGAAATCATTTGACCCTGGATTTTCTGGTTCTATTTGTCTCTCTTTTTATATATGTATATCTGTCAGACTTCTGTTGCATTTCTTGTTCTGAAATCTAATGTGAATTGCCACTATTTAGATCTATACAATAATAAGATTTAGGATACAAACTAGTGTTAATTAACTACAGCATATGGACTTTTTAGATTCCCTAGTTCAGAAAAGTAGATTCAGCATGCCCTTTGCAGATCAAAGCTGAATATTAGGGTGAGTTATCACCAGAATAAATATTTGTATATAGTGATAGATTTTTTTAATATTCAACTTCATGCTTTAATTGCAGATCTCATAGTGGCAGGCATTTCTGCTAAGTTGTGCTTGATTTAGAAATGTTAGCTGAGAATGGTACTGATTCAGATTCATGTGTACTAGCAGACAGGATTATTGCTGCTGTTCATAGGTTCATAGGTTGGTTCATAGGTTGGTACTAGGCTATCGGCCCTAGGGCCTATACAAGCCTAGCCATAACAATTCCCTGGCTATTTTTTCCCACAATATTTACTTCCATGTACCCCTGTCTAGCAGGGCGACTGACGTGATCCCCAGGGAGAATTTCCTATTTCTCATCCAATCATCAAGATTCCTTTTGAAGAGGGCCAATGAGGTGCTCTGCTTAACATGTATGGGCAGTCTATTCCAGAGTCTGCAGCGTCTCTAGGTCTGGAACATATCCCTCCAGCATGTTTTGTTCATTGTGATGACAAGGTTTAGATCCCTAGAGCATGTGGCTCTGAGGGATTGGGATTTCTTTAAGTGAAGCATGTCCAACAGCTCAGGGTTTGACATGGCCTTGAATGTTAAGCAGAGATCGCCTCTGAGTAGACGATATGTTTTGAAAGTAGCTTGGCTTTCACAAAACCTGTGATATTGCTATTGACAGTGTCAATATCTTACAACCTCAAAAGCAAATATACTTCAGTCAGTCTCTACTGCTTTCTCATCCAGAACTGCAGGCATACCTCACAGTATGAGCATATCTATACCTTTGTAGGCAAATGGACCCTGAGTAGTATGGGTGTCCATTAACAGTATTCTGTGATTAAATAAGCCACAGCCTGTGAACATTGTAAAAAAATGCATAAGGAAAGCATGTTAACTCCACAGGAATGAGGAATCTTGAGAGGTTGTATTTTGTTTGCAATGTTCACTGTCAAATGGTAATATTTTCTTAGAAGAACAGAAAAGAACGATTCCTTATTTTTTATAGAATGAACCCCCCCCCCCAACAGTTTTATGTGTTTTTACAAAGAATTTATGTTTCAGGCAAATTTTTGTATTACAGCCATTTACACCGATGATTATAAAAATAAAATTATCCTAATAGCCTTAATTAGAATATTATAAAGTTTTTATTACTACAATCACTGCAATTAAACATAGATGATTCTACAGCTTGATATAAAGGCTTGTCAGAATTAATGGAAGTCAGTTAGATGAACACTGTAACATAATACTGATCATTTTATATTAACAACACTGTAGAATGTACTGTTGTATAGTGGAAATAAGCTATTACTTTTCAGTGATAATTGAAATAGACCCGTGGAGACAATAATTCAACTGCTGCAAAAAGATGGTAAAAGCAGGTTTAATTCCCAAACGAATCCTTTAGCACAGAGAAAAAACACAGTGGAGACAAGCGCTTTCGCCTGGACAATTCCAGGCTTTCTCAAGTCAGAGTAAAAACAAACTGTGAAAGCACTACCTATATACCTGAATCACATGCTTAAATTGATTGTTAATTAAACAAAACAAGCTAGTAGAGAATAATTTAAAGACATATACCATTTCCTTTTAGCTTGTTACTAAAAGTCTATTGGGATGTAAATGTTTGTGTAAACCAAAATTGATTTCATATACAAATATATTAAACATATACTATACAATAACACATTTTCTTAAAACATTACATTTAAAAACTTTTAAAAAACAACATTTAAGCCTACGAGTATAGCATAAAAACTGTAATAGACAACGAAATGTTGTCTGTACACCAAACAACCAAACTGTCAGCTACTGAATTTGTTGTATAAAATGTCAACCTATATTAAAAATTGTGTGTGTTATAAGCTATAATCTGGCTCTTCTAAGTTTGAGAACTGGCCCTATGCTTAGCGTCTCATTCATGCCAGGTATACTGCTAGCATCAAGCCTAAACTGCCAGATTAATTCCTTAAATTCCAGGGTGGATTCCCAGTCTCCACCCCTACTACTTGGATGAACTTGTTCAAGCACCATAAAAGCAAGTTTGAAATTAGGGCAACCAAGGGAATGTTTATAGAATGCGTTACTATCTTTCTTTTTACCTATATCATAGATATGCTCATATATGCGCTTCCTAAATTCCCTTTCAGTTTTTCCTATATAAAAAGCGCCACAGGTCAAGCAATACCCAATGTATACCACACCTTCGTGTTACAAGTGTAGTGACCGTGTGGTTTCAAGTTTGTTTTACGTGCTTTAAGATATAGATGGTTACTATTGATAATAAAAGGGCACTGTTTGCACGTGCCGCATTTAAAGGTGCCATTCCTTTGTTGAGTTGTCATACAAGTAGTGATATGTCTTTGCTCAAACACCTCTTTTAAATTACGACCTCTTTTCCTAACAAAAGCTGGTCTCTTTGGAATCAAGTTTTTAAATTCATCATTGGTTTGTAACACAAACCAAAACTTATTGATTGTGTTCTCTATCTCCCTTGAATTCTCAGAAAAAGTATAAATAAAATAGCTAGAATTCTCCTGTGCTTGTGTGCTAGAGGGCCTTGGGATAAAAGGAAATGGTATATGTCTTTAAATTATTCTCTACTAGCTTGTTTTGTTTAATTAACAATCAATTTAAGCATGTGATTCAGGTATATAGGTAGTGCTTTCACAGTTTGTTTTTACTCTGAATTGTCCAGGCGAAAGCGCTTGTCTCCACTGTGTTTTTTCTCTGTGCTAAAGGATTCGTTTGGGAATTAAACCTGCTTTTACCATCTTTTTGCAGCAGTTGAATTATTGTCTCCACGGGTGTGTTTGGATATTGTTCTTAGTTGCTTCTCATTTTTCACGAGTTTTATAATTGAAATAGATACGATAACCAATGTTATGCAGCATAATTACAGTGCACATACAATACTGTGCAATATTTATAACAAGGTCTCTGGGACTATTTTCTATTACAAACTATTTTATTTTCATCTTCCTCCTTTGATTAATCTACTCTTGTTTTACTGTCACAATTGGTGTTGATTTATGGTTAATAAAGTGAATCCTTTTGTGCAAAGAATGAAATGCACTGTGCAACAGAAAGAAATTAGGCTTAGCTCTAACAGAAGACATTTGAGTATGCACCATGCTTGATAAATAATGGTAAGATATCCATCAGCAGGACAAAGCTGGCTTATTCATGAAAGTTGGAGAACAGCCTGTCACCCAGGCAATATTTTCCTCTACGTGTTCAAAAATATCATGCTATGTTGCGTTAATCACTCTGCCATGGATGCACTCTAATCATCAATAAAACTGGCACTCTGACATGTACTTTATTTCTGCTCTGTCATTTTGCATACCAAGTAGAGACATAAATGCATTGCAATTCCTCAGGTAACTTACACACATACGTGTCTTTGGCTTTTGAATTTTCTTGCACTCATTTAATAGTTGCACTTTAGTATGAAATGCAAGTTTAAAACTAAGTAGGTATCATCTAAAGCTGTGGCAATATTAGACTAAAACATGCTACGATATATAAAAGTCACTACACAAAGGTATCCAGTGCTGCTTAAATACATGGTAGAACTCTCTGCATTGTTATAGACATTCAGAATAAGAAGTCATTTATTTATACTAAAAGAACTATGTTGCAATGTTTTCAAGTAAGAATGGAAAAGAGAAAAGAAAGGTAACCTTGACAACTGGATGGGTGACCATTAATTCACCCCAGGGGTGGCACCTATGTCCCTCATGGACAATGGCAGTTGGTGCTGATCACAGAGTTGCTCTGCTAACAACAACCATCTAACTATGGTTAATAAGGGTACTTGGGTTATTACATGGCTAGGTTTGTAAAGGCCCTAGGGTCATTAGCCTAGTAACCTCCTATGAACTTATGAACCTATAATGAGTAATTCTTATCTACACTGTACTGCACACACACACACACACACACACACACACACACACACACACACACACACACACACACACACACACACATATATATATATATATATATATATATATATATACAATGCACAATAGAAAGTTAGCTTCTTATATTTATACACTAATTATTTCTAGTGTATCTTCTATTTTCTTAAGGGTTGGCTATACAAGGATAATGTCCTTAGCTGGCATATGAGTGCTCTGGATGTACAGTGGTTGTGGGACAGAGCATTTTCATTTATTGCTTCTTATTATGTTGTACTTTTTGTGTTTCAGTAAATGCATTTTGAATGAAAAGTATTGTGTATTAATATGTTTATATTGAAATTAACAATTAACGATATCTACAAAAAGGTGAGTGGTCTGGGTCTTATGTATATTAAGCAGTTTTAGAATATTGTATTATATGAGTTATATCAGGTAGAAATAAACACCTCTAAAAGAGATTCATAGCTGTAATAATTTTTTGAAGCAGACCTAAGAATGAAGACAGACAGGCTGACATATGAAGGCCACTGTATGCTGAAATTTGAAAGATAAACATGGTTTTGAGAGCAGGTAAGGAATACTTTGTTCCCATACACTACTCATTTTGTAATCACTAAGCTGCTGGTTTTACCAATGCATTACTTTATCGCAACGCACCCAAATCTTCATGCATTCATGAATCCAGTAGCTATTTATGACAGTACTACCTGCTCAATAAATCTCACTGTACCAATAAGAAGCTACTCTTCAATAAAATATCACTTCCTCATGTCTCTCCTGAGCTGCACACTTTGTACCATAACATCATGTGGTAGAAACTTTAATGCTGCACTTAAATAATATTTTCTGTTACTTCCTCATCAGCCTGTTTACAGTGTCTTTGTTTATATGGCTAATGATGTACATCAGCCACCATTTTGATGCCCTTCTGTAAATTCCTCTTTCCAATCTGCATCAGAATGATAAGTTCTCCAGAGATACACAAAATAACACTAGATGGAGTTTACCATCTGCTTAAGAAGAGGGGGAACAAGATGTTAATTTTCAGTCATTGATACTTTTTCATATACCTTCCGGTAGGTCCTCTGCTTATACTTTAGCTCTATAATATAATTACAACTAGCTTCACTTCTTATTTTGTTGCCACTACTATTCCATCTCTTCAACACACACACACACACACACACACACACACACACACACACACACACACACACACACACACACACACACACACACACACACTCACACACAACACACACACACACACACACACACACACACACACACACACACACACACACAACACACACAACACACACACACACACACACACACACACACACACACACACACACACACACACACACACACACGCACATACATGCACGCACACATACTCACAGACATACATCCCCATCATTAATTCCTTTCCTTGGACATGGTTTCATCAAAGCATTATTCTGCAGTTAATTCAAGATGTCACATTTTTGTATATTGTTTCTTTTATCTTCTCAAGTCTCCTCTCATTGCTGATGTATATTCCTTGGTATCCACCCCTTTTCATAATTTATTGTGTTTAGCAAAAAGGTAAATGTTTGCTAACAGGACTTCTACAAGGTTCATTACAGTTACAATAAAGATGAAAAGGATCATCTTAAGAACAAATCTCTTCTGTAACAAACTAGTTCTTATTCCTCCATCCAGGGGATGTTCATTCACCACCCATTCTGTACTGCTTATAGGATCTACTCTGAGTGCATCAAATGTGCTCCCTAACTTTTCTTGTGGTATCATTTCAAATGTCTTCTGAAACCTAAGCAGAGCACAGCATCCATCATTATATAGTATAATGCCTGGATACCAAGCCAAGGAATTAAATTACACTTTAGGTTTAAAGATTACCATTCAAGCATCCTTTGTCTTCCTTCCCATAATGTGAATGCTACTAGTCAATTATTAATTTAAGAAGGAGATAAAAAATATCAATGTTCCGACACACTAGCTTCATAAAAAGCTTATCTGAGCCAATCTAGCAGAAGTGTAATACAGGACTGAAGAGTGTTCTAGAATTTGTGAGGATTAAAGTACAGTTGTTTTAAGTTGCACTTATCCATAACAGTAGATGTTTGAATTCCTCAGTGCTGCAGTAGCCCTTAAGCTAGCTGGGTTATTTCCCACCTAAGAAACAACTGTCCAGCTTCAGAAAGCTCTAGTTCCCATGACTCCTTCACTCTGTCTGACTGCTGATTGGCTAATCCCTAGCAGGGAAATCAGAAGTCAGAATAAATCTTTAATCTCAATTTTCTTGTCCATACAATGAGAGAATAGCATAAGACTCCTGAAATAATCAACCAATAATATAAATAAAAGATATAAAGTAGAAGCAAACACAACCTTACTTTACATCCCAACTACAGCTATGTGTGGGTGGAGGGTGGGTGTGGCTATTGTAGCAATGAGAAATTTGAACATCTACTGCTATGGGTAAGTGCAACTTACTCAACTATACTATGTTTATCATTCCCAATTCTGCAGTAGCTCTTAGATTATATGGGTTGAATACCAAAATCTAGCCATCCTAGGAGGAGAAGAGTATAGATCCAAGAGCCCCTTGAGAATGTCTGGCTCTATATTAGATTCACGAACACTTAAATCTTCGAATCACTAAAGGTCAACCTTTAGAGATCGAAAAGTTAAGCGTTTGAATTTTTTTAAAAATTAAAAAAAAAATCACAAGTCAAAAAAAACAAAACAAAACTAAAGGGTTTAAGCAGGGGGCAAGCCCCCCTGCACCACCCACACCCCCCTACTTAAATATCCCAACTCCAAGATTGCACTACAGTGTAGGGAATGGGAAATTTCCCATTTCTGCACTGTAGTTCACTGAAGTGCGATCTCAGAGTTGGCATATTTAAGTAGCGGGGGGTGTGGGGGGTGCAGGGGGGGTTGCCCATCCACTATAACCCTTCCCTTATATTTGTTTTTTTTTTTTTAATTTTGTTTTTTACATCTTCGAACATTTAACTGTTCGATCTGTAAAGGTCGACCTTTACAGATTCGAACATTTAAGCGTTCGTCGCTGTAATATAGACCCGAATGTCCCTAGCAATGTTTGATCTGGACATAGAAAAGGAATTGAGCTTGTAATTCTTTGTAAACGTATGTACAAAGGACCATATAGTTGCCTCTAAAATGTTTTCTAGAGTCCATGACTTTCCAGTATGCCATTAAAAAAGACAGTGCTCTAGTGGAAGTGCCTTGATACTACCTTGAATGGAATTGCCATGGTGGGAATAACAAAACAACAAAACATAAAAAACAAAACTGAGAACAAGCACCTGGAAATTATGTGTTTAGATCCAGGGTATCCCTTTTTGCCCCTTGATAAGAAATAAATAGCTGATTAGCTTTTCTAAAGGACTTAGTTCTGTCATGATAACAGCTTACATGCAACCAGAGTATGCAGAATCTGTTCTCCCTGGTTTTTAGGTGCTGGATAGAAAACTGGGGCATTGGTGGCTTGAGTCAAAGTAAACCCTGAAACCAGTTTGTGCACAAATAAGGGGTTTGTTCTAAAAGATACCCTATTTCTACAGAAATTAGACATGGTTCACCTACCATGAAAGCTTGCAACACAGTTTCTCTTCTGGTAGATTTCAGAGCAATATGAATAGATTCAAAAGGTGATATAGTCAATTTCTGAACACAGTTGAGATCCCAGGGAGTATCAACCTGTTTATGTGGAGGTTTCAGGTGTAAAACTACTTTCAGAAACTATTTCACAAGTACAAAAGAAAGAATGGGATCTTTTGTAGACATGCTAAAATGGCCACAAGATGAGCCTTTATAGGGGAATAAGCAAGGAATAAGCAAGACTAGAGGCATGTAAGTCACAGTAATATTTGATCACCAGTAGTACAAAATCAGAAATGGGACCCTGGTGATCACCAGTAGTACAAAATCACTGATGGACCCCTGGTGATTACCAGTAGTACAAAATCACTGATGGGGCCCTGGTGATCATCAGTAGTACAAAACCACTGATGGGCCCCTGGTGATCACCAGTAGTACAAAATCACTCATGGGCCCCTGGTGATCACCAGTAGTACAAAATCACTGATGGGACCCTGGTGATAACCAGTAGTACAAAATCACTGATGGGCCTTTTGTTATTGACTAGGTACCAACTAGAAAATTGTTTCCACTTACCAACATAGAATTTTCTAGTAGCAGGCATTTTGCCTGTTTTAGTACATACTGCACATCCTTGTGAAATGAGTGCCTAAAAGGTATCAAAACTGAATCTCCAGGCAGTCAGTTTAAGTTTATTGATACTGGGTTGCATAAAGCTCACCCTGTCTTGTATGAGTAGATACAACTGAAGGGAAAGCCACTGTCTCAGCCAAAGTGGGGTCACCTCAACTGGGGTGTCTTTTTGAATCTTCAGAATTACCATAGATGTCAGTGAAAAGGATAGAAATACATAAAGGAACATTTTCTTCCAATGGAATGAAAATGTATCTGTCTTCCAGGCTTGTTTTCAAGGGGCCCTGAAACAAAACTTGTTTAGTTGTCTGTTTTGAAAGGAGACAAACAGATCTACTTGAGGTGCTCTCTACAACTGGATCAGTTCCTGGAAGACACCCTCATTCAATTTCCATTTATGAGGGGATATCCTGGTACTGCTCAGCTTGTCTATGACTATCTTTTTACTCTGATGGAATGTAAGATGCTTGCAGGGTTAAGAAATACTGAACAGCTACCTCCTAAGCCACAGTGCCAGCCTGCATAGGAGGTACAACCTTGTACCTCCATTCTTGTTGACATACCAGAAGACTGTGGCATTGACAGTAATCACTTGAAGGCATCCTGTGGACCAAAGGTGATGGACAGCCGAAGATATGGGTCACAGCTAATGTCTCTTTTCAGTTGATGTACTCTGGTCTGTCTGAAGGATTCCCAGACCTTGTATCTTTACCCCCTGAAAACTGCACCCCATGCAAAATCTGACCTATATGTGGTGACTGGTCTGGAGTTTGAGGAGAGAATGTTATTCCTGAGTTTATATGAATATAGGTTCATAGGTAAGTACTAGGCTAGCTGTCCTTGCAGGCCATTTTAGGTCTAGCCAGTTTCACTTTTTGTACTCAAAATAACCTATCACATTTGGGTATAGACTGGCCTTACCCATGCCATGGTTGATAATTATATATTACTCCTAATAAGAATAACTGAGATCATACCATTTATAATTTGAGGGGACCCTCAAATATATTGTCTCCATCAATGCAGCTCCCTTTTTATAAAGCCCAACACTGGTATTTCATACTCAAAAGAATACAAATGGTGGATCCTGATTGATTGGAGACGTTCAGGGAAAATTCCAGATAAAGGACCACCTTGTTTTGAGTTAAAAATTGCCCTTTGAACAGAAGCATCTATAAGGCATCCCAGAAACAGATGGTGGCAAGGTAGATTTTGCAATATTTATCTGGAAGCCTAGATTTGTCAAAAAGGGGCAGAAGTCATGTTAATGACTCTTGACATCTGGGCAAGGACCCTGAAAAGATAAGTAAGATGTCTAAATAGGGAAAGATGTGAAGACAATTCAGTCTGCAATAAGCTACTACAGGAACTAGACAGTTTGTGAATACCCTTGGAGCTGTGGATAAATCAAAGGGAAAGGCAGAGAACTGATATTGTGATCTAAGTGAATCTTGGAAATTTTCTGAAGCCTGTAGCTATGGCTTTGGGAATATGGTAGTATGCATCTTTTAGGCCTAGAGTTACCAAGTAACTCATGTGAGGAATGAGAGGTAACAGTTCCTGTAATATCAAAATTTTAAACTTTGGAACTTTCACGTACATATTTAGAAATTAAATAGTACTGGTCTCTGAGAAGCCCCTTTCTTTGGTACCAGACATAGCTTTCAACTTTCCATCTCCAAAATGAGGAACACTCACCTTCATAATGTGGAATAAATAGGCAAAATGTAGAATACATACTAGTGGCTTACTAACAACTTCAACTAGGAACATCATAGGATGGTTAAAATATGCTGATTTTTACTTATAAAGAAGATCCTGGACAACAACGGGATATTAAAGCAGATTGCTTAACCTGCTGTCTCTTTTTGTCCCTGTTCAGTGATACAGCCTTGAAAAATCACCCATGCAGCTTTAAAAACTAATCCACTCAACTGTCTTCCCTGTTAGGCTTCCTACCCTTCCATACTGTTTTACTTTGACTTTGAAAACAAAGTTGAAAAACCTGTAGCTGGCTCTGAAATGATGATGTCACATCTGCCAGAGCTCTTACTCTAGCTACCAGGACGTTTCCTCCCCCAAAGTGATGTAATCCCCGCCGATTTGCATGCTGTATAGAAGAGCCAGTGGACCTCCCACATTGTGATGTCAGAGCTGCCTTGCCCAGTCCACTCTTAACCTAGCAAAAATGTCAAACTATAATCTCACTTTTCTGAAGAGCCCTACCGATATGTGACAAAGTACAGGCAGAAGCACAGTAACAGCTGCAAAAACTAAGAGCATAAATTTGGAATGACTATGCACAGACATTAATTGCATGTTTTTACATAAGAAGCGGATGTCTGTCACAATTAATCAACAACATTACATCAGATTACAAGAAGTACGCAATACTGTGATTTTCTTAAATTACCACTTAAAAAAGCATGTGGGTGCTGTCATGCAAGTCTGTGAAATATTTTGTGTTTATAGTGCATCATTTATTAGCTATTTAACCAAACAGGAAGGAAAAATAAGTGGGAGTTTGATGCTTTGCTAAACAGTGATTATTCCCAGTGCTATAGAGCTTGGTTCTAAATTTGACAGGAGGAGTGCAACAACAAAAAAAAAATCTCACTGTAAGGAAGGAAAGGCTGACAAAAAAAAAACAGTACATTAGTCTGGGCACCTGCTGTGAGCTGTCAATTACATGCAGATAATGGGTCAAATTACCCTTAGCTGTTTGACAGCTAGGGAAGGTAGGTGTGAAAGGGGAGGGGAGATACCTTGAAGAACTAGATTTCAGACTTCACAAAAGAAATCAAGTTAGCATTTCTAAGAAGAAAGAGCAATAAAATGCATTTTCAATTCTATTCTGTAGTATTTGCACTGCTTGTGATTGAAGTAGTCATTGAAAAAGGATAAAATTTTAACCAAAAGTAGGTGGCTATAACACAGCAGTGAATGCCTGTAAAATCAGTGCACTGACAGGAGCTTTATGGAAAATGTGGCAGATCTGATGCAATTTTTTGGAGACAATGCATTCTGGGATACTTAGAGGCAGACTAAACAGTCAGAATTATTTCAAGATGCCAGACCCCATGTGTTCAGAGTCAGAAATTGCATATAAAAATATCTAAAAAGCTCTAAAAAGTCCCAGAGTGGTGTAAAAATGTAGGAGACACCAAACCATGATGAAATAAACATGTTTTTTTAGTCTGGGTGTGGTTGTCCTTTAATGAATTAATATGATTAATTTCTATTTACCATGGATTTCACTTAAAAAAATTCCTAACACTGAATGTGTGACAGACTCTTTCAATGTGGAACTTTGAGGAACTTCGAAGAACATGGACTTTTTAAGACCCGAAATGAGGTACATTCCTCATAATGATGTACACTTGAGAGGTATGGCACCAGAAACATTCAGTAATAGAAGCCTTTGCTCCTTTGACTTACAGGCACAGAATTCTATGACTCTCTGGGTGTATAAAGACTGAAGACCCTGACAAGAAAATTTGGAGGGTGTAAAAGTATTTCCCTTAAAGGGGGGTTTTGTATCCAGTGCCTCTGTAAACATCCTGTGCTACCTGTTGACACTCAAGAGTCCTAAGCAATCTCAGGCCAAACGGGAATGTTGGGATCCAATTTTTTTTTTTTGTGTTCGGGGGGAGGGAAGAGTATAAGGAATGCTGGCATAGTCATTCTGCACTGTTGATCTGCCCCTTTTTCTGAAAGGACTATATATATATATATATACACACACACACACACACACACACACACACACACACACATATATATATATATATATATATATATATATATATGTGTGTGTGTGTGTGTGTGTGTGTATATATATATATTTTTCTTTTGTTACCCTTTGGCCATCTCTTCTTTTGCATTTTGTTTGCCAGGAAAGGACTGGTTTTATTTATTTGGCTTTTCTGTGTAAGATAAGATTTGTATTGAATTACCTAAAATATCTTTGAAACTCACTGAATTAATTTTCATTTTCATCATATTGTTTGAGAACCTGGTAAGCAGAAGATAGGTGGGATGGGAGATGAATGAGGATGACGGCATCTATTTTTTCCCATAAAATTAATTCTGGCAAAGATCTGATTAAAACAAAGTTGTTCCATATGAGGATTAAAATTGGTTTCCTCACAATCAGTGAGCTAGGCTTGGGAATCTGCAGGAGAAAAAGCCCTGTATCTGTCAAAATCAACATCACAAGACCCTGTTTCCTCAGGAATAATTTTACAATGCCCATGTATAAAGGATTCTGAGTATCAGAGTTTAATGCCTGTAATGCTTGTCTAGCCAAGTATGGAACTAGTCTTTTTTAACAGTAATAACTTCATCAGAAGAATAATGTTTAACTTCTTTCTATTTTTAATAGAAAATCCAGCATAAGAGGACTGACTCAAAGGAGGGATATCTGCCTGACCTAATGGTTTCTTGCCCCAGTTACCACAAGAAGAATGACACAGAGTGACTCCCCGACCTAGAGAAGATGGTTTTCCCACGCCTTTATCAACTGGAATGGCTGAAGAGAACATGGCTGACTCCTGGTTATTGCCTGCCAAAAGGACTACAGCATAGAAGCCAGAGAAGTAAGTGAGTGATCTGAGGAACAATTGATGGCCAATGCAGGTTCACCCACTATCAGCTGAATGCAGACTGGTAAGGTAATGGTAAGTACTCCTTGGTAAGTGATTTTATTCTTTCTAGGTACTGCTGGAAGAAAGCCAGATAGACTGAAGTAAGTATCCATGCTGTAATCAAGGAAGAAGCGTTCGAAACAATATGCCTAGCTGGACTGATTCATTTGGAAGGTAAGTTGTCACCGAGTTTTCACGTGCAGCACACTTACACTCATAACATGCTTTTCAGTCATTATGATTATGCGGAGCTGAATTTTAAAGATGAATAAAGAAAAGTTTATAGGAAAACAGAATGTTCTTTTTTTGTTGTTCCTTTGTAGAGGTACATTGTAGATATTTTAGGAGAAAAAGGAAGTATGTACTAAGATAATAGAATTAAAGTTATTCGACACAACGTTTCTGTTGTTACTCTAGTTTGACTTGGGCTCCCTGTTCCTTAGGGTTTCAAATACCATGCAATTTTTTTCCTTTTCCTTTTCCTTCAGGAATGATTGCATCATCATTACATCAAATGTCATGTGGCCATTCAATAAATCCTTTTCTTGTGAACAGGAATCACACAAGCCATTTTCCAGTCACCAGGAACACTTACCAGTTCTAACTAGCATTTTTAACAAATTTTGAGTTGTTTGACCAGTCTTGAATTCATGGGTGACCCCTATCATGTCCCAGTCCCTTGTGCACCTTAACTTTTAGCAGGGTGGTCTTTCTGAACACCTTCTTCTTTTAAAAATCTAAGGTAGTTAAATTATAATAGCACTACTGTTGAGTGGCCTGGAAAATCTTTTCTTCTTCCATTCTGCAGATACACCAGGAAATACTTATTTTGCAGCCCTGTTTTTCAGAAAAAATTTCCTGCCTAATGTCTATACTTTTTTTAGCTCTGTAGTCCTTCTGTTAGTTTTTCTGAGTCTGAATATATATATATATATATATATATATATATATATATATATATATATATATATATATATATAAGGTTTTCTCTTCATTCTTGATGGAACTATCACTTTCTCTGTTGTTCTGTCTGTACTATTCTTTGTTGCCTTCCTTTTGTGTTTGTTTATACTTATAAAATTGATTATTTTGGCTTACCCTTCCTGAATGCAGTGTTATCAGCATAGCAAAGACAGGCTTACCACTACCTGGTAAGCTATAATGTGAGGTGTAATGAATCAGGGTTTTATAATAAATGCTTTCTGCAGGAGAGCTGCACCTCCTGACCCATTGCATGTGGAGTTTCTGACCCTGTACTCAGTCTCTAAATATGCTAATTCAAGGTCACACCACTCTGGACTAAAGGCAAATACATATTTCCCATTTATTATAATTGGTGCAACCTTGAAGCTAATATATATATATATATATATATATATATATATACATATATCTATTATATATATATATATATATATATATATATATATATATATATATATATATATATATATATCTATATAAAGGTTAGGGGTATGGAGGTAAATTGTGCATATTGAAGATGCAACCTCCTGCAAAAAAATGTTTTAAAATTGGCTACATTGTAATTTTAAATTGTGTTGGTCATCTGTGGTGGCATGACAGTGCGGTCTGTATACCCAGAATTAGTCAGTCCAGGATTTGGAAACCAAAGTATCACTTTCAAAATGTAGTATAGTCTCAGCTTACCTTCAAAGCCACCTCTTTTGTGAACTAATCCTTTCCTTGGTTTTAAATTTTAAAATTATTTTCACACATAGGCTTGCTTATTTTCTAATGTCAGCCTTGATATCTCAAAAAAATTAACTGGGTAAGCCCACTGAAGCATGTCTTTATGATGACTGTGAATCAGACCATTTGGTGATTACTTATTACCAATAACAGCTCCTAGCACATCTAGACCCTAGCACATCTCCTTCACAAAACTCACCTAACTGCATCCTCTCCGATACACACATAGACTCCACCCACTTTACTTTTCAACCAGTTTCTATAGCTCCCATAAGAAAGGCTTTTACATAAAATAAAACCTTGTTCCTCCTCAGCCAACAACCTTCTCCTGGAATACTTAAATCTAGCTGCAGATGCAATAGCATCCTCAATCAGCATTCTTATTAACAGATCGATTACGGAATCCTGTGTCCGTAACTTATGGAAGATGGCACATATTATTCCCTTACATAAAGGAAGACATTACAAATTTATATCCCATTGTCATCCTGTCTCCCCTCTCTAAAATCCTTGAAAGATTTCTCTATTATCTCTTGCAAAATAAGCTAATCACCAATATGCAAAATGGATTTCAGACAGACTACAGCACCTCTACTGCATTACTATCATTTACAGACAATGGCAATAAAGCTTGCAGTTCTAATAAACTTGTATCTGCAGTATTTCCAGATCTATCAAAAACTTTGATATGGTCTCACACACTAAATTCTCAATCAACTTTCCACCCTGGGTCTAGCATCCCCATCTATTCAATGATTCTCTAGCTACCTTGTCAACATGCAACAAGCTGTAAAATGGCAAGGATCCATGTCCACTTACCTTCCCACTTCCACAGGAGTCCCAAGGATCAGTCCATGTGTTCTATTAACCTACATTCATCTTCTTGTGAAGGCAGCTTGATTTGATATGCATATGACCCTACCATCATCTGTTGTTCAAACACCTTAACTGACCTCCAAGAAATCACTCAACAAGCTGTCATTTTCATTAAACCTGACTTACAAGAGCACAACTCTTACTCAACCCCCCAAAAAACAAACTCTTCCTCTTTACCCCAAAAACTCAAACCCCTAACAAAGCATCTTTCAAAGTCTTTTCAGCAAATCACACTGAAATTGGATAAGCTCACCATACAAGGCTATTAGGAATCAGAACAGATTATAATCTTAAAATTGACTTCCACATACAAAGCAATATCAAGAAAACCCATCAAAAACTGGGCATACTGTACAGAAGCAAACATTTTATGAGCATACTCACAACAATTACTCTAGCCAAAACCTACCTTCTGTCCTCCCAACTCTATGGAGCCTCACTTCTAACCAATTTACAATCATCCATAAAAACAAACTTGAGAGTTGCTACAACAAAATTGCGAAGTTTGCTACTACTTCATCCTCTTTACCCTTCACTGTAAAGCTGTGCATATCCTTAGCTGTTTGGAATCCCCCCATTTCTCCTACATTCAGCTTATAACAATACATAAAATCATACACAAACCATTAGCCTGTCCAGCTCTTACCCCTTTAGTCAACATGTATTTTCCAAAAAGAAGTCTTAGATCAGAAAACAAACAACTTGTCACCATAAATAAACCAGATAAATTTACTGGACAAAGCCTATGCTCATACTCAGTGGCAAAAAAATATGGAACTCCCCCCCTCTAACCACCAGAACTATTTCTAACCTACCCACCCTTAAATGCTCTGTAAAAGAATACTTTACAAAATCATGGATGCGCTTCTTTGTCAATCCTGGCTGAACTTACTCACCATACTTTCCTCACTCCCTTCATCCTAAGTCACACTTCACAACCCTCTCCAAACTCTTACTCCATGCCTTTCTTTTTGTTTTCTCACTACCTTACCTTATTTAATTCATCTCTGCAGCCCTTTCCTCTACCTCTTTCTCTTTCTTCCCTCCTCACCTGAGCTACCTGAACACACTTTGCCCTGCACTCTTCTTATAAGCCCCTTCTCTCCAGCCTTCTTCCTTCTATAATCCTAACATGGACACCATCTCTCACAATAAGACATCACTCACTTTCACCTCACTGTCTCTAATCATATAATCTCTAATATCTCCTTTAAATATCTTATTAAAACTGTCTCAGGTCTCATTTATCGCATACTAATCTGTGTAACAAATATGACTAATGAATTTTTCCTCACATATTTTCTCCAACTTATGTTATTGTTTTTCATTGCACTCAACAATAAAACATATGTTCTATGTTTTTCTCATTACAACATTTTTTCACTCCTATATTTTGTAGTATAACATGAAACTTTGTGATTTAAAATATATGCAACTGATTTTTGAAAGATTGTGATTGTGGAGCTTTTCTCCCTGGGCCTCCACTGAAAATGGACACTCTCTGTCCCAGTCAGATTTTTCTGGAAAAGACATGTGAATTAAGTAAACAATGCCAATACTCTGTACACCATTGTTTATTTGATATCTATCTCTCTATCTATATATCTATTGCTTGATAAATGTTGATATTAGAATCAGAGGAAGATGTAGCACAAGGCTTCCAAGTTATCAGCCTAGGGCCCTCTGCTAGATGCAGGGTCTCATTGAAGTTATCAGTTACTATGATGCAGGCCAACATTAAAAAGGTTTTATGTCCTGCTTATGAGTTACTGATGCACAGCCATAATTGCTAGTTTTCATGACTGTGTATAACTTCTTCTTCTTCTTTCGGCTTTTCCCGGTTAGGGTCACCACAGCAGATCATCTGTCCGCTCATGATTGGCAGTGGAGTTTTACAGTGTCGAGTTGCCAGCCCAGTGCCTAACCTTCAACAGAAGGCACACACATGCACACACTCACACCTAGGGCCAATTTAGAGTGTCCAATCCACCTACTGCATGTCTTTGGGATGTGGGAGGAAACCGGAGCACCTGGAGGAAACCTACGGAACCACAGGGAGGACATGCAGACTCCACACAGAAAGCACCCCAGCCGAGAAACGAACTGGAGAACAACACTAACCACTGCACCACTGTGGCCGCCCATGACTGTGTATAACAAAAAAAAAAACTAAACGTCTTTTTCTTCATCCTACCATATCCAAACCAGTATTGTTTGTGGTACATCTGGTTAACCTGCCATTACCTGCATGAGATCACACATTATTGAGGTTGACTGGCTTTTCTATCTCTGGGCAGTAGCATATTTCATTTCACTACTTTTTAAAAGTTTACTTGATATACTGAGGCTACATAAAAATAGACTTTTTCTGTTGCTTTTTTTGGAGGGGTAGGATGGGTGCACAGGTGAAGTATTCTTCTTCTGTTACTTTCCCGATTGTTTCTTCCTGCCCTTATCTCCCCCATTAGCAGTGTAGACATTCCTATCACCTGTATTACTCTGCAGAATCTTTGGAATATTTCAGTCACGAGTCAGAGGAGAGGTGCAATCACATGGCAAGCTGACGCCATCATGCAGTAAAATTCTTCAAGCTATCTAGTAAGGAGTACAGCAGTAGATATTATAGCCATGGGTTAGTTACATTTTCTAGCCTTTATTTACCTTCACTCTGTGTCCTTGTAGAGTTGGTTTAATTCTGCATGCATTACAAAAGATGTTAATTTGAATCAGACTACTCAGTTTGTTAAAGTGGGTTCCATGGAGTGATATTATAGTGAACCCAGAGTGCAAGCTGACTTGTGTCAAACAAAGGCCACATTTGCTTTGTAACATTGTATTGGTGTGTTACTATTTTCACATAGGGCACTATTTGCTGCTTACTGTAACATGCCCGGTAGTTACCTGACAGTCTGCATTCTGAGACTGCTGTACGCAGTGAGGGAAATGGACTTTTTCCCTGTGTGTATCAGTCTCAGTGTAAGTTAAATAAATCAGAGAGATGCAGGTCTAACAAATGCTTGCATAGTGGATACAGAGCACTTTATGTCTGACAACATTCATAAACCACAAGATTATTTTCGTTCATTAGGTGTTCATCAAAGTGTCAATCATATTACATTTTGATAAACAGTAGCAGCACTTGTGGATGGATTATTGATATACACTGACTATTTTTTTTTTCATTTTTACCCTCATGCCTTGTGCAAACTTTGAGTTTAAGACTGCTCATGGTAGAAGCAATTCTAGACTAACAACCAAAGTGAATAAAGTCTCATTCTGTAAACTTTTTTAAAAGACACACTAAAAAGACACAGTCTTAGTGGACGGTGGCCATGTGTTTAAGTTTCAAGTGCTTTAATTTGTTAAAAGAAGTATCAAGGTAGAGAAATTTATAACAAACCTTTAGTAGTTAAAGTCATGGGACACTGCAGTTCATAAAACAGGTAGGGACTTTGTAGTGAGAAATTTAGTGTAAAACTTTATTGGGTAACAGACCATTAAAATTGTGGCAACTACATTCTGATGTTTGTAACGTAGTAGGTATGTAATATTTACTTGAATCAACACGGTGGCTGCAGAAAGAGGTATTTTAATTAAAATATTGTGCATGGCTGTATCTACTCCTTTGTACACTTGATGTTTTAATTGGTAGATTAGTGGCATGGATTAGTGGAAGTAAGAATGAAGTGTACCTGTATATTTTACATGAAAAGAAGCATAGGTGGTATGCAAGCACTTGTCTCAGTAAAAGTTATGTACTCCCAAACGCTAAAAGATAAACAAAGTACACAAGGTGATGTGAGGACAATTGAACATAGATCCTAAAAACACAGTTATTTACGAAAATGTGCTGAAGTTATTTCAAGATCTGACAGTCTTATGACAGGTTTGAATTTATGCTAAAGAGACAGACTCTGCTTTAAACAAAGACAAAATTAATTAACTCAAATGTATAACTCTTAAAAAAATTAGCTTAGGATAATTAGGAATGAGCAGAACAAAAAGAAATTTGAATCTGCTTCTTAAGGCACAGTGATAGCCCCAAAACATGTAATTACAGTCAGGTAAAAAACTAAATTTCTTGAAGTCATTTTTATTAATACATCACAACTCCTTATACTGGAGTCACTAAAGACTGTTCCCATAGATTATGCAGTTTCTGAGTTCAATAAATTATTCCTAGGTGTTCTCAACACACTAACTCCCTCCAGAATTAAAAGAGTCAAAGCCAAACCTGCCCCATAGCTATTCTTAGCAACTTAAAACAAAGAGACAAAACCTGGAAGGTCTGGGCAAAAAAATAAACAGCTGCTACTTTACTAGCTTATAGACAACTAAAAAGCCTAACAGAACAATTTATCACCAAAGATAAGAAAACCTATTACTCAACCAACCAAAACCCATACATCAGTTATCAAAAACTGCTCTGGCCTCAGTCAATGAACTATTAAATCAAGAACAAGCTACACAAACAGCCAACAGCAAACACACAGAAACAAAATGGTAGTATAGCCAACAAATTCAACACCCACTTTATACAGTTTATACAGTCATTAACCAACCAGGCAACTAATCAAGGTCTTGATGTCCCCATTCAAATAACCTCCTTCTTCCAACCAGTTCCCCGAGATACTATCAAAAAGAACCCCTCAAAAAACTAAACCGTACTATAACTGACCCTGATAATTTACATTACAAATATCCTTTAATAGCAGCTGAGGATATTTCATATCCAGTCTTATTTCTGATAATTCGATCCATACCTGAAAATAAAGCTCCCATGCTATGGAAAAATAATTAAAACAATAAAACATTTTTGAGCACAATAAAAAAATGAATACATACATACATACTTACAATTTTGTGCCAAAAAAAGTAAAAAAATATTAATTATTATACTGCACAAGGATGGAATCAGTACAGATCTTTCAAACTATAGGTCAATTGTTGCTTTATCTCCCCTATTAAAAATATTATAAACATGTATTCATATACAATGTCTCAACTATCTAATAAGTAACCATCTTCTGTCTTCAACCCAATATGTCTTCTGTACTTATCACAGCACAACTACTACTTTTTTAAATTTTGTTAATGCTATCAAAACCCTAGAAGTGACTGAAGCCTAGTCTCCGCCATCTTCCTAGACTCATAAAAAGCTTTGGATACTGTCTTTCACCAGAAACTCTTACGTAAACTGTCATCCTTAGGGTTCAGAAACTGTTTACTGCAATGGTTCCATAGTGACCTCTCAAACAGACCACATACAGTGAAACAGAAAAACGATTTCTCCATTTTCTTGCCAGTAACTCTTGGTGTCCCACAAGGATCTAGTCTCGGCCCGATACTTTTCAACATATTAATCAATACCCTCTAAACTGCTACAAAAATGCTACCCTAGATCAATACACTGATGGCTTGACCCTAATTTGATCTGCCAAAACTCTGTCTAAACTTTAAGACTTTATTTAACAAACCTTACTGATTTTAACATAGCTAAATAATTCACAGCTACTTCTAAACCCTAAAAACTAAATTACTGCTGTTTATCCCAAAATACAACTGAATGAAAACAACACAATATGGTAGTTGAATTTCAATTGGTCATCTATGATGACACCCAGTAATTTTGTGTGGTGTATTTGTACTGTCATAGTGTCGTTTGCAGAGATGATAGTGAACGCTGAAAATAGCGAACGCTCTTCTGTCGAACTGTAAAGTTCGAAAGCTGAGAAAGTCGAAGTCATGGAACAGCAATTTTTTTCCCAGGGGAAAAAAATTGCTGGGCCATTCCTGAGACTTCACTATTTTCTTCACTGTGGTGCAATCTCGGAGTTGGTATACTTAATTTGGGCGGTTGTATGGGGGCACAGCCCCCCCCCCCACTTTATTTTGTTTGTATTTTTTTTTTTTGGATCAGCAAATTTTTTTCCCCTGGGGAAAAAATCTCTGATATGTGACTTCGACATTTTTGCATTTCAAACTTTATAATTCGACAGAATAGTGTTCACTATTTTTAGCATTCGCTGTTCTGATATAGATGCTTCTTGCACACTGTTATCTTCCATGTACTGAATTGCAAGTCCACTTTATGATGTATGTATTAACTTTATGTTCCTGGAAACATTTAATAATAACCTGATGAGGTGAACTGGCAAAAGCTTTCACAAGATCCAGAAAAATAACTCCAGGATGCAGGCCCAGTAATGAAGTTACTAAGAGTAGATCTCCCTTTTTTGAAACCATGTTGATTAATATCAAGGATTTTTATATTTACTTCTGATTTCTCAATAAGATCTAATAGGCATCTCTAAAAACATTTTTCCAATAAGGAAGTTAAACTGATGGGTCTAAAATTACTAATCTGATCCTTTGAGCCACCTTTATTGAACTGGAGTTACAAAGGACAGTTTCCAGGCTTCTAGAACAGATCCTGTTTCTAAAGGTTGATTAAATATTAAACTTAAGGTGGGTAAAGTAGTAGTTTTTATAGAATTCATCAACTGTTTTGGGATCAGATCAGGGCCTGTAGAGGTAGTATCTTTTAACCTGGCAAGTGCTCTGGTAATATTCATTCGTGTTATCACCAGGCATGACCCAGTTACAAAATAGCTGTAGACATCATCCTTATCCATACTATCTCGCCAAATGCATGAGAAGAATAAATTAAATTCATGGCGATTTTACTAGGCTTAGGTAGTTGTCTCACCATTAATTAACAACATCAGTAATGAAAAAGTATTGCTATTAATTTCATTTATATATCTATAAAAAGCTTTTTTATTTGAAGTATTACTAATTAACTCATTCTCAAAATGTATTTTGCAGTTAGTAATTCCATCTTCAAGTTCTTACATGATACAGTGTTCTTTTATGTTCATATCTAAAGGGAACCTTACTAAGGTTTTTAAGCTCCACTTTCTCCCCCTGTATAATCTCAAAATGTCTTTGTTTCACCAAACTGGGAAAGTGTAATTGTTTCTCTTTTGAGAAAAATGACACAACCAGCTAAGACAAGCTACCTTGTCAAAAGGAATGGTGCACACTAAAGTGGATGAATGGTGCACTAATGGCTGACTAATGTGGATAAATGGTGCACTAATGACACACTAATCTGGATGAAGCACAGCAGAAATGTTCTCTTATATTATCATCACGTACTTCACTTAGGGTTGTTAGTTGATTGAGCATTTAATTTGATTGTTGTTCCCATATTTTATTATTATTATTTTTATGCAGTTTTTTCACTTTTCATGAAGTTTCAGGAATGCTCCTTATGGAAGTGGCTCCTTCCCTTTTCAACAAGGGACTCACGTTTTCAATATACAATCTGTTAGACCTTGTAATGTATTCTACCTTATTATGCTATAATGTATTCCTTTGTTTTCTTAGGACTTGGAGACACATTACTGTATGTACACCAGCATCTCTATGCTTCACCTAAACTTCATTTCCAAACTTTGCTGAACAAAAACACTTGTGTGCTTTATTTATGGGAAAGATACATGGCTCAGAATGTTTGGCAACTGTATTACCCCTGTAATTATGGGTCTGCTTTCTGTTACTGAAGCCTAACAAATCCTAATCAGAATAGCTGATATTCTTACCTTTGCACAATAAACCACAACAGTATATTTGAATAACTATATTGTGGCAACATTTTTTTCTGCTTGCTGACTGCTGACCATTTATTTGTTTATACATTTCTTTGTTTATTTACTTATTTAATTAACATTTGTTAAATGAGTAAGAGAACTAGTCCAAGGACCCTTTTCAGCCATGACCTCGATCATGAAGGCAAAGACAATAATCAAACCTGAGAAGTTTCAAAGTCAATCAACAAAAGTATTTGGAACAGAGATACACTGCATATAATCCATGAATACAGAAGGTATTATAACAAATGTAACTGTAAATAATAACTTGTAAAGCATTAAGCTACTCAGGTACAACAATATGTATACAGCAAGCATAGTAAATACTAGTAACAAATTAAATCCAAAAGCAAAAACAAAAAACAATATATATAAAAAGGGAGGAGGATTTATTCTTTTGAGTTGCAAAAGAATATATAAAACACTGGTCAGTATGATTGGCAAAGCCTACTGCTCCTAAAGCAAGTTACATTTATTTTCTTCTATAGGATATGACTTTGGAGACTTGTGGAATGATTACATTGACTGGTCTCCTAATATGATGTGGGGTGCTATTGCTTTATTTATTTATATATGTTTACTGGAGTTGTGCACTGATCAATACTGACCAATTTCAGGCTCAGCCTGGGTGAAATACAAAACATTTCACAAGCAAAAAATACAGAAATATAAGCAGTAACAGAATAGTTCAGACTGAGTACATAGAAAAAAATGTATATATACATTCCAGTGAACGAAATATATATATATATATATATATATATATATATATATATATATATATATATATATGGGTCTACTTCATTTCATTGAAAA
Source organism: Protopterus annectens (assembly GCF_019279795.1). Taxonomy (NCBI): domain Eukaryota; kingdom Metazoa; phylum Chordata; order Ceratodontiformes; family Protopteridae; genus Protopterus; species Protopterus annectens. Next base: position 148,971,631 of record NC_056731.1, read on the forward strand.
CTCATGTCACTGAAAGTCAGTTTCCTGCGACCAATTCAGTGAAAGCTCACTTCACTGAAAACTCATTTCGCTGAAACTCATTTCGTTGAAAGTTATATATGGCCTTTTCCCCACTGTAGTGCGATCCTGGAGTTATTATTTATAGTAAAGAGGGGTGTGGGGGGCATAGCCCCCAATTATTGTAAACGTTTTAAAGCATACAGATACTTACAAGTGCAATGAATAACTCTTTCCAGAAGACAACATATAACCAAACTATGCCCCCCCACACCAATGTATATATATATATATATATATATATATATATATATATATATATATATATATATATATATGCTGTTCCATGTAGCAGGTACTCTTTTGGAAACTCTCCTTTCATGTGTGGAAAGAGTAAATGATGGCCTAAATAATTGACTGGATTCTTTGTTCCTGAGAGATTAGCCTTGTTTTCCTGATAATAAGGTTTTTAAAGAGAGTGGGCAGTATCAGCAATAAATAATTTTGAATGTGAGTGTGTTGTGGAGAAGAGATGTCTTAGCCAACACAGGGAACTAGTTATCTGTATTTACTGCAGTGCAGCCATGCTTTCTGTTGCTAGCTAGAGTTATAAATCTGATAATTTTATTTTCATCAGATTGAAGTATTTCAGCAGTATATTTAGCTTCTGTTGTGAGTAAGTCTGACAGTTTTTTAGACAGTTTTATCAAATTTAAAGCTTTATCACCTTGAACCTTCCTGTTTATAGTAAATGATCGATTTAGGTCAAATGTGATGCCTAGGCATTTTTGTAGTTTTGTGAGAAGTAGTTTACTTAATGGATATTTGATAACAATGCTATGGGCACTCCTAAGCTCCTGAGTTGTACCTAATAACATGACAGTAGTTTTGCTAGTACTGACTATGAGGTTGTTGGTTTGAAGCCAGTTCCATGTAGTTTTTAAGTCATCCCTGTAGACCATTTCATTCTTCACTATCAGTCAATTACTTTTACATCCAATGGGTGGGGGACAGTCATGGGAGCCATCACCAAGGCATCCACCAGGGATTTTCAGCTTAATACAAAACAACCACAAAAACAAGAAATTACATAGTAACAGCTCGGCTATAGATCCAAAAATATGTATTAACACTTTTCTAACACTTTGGCACAAAGCCTTCAAGGAGCAAAACAGTAAAAAACATCACTTTAGCAACTTATATACTTTAAAAAAATAATAATTCATTTACATATATAATCTGCTAATTAACTCTTAAAGTACCAACTGTTAGTTTAATTTTTTTTATTATTACCTTCTGCCTCTTTGGGTGCCTGTTGTGGTTTTATTGGTTCCTGGTTCTGTGGCATCCTTTTCTTGGAGTTTTTGGATTAATTTTTTTTCTTTAAAAAATATGTTTCCAATTACATTCAACATTTAAACCCTTGGGTATCAAATGATCATATTTTAAAATATGCACAATTTCTTTATACAATAATTTGTCTTTTAATAAATTTTCTTCCTCAAGTTTCATAATCACCTACTCTGAAATAGTACCTTGTAGTAACAGAGCATTACTTTCATTATATTGTTTGAAATGTACTGCAAATGTACTTTCCAATTTTTTTTATTATTTTTTTTGTATATCCCTTATATGTTTTTGCAATCTGCACTTGAAAGTGCTTTTGCTCTCTCCAATATAAAATAAATTGTATGGACATCTGAGGGCATAAACAATGCCCTCAGTTTTGCAAGTAAAAGTTGTGTTTGTGAAAAAGGGAAGATTGTTAATCCCGTCAAAAGATTGTACCACAATCCTGCAGCTACAACACCTACCACATGAGAATGTATCTACCATGGAAGTATTTAAAGAATAATTTGCATGTAACGTAGGAGAAACAAAACAACTATGTACTAATATATCTCCTATACTATGCCCCATTTTGTAAGATATCGAGGGTTTATTATTAAGCAAATAACATAATTCTCTATTTTTACCAAAAAAGGGCCAATAATATTTAAATACTTTAATCATTTCCTTTAAAAAAATTGGAATTAGTGACAAAATAAATATATTTTTTAAATTAATTTTCCACCCTTTCATTATAACTCTTACTGGTAATTTCATAAGATTTAATGGATACATTTGTATGTTCTTTCACTTCTATGACTTTACTATAAGCCTCAGCCACTATCATACTACCATAATCCATCTTAACAAACATGTTCATGTTTTTTTTTTAGTTTCATTAAAAAAATCTAATTCGTTATTGCAAAGTCTTCATAAATGTAATAACTCATCATAAGGTAATGAAGAAATTAAATGTGGAGGGTGACAACTATTTCCATGTAAATATTGTCCACCTTCATAAGATTTTTCAATAAATACTAGATTTAATTTTGCCACTATTCATACCTGACCAAAAATATTCAAAAAAAAAAAAATACTTGTTGGCCTATTTGTAGGCCATCAAACTTAAAACAAAATGTATTATTCTCTAATTCATTAACAAAAACACGTGCTTCTTTATTACTTCCCTACAAATAAAAATCAGATTGTTTGTATATTGAAAATAATTAATAACATATCTATTCATAAAACTAAGTCCATGTAAATATTCTATTTCAAATAAACCCATGACTAAATTTACATATATGGGTGCAAAAAGAGAACCCATAGCAGCACCTTGAATTTGATGATATATTTCATTATTAAAAGTAAAAAAAAATATTATCAAGGCAAAGATATACTAACTCAATTATATAATTATAAATGGGGTGATCACCTAAAAACAATGTAAAGCTTGTATACCACGTGCATGCTTGGTATTAGTATATAAACTTTTAACATACAAAGTCAACCAACACATATCTTCAATTCAACTTAACCTTCTTAACTTAATCAAAAACTCTGCAGTATTTTTAATATATGAAGGTAATTTAATAACAAAGATAATTAATCCTATATGAAGTAAATAACTCTTAGAAGCTGCTATTACTGAGCATCCAGGTGGATCCATTAAATTCTTCTGTATTTCAGGTAGACAATAAAAAATTGGTAAACTGCATTTTTGTACATTAAACTTATTGTCAATATAATTTTTACTGAAATAACCAAGCCTACATCCTTCATTCAATATTTGTGAATATTGTTCAATTGCTAACTTGTATACATTTTTTATGAGCTTTAGCATGTGTGGTTTTGTCTTTTAAGTGTAAATAACACATTCATAAATATTGCTCATAATGCATAATAACAATATTATTTACCCTTATCTGTCAGTTTAATAATCAAATGTCTATTATTGCTTACATCTTTTTATGCAGTCCATTCTGCCTTAGTCATGTTATAACAAACAAGACATTTTTTAATCATAATTTCATTAAATGCTTCTTCCACTGCAAAGTTAAGCATGGCAGAAAAATGATTCACATTTTCATTAAGAAATGGTGGAATAAAAGAACTTTTACTTTTAACCCGTGAAGTACTCAGTAAGCGATAAGCATTGATTTCATCTACCTCTGAAGCACAAGAATAAAAGCTATCTTCTGTACTATTAGGATCGTTAAGTTCATCCCAATTATTAAATACTTCCAACTGGTTAATCTTAGAATGTCTAAAATAATAATATGATGCAGCTTCTGTATCCATTTAAAAAAATCACATTTTAAAACACAAAAGTGGTAAAACTGTAGGAATAAACTTTAAACCTAAGTTTAAAGCAGAACAACATTCATTTGTTAATGTAAACTTAGATAAATTGATTACCACAGAGATCAAAGAATGCCCATTATAAGAATTATCACTACCATCTTCCCCATTTGTGAAAACACTGTTGCTGTCCTTTCATAGTCATACCCTGACCATTTCTACCTCTTTTCTTATATTGTGCAGATTGCTTATCCATCTGTTCCCTGTAACAAAAGTGATTCATATTCTCTTGTTCTCTTGCTGCTGATAATGGAGTAAAAGAAGCATGGCTATCCCACTCTGATGTAAATTCAGCTCCCTCTGAAGAAGCAAATGAAACTCCATGCTACTTCTGATGACAGTTGGTGTTGTCTATATGTGAGTAAAATCCTTTTTGCTGAGTGGCTTTTAAATGGAAAGCTCTACCCTTCTTGCAGTCCCATACATCTCTCTGTAGTTTGACTTTTTTTTTTTCCTCCCCTGTGTTTGCTTCTAAATAAGATTTTCAGCTTAATAATACTGCTCTATCCCACCAGATGTGGTGGCTTCCTACGGTGAACTGCTTGTGGTCATGCAAAGGGCTGCTGTAAGGGTACTGCCCTACCTCCCAGGTGACACCCATCCTATAACCTTCACACTTGCCTTCCTAGTGATCAGTTTTTCATGCCCTCTGGTCTCAGTACCAGCAACACTGAGCAAACACCCCTCTTCCCAGCACATCCACCCCCAAAGATAGGTGAGCAGGCATCAGCCCTTTCATTCCTATCCTCCCCCATAACAGCCTCATCATCCTGAGCCACTAACTGAACTTGAGTTGTGTGGACATTAGTTATGGCTTTATCAAAGTACTAAATAGCTGGCATGACCTCAGTGTTGGTGCAACTCCTAGTGTCTGCCTCTGTTCTCACATCCTAAACCTATGAATATTACTTGTTAGATTAAACCATCTTGCAGAAAATGGGAATAAATGTCTTTTGCTTTACTCTGATTTGGTGCAGCCTCAGAGGTAGTATATCTAGAAACTGGAGTATAGTGTCACACCTTTGTATCTGGATGGGTGCAAGTGTGTATAGTTGTTTTGCCTTTTATACTGTGGTATACTTATGTGAGAGTGAAAAAGTACAGTTAATAGTATAGTCCTTAGAAAGTTTAACTTAGATAATCCAAACTAGATCGGCATTTATTATTACTTCTAATAATTTCTTATGCTTGATTTTTAAAGACTACAAACAGAAAACAAAAATGTAGTAGTGTTTGCTCACTGAAATACCAAACTGGATGGCAGGTACTCAAAAGAAAAATATAACCAACTTGGTTCTGAAGAAGACTCTAATCTTATTTCATCAGACAAAACTGCTTAACTGTGATTTTATTATTAGGTTTTGTTATGGAATAAAAGTAAGTTCTAAGTTTCAGGTTTACTGAGTTGGTTATAGTTTTTTTAAGTACCTGAAATAATGTTGATGTTTCAGTGAACAAACGATACTTACAATATTCTTTCTCTCCTTTCTTTTTGTCCTGAGTTTAAGGGTAACACAGTTTATTTTTCTTAATGAAAACAACTGGCCTAGTGATCCCTGTCTTTCCATATTTTTATCTTGTGTCTTCTTCACAGTTTTGACATGTTATCCTGTTGTGGTTTTGATGCTAGTTTGGTTGCTGTGGTCTCTCTGCAACCCTGACTAAATCCAAAACTGGTCAGAACCTATTACATACTCAAATTACTTATCTTCTGGCATTTCCAAAATGGGTGGTGAAACCCTCACTGGGTTATCTGTGGGGGGTCTTGCCTTCTTGCAAAGATAACTTTATTCAGTTTTTCATGTTTTGATTGCAAAAAACTTGCTAGCAAGTTAGTACATGTTTTTTAGAGAAAATATGTACTCAAGACTCATACCTCTCAACCTCTAAGTGCCAGAAATCTGGACAAAGCTTGACAAAATGGGGGGACAAATGGCCAAAAATAGGAACAGATTTTAAATATTGCTCTTATAAGCTTAGAAACTTGGTAGAATAACAGGGTTTGTATTAACATGCATTTTCTGAAGATATGAAGTCTGAAACTGAAATATATATCATCATTTACTGACTTCAATCCTCAGATCATTCCAGTGATTTGCCAGAAAATCACAAATTTTCTAAGGATCAGACCAAAATTATGACGCAAAAATCTGAACATTCTGCAAAAATCTGGACAGTTGAGAGGTATGACTCAAGTAAGTAGATTTATGAAACTGAGGCCAATACATTATGTGTAGAAAATTATGATTTTCAGGAATTGTAGTGGAACCGGTATCCATTCAGTACGTCTTCCTTTCTCCATCAGTGTTTGTCCAGTTCCATCTTTCATATGTCTCAGTACAACCTCTACATGCAGAATTTTCTACCTTTTCTTTACTACAGAACCTTGCACTATGGATTGCTTTAGCTACTGTCTTATGCTTCTTCTAACCATTTTTCCCTATTTTGTTCTCTTTGGGGTTCCTTGTAGTTTTCTAAGTGTTTCCTTAATTTACTTGATCATTTTAGCAACTGTCACTGGGAATAACAGTGCTTCTTTAATGGTAACTGGCTATAAATATTATTAATATAAATCTGGATACCCACTCACACACACACACACACACACACACACACACACACACACACACACACACACACACAAGCACACGTATGCACGTATACATGCCAATGATGCACAATGATACACAAAAAGGAACATAAACTGCCCATCTTTACCTTGTTTTATCTGTCTGATATTTACCATTCTTTTGTTATTATTTATTTATTTATTTATATTTAACAGTTGTTAACCAGATATGTGAAATGGTACAAGGACTTGCTGCCATGATTTGGACAAAGCTGACAGATACATTCAAATTACAACACATATCTAAAACAGTGACTACAGGACAAAGACAAGGACATAAAATATGTACAAACATGAAAACATTGCTTAACATATAAAGAGCTGCACAAGCTTGAATGAGACATAACATAAAGTCTGGTTCAATACATTAAAGATATAATGTAATGACATATAGGTAAATTACATTAAAGATACAACATATTGCCATTTAGATAAGTTCTACTGTCTATATATTAGATTTATGTTAAGAAACTCCTACAAGCAATAGATAGCTGAACTACATGACTACTGTACCTGTTATCAGAAAGTTATCCAGAACTAATAATTTTATCTACTGTGTGTATAAAATGCAAGAAATGATATAGACGTGGTATAGTGTTTCAGAGGAATACATTCGATAATTAGAATGCAACAATGTAAGATGATAGTATAGCACCCAACAAGTGATATATTACACATAGTGTTACAGATTATGATTAGAATAAGTACAGATTAAATAGTTTAGAGAAACAGAAAGCTAGATGATGCAAATAAACCTGAAATAGCTAAAGTAGTCTGTGCATATTGTACGCGGCACTAGCTGGGGTCTCAGAAGCACCAGAAGCATTTGTTTGGGTCTCTAGATGTGATTCGAGTTTCTTTTTGAATAGTATTGCACATTTTATTTTTTTAATGTCTTGAGGTATATCATTCCATTGGATGAAAGGTATTTTAGTCAATGCTTTCTCAGTAGTGGTAAGGTTGTAGGGTGATCATTCTTAAATTAGATTGTCTGTGTGACAGAGCTTTACTGAAAAGCATCAACCAAATGTGTGTTGTTTGAGTGAGAGCAAAGAATCACAGGAATTTAGTATTTACACAGCAATAGGACCAAGAGGTCATGTGCACCTTCTCAATACCTCTTTAATGTATTGAACTCAGACCTCTATCTTTCCCCCTAGCTTTCTAGTGTTTCCTCTCCTTTCCCAATAACTCTCCCAATCTTCCCCCTGTGATATCTCAAATTGTTACAAGGAATAACCACTAGAGGGCAGTATAACATTGAGACCCCTGTGTGCCATTGCATTTAGTCTTATCTTTCTTCCCTTTCCCCCACTGGTAAGCCCCTGACCTCCTTGTATACCTTACCTTGAACTTACCTTTCACATCTCTGATTGTTTTCCTCACTACTTGGCACTTCCCCCCTACCCTCTGTCCTCCCACTGTGTTATAATTACACACTATCCAGTACTCTGTTTCACTGTCTCTCTCCCTCTAATCTCTCTTACTTACTTCTCCCCCCGCTCTACGCATCTCTCTCTCTACCCCTTACACTAACTGCTTATATCATACTTACTTACTCCCCGTGTCTTCCTTTCCTCTCAGCTCCTACACCCATACCCTTTACTCCTCCCCTTTTCCACTCTGTACCTATACGCACACACCTACCTAACTCCCCCCCCCTTTCAACATCCGCTCGTGTTCCCAAACCTATTTATCTACCCTATCCCTCAGCGTGCCATTTTGAAATCCCTTGCCCCACTCTCGGCTGCTGTGCATCCCTGGTGGTAGCATTCACAGTACGTTTCTTTTTGAATAACTACTTTTTTACATTGGTGATAGGAACAGAAGCTTGTCAATTAATTATGTCTCTGAACTCTAACTGCTCCTGATTAATTATGCTTCTGAACTTATTCTGTTGTTGGCACCTTGTACTGTAGTCGCTGCTCTGTTTATTGTGTTTAGGGCACTGTAGTCACTGTTCTGTTTATTTTAAAACTGTGTTTAGGGCACATTGTACTATAGTCGCTGCTCTGCTTATTGTATAATTGTGTATAGGGGTATCTTTTAGTATAATGTTAAATAAGCATATGGTAGCACCTTAACCAGTATCCTTGGTTACCAGCCACTTCTTCAGCGATTCCAGCTAGCAATATTTCAGTTGGTTGCATCTTTTTGGTTACTAGCCACTTTCTTATTGACTCCGGTGAGCAATAATTCAACTGGTTGCGTGTTTTTAACACAGCAGTAGTGCAGAACGAGTAATGTACCGAAAACCCATCTGCTGGTCACCAGCTACCTACCTAAGTCTTTCTCTAGGATCAGTGTAGTTGTTCACGTGTTTTTAGTATAGTAGGAGCACTGAATGGGGTATGATATTGCTTATATCACACTTGGAATCTAGTTCATAGCTTCCAGGATAGTAGTATGTTAATTGTTAGTTATTCGCGCGCTTTTAGTATAGTAGGAGCGGTGAATGGGGTACGATATTGATTATATCACACTTGGTATCTAGTACATAGCTTCCAGGATAGTGGTATGTCAAATGTTAGTTTGTAACAGGATATACATCAGCATTCCATTAGCCTCGCTATGTTTTACTCCATTTGCTACTTACTAGCATCTTCCCCTTCACTATGAACGTACGCTAATGCATGTAAATGATTTTCCGTTCTGTTTCTAGCAGCCGCACGTGTAATTGTTTCCTTGTGTCTGTTAAATTAAATTGAGCTAAGGGTCGGTAGGCAAATCAAAGGTAAAGCAGCTCCTCGGCTAGTGCTTATTCCTAACTGTGGATACGAATATCTCGGGAACCCTCAGGATAGGTAGTAGTTTTTACAACTAATATGCTTCACAGCATTACGGCGTAATTTCTAACCCGAGCATTGCTCAATGATCCCTGGCTGGGGTTCTATGTTTCTGGTACTATAGTACCATCAAACTGTTTGAACAGAGTTTTAATTCTAATAGTGCTATCATGGACACCAGTGCAAGCAAAGGTTTATTGTTCGTTTTCTTTAAGAAATTGCATATGGAACTGTTTCCTCTGTGCCCACTATTTTAAATTTAGCTAAGGTGCGGCAGGCACTGCACAGACATGTATTTGGTACCTTTTTTATTAGCAAACTGTTTAAACTGAATGATACTTAATTGTAAAGACTAGCATCCATACTTAAGTCCACTAACTGACCCCTTTAAACATATACACAGAATGTTAAAGACTCCAATGTAATGTCGACTTTGCCATTGTTTCTAACTCTTATACCCTGTTTGTCTGCATATAGCCTAATAGTTTGTTGCATAACAGTCTGAATTATTTGCCTGACTTAGAATTGTGTAGTATTTAACAGCATAGAGGATGTTTGTAGGACTAAATGCATTTAACAGCATAGAGGATTCTTGTAGGACTATATGAAGAATTGCATGTCTCCACATTGTGGATCTTTTAACACTTTGTTCCCTCTCTTCACTTCTTCTCATAGCTTGTAACCCTCCTGACAGGATTAACTTCCCCAGATACTGTGCCCCTTGGCCTGGTCAAGACCTACAGAAATAACAGACTTCATACTCAAATTCTGTTACCTCATCCCAGCGCTGAAAAGGACCACTGTCGTCCCTGTGCTGTACTTGCCTAGGAAGCAGGAACTGTAGTACAAGAGTATGTGTTATCTTCTACAACTGTAACCAATTCCTGTTTTATTAGCTTAAGTGAGTGGTCCCTACTGGGAATACTAGCAGCCATAGTCTCCCACTCACTATCCTCTATACCATCCATTACTCTAACCTCTATCTTTCCCCCTGGCTTTCTAGTGTTTCCTCTCCTTTCCCAATAACTCCCCCAATCTTCCCCCTGTGATATCTCAAATTGTTACAAGGAATAACCACTAGAGGGCAGTATAACATTGAGACCCCTGTGTGCCATTGCATTTAGTCTTATCTTTCTTCCCTTCCCCCCACTGGTAAGCCCCTGACCTCCTTGTATACCTTACCTTGAACTTACCTTTCACATCTCTGATTGTTTTCCTCACTACTTGGCTCTACCCGCTCCGTTCGCCCTGCGGGCTCACTCCGCTCTCCTACCCTACCCACAAATCCCACCCACCCCCATTTCACTTACACTTATACCTGGCCTGTCCCTCCCACAATTATCTTACAACCATTGAACATCCTTCCTACCATCTGCATTTCCTGTAACCTATCATACCCTTACTACCCTCATACACTTAATTACATCACTCTAATTCATTCCTGTCAATCAACCACTTTCAATCAAAATGAAGATCTACCTCCAGCAAACAACCCTACTACTCCTCCTAGCATTTATCTACCATATTACTTGTTACAACTACCCATTACTAAATAGCTCTTCCTTCACCCATAAATCCACATCCATTATCTCTCCCATCCCTTCTACATATTCCCTCACAATAAGCCCATCCCTATTCAACACCACTGCCACTACTTATACCCTTCTTAAAACAATCAATACCAACCCCAAATCTAATATTACACACAAACACATAATAATATTACAAACGATAGTAAAAACTCTACAAAAACAAAAATGTGAACTATTAAATGATGGAGATATCCACCCTAACCCAGGCCCTTATGATACCAATCTTACTACTAATACTAAACCTACCAAACTAACCCAAATCAATACCAGACCAACAAATAGTCTACTCATTCTAAATCTAAACATCAGGAGCATCAACAAAAAGATACACGAGCTTCATGCTCTAATCTCACAATATCTCCCAGATATAATCAGTTTAACAGAAACATGGCTAAAACCAATCACCAAGGATACAGAGTTACTACCACCTGGATACAGTATCCTTCGTCAAGATAGACCAAAGAAGAAAGGTGGAGGCATTGCTCTACTTTATAAAAACACATTATCCATAGCTAAAACTGAGTTGACTTTACCCCCTCTGGACAAGGCAGAAATACTACTAACTAAGCTCAAAATAGGTAACAACAAAACTTAGTTACAGGCTATATCCCCCCAGGCAATAATATCAACATCATGGAAAATCTACTCCAATGGCTATCACAAACCATGCCACAAGAAACTTTTCTGTTAGGGGACTTTAATATTGACTGGCTAATATGCTCTTCCCAGACTCCCACTAATCCCAGACTCCAACTTACTTAACTTCTCTCAACTAATCAAAGAACCCACTAGAATCGACAGAAACAGTAATTGAGAATCCTTTTTAGATTGGATTCTACTAAACAAAATACCTTGCTCATATTTAGCAGGTACCCTTCCTGACTCACTAAGTGATCATCAAACTACCTTTCTACTCAAATATAACTCCCACCACCCCCAAACCCCTATACTTCAAACAGTAAAAACAAAAAACACTTTAACTTACCAAACTTCTTACAAGACCTACAGCTCTACAACTGGTCACAACTGTATTATCTACCCCTAGACAAAGCTATCAAACACTTCAACTCTACCTTCCTAGAGATACTAAACAGGCATGCCCCTGCAAGAACTACCAGAATTAGATCTAAAACAGTTCCATGGCTATCAAGGGAAACAAGGCAAAAAATAAAATAAAGGAATAGTGCCTGGACAGCCTGGAGGTCCAACAAAAACCCAGCAACACAGCAAACATACCAACAGTTAAGAAATTTTACTAAGAAACTAGTTATGCAAGATAAAAGAAATTACTTTATCACCCATCAAACACAACACTCAAACAATCCAAAAGAATTCTGGGCAGGCTTAAATAGGTTATTACACCCTGGAAAAACCCCTACTCCACCTCCAACAACAGGCCTAACAAAAGAAAATATAGCTGAATCATTTAACTCATTCTTTACTGAGACTGTACTTGCCCTTGCCCAAAACCAAACCTATTCAAATACTACAAGTGCCCCTCCCAAACCTAACAACTGCCCCACATTTAAGCTACAACCAACTTCAACCTCTTATATAAGAAAACTACTATCCCAACTAAAACCAACTACACTAGGAGCTGATTCCCTCCCTAATGAATTCCTAAAACTAGCAGCTAACGAAATAGCAAAACCAGTCTCAATCCTAATAAAAAGATCCATCTCAGAAGGTTCAGTACCATTGATCTGGAAAACTACCTATATCATACCCCTACACAAAAGAGGTAATTCTTATGACATATCAAACTACAGACCTATAGCAATATTATCCCCACTTGCTAAAATACTAGAAAAATGTATTCACCATCAATTAATGACACATCTTATTGATGAAGAGCTCATATATCATACACAGCATGGTTTTCAGCCAGGACACAGTACAACCACATCCCTGCTAGCATTCATAAATACCATTAACCACAACAGGAATAATGGTAAGCTTTCTTCAGCCCTCTTCCTAGACCTATCAAAGGCATTTGATATGATTAACCATGAAAAACTAGTCTCCCATCTAATAAACCTAGGATTAGATAACTTATCAGTCTCCTGGTTTAAAAACTACCTCTACAATAGACAACAGGCAGTACTATGGAATAATAACTTGTCTCCACTCCTACCGGTAATACTCGGAGTACCTCAGGGATCTATACTAGGCCCTTTGCTGTTCTCAATCTTTACAAATAATCTTCACTCAGTCGCAAAAGGATCAAGCCTTATTCAATATGCAGATGATTCAACTATAATATGTAACGTCCCCACTTTACAAGACCTCCACAAAAAGACACAGGGTAACTTTCACTCAGTGGAAACATGACTCACTGATAATGGCCTGATACTCAACCCCAAAAAAAAACAAGCTACTATTATTTCATCCTTCAACCACTACAACCCCCACCTGCACCTTTACTATCCACTCTAATAACGGTACCCCCATATCACCTGAAACCCAAACAAAACTACTAGGTATTACTATTGACAACAAGCTCAAATTTGATGTACACATTAATCTGGACATTAAAAATACTAACAAAAAGCTAGGCAGCCTCTACAAGCACAAAGCATTCCTGACCCATAATGCTAGAACTACTATAGCACGCACACACCTTCTCACAACACTACTGTACGCCTCACCCATCCTGATTAACTTATCCAAAACAGAAATCAACAAAATGACAACCTGCTACAATCAGATAGCCAAATTTGCTAACAACAGCTCCTACAGAACACATCACTGCCTAAACCTAAAGCAATTGGGCTGGATGGAACTACCTAACTTACTTATTTATAATCAGCTGGTTACTGCTCACAAGATACTCCATCAACAAAATATATCACCCTCACTGACTAACATTGTCCAACAATACTGTCCTAGGCAACTCCGCTCAACAGACAAATTACTTTTAACTGTTACTAGATCCAACAACCATGCCAGAGACTCCCTTTACTCTTCTTATGTGGCCAAAATCCGGAACTCCCTGCCTACATCCTTATCCCTGATTATCTCACTACCTACATTTAAAAAAGCTATCTACAACTACCTCAACAACAGATGGTTATGTCCCTGTTCAGTTCCAGACTAATGTCAGATCGACACCATTACTATCGTAACCATTGTCCTAAACTAGAGTCCTATCTGTTACTTGCATATAAATGTACACCACATCAAAGGTTTGATAACATACACATAACAGTGTTTGTCTGAAGAACTGTTTAATGACTATTGTTAAATGTATCTGTCTGTAGACTATACCTATTAGTATCTGTTGCTTATACCTATAAGTGTCAATAACTAGATTCCCTTATGGATCTAGATGAGATATGTACCCAAGTGTGTCTTTATGTACTGTAAAAATTGTCTCTTTGGAGCTTTGTACTGTAAAAATTGTCTCTTTGGAGCTTTTCTCCCCGGGCCTCCACTGAAAATGGACATGTATCCAGCTGGACTATCCCGGTTAACAAATGTAAAATAAAATAAAAAATAAATAAATAAATAATCACCTTCAGACTCTAGCACTTTTTTCAAGGAGGTTGAGTTGCATAAGTCTTGTTGTAAATGTTTAGGGCACCCATCCAGTCATCCAAGCTATGTTTGAAAGACATAAAAGTAATCACACTGCTTGACCTGCAGAGGACGTTTAGTCCAGAGAAGGGCTTTGGCAATATTGGAGGTGGTATGAGAGTACACTATATGCGTTTTTGGTTTCAAGGGTGTGAGGGGGTGCAGGGGGGGTTGCCCCCTGCAAAAAACAAGTTCAGTATTCCATGGCTCATAATTGCAAATCTTGACATTACAATAGGGAGTCTATACACACACTTCGGGGAGTGTGTCTTTGTGCTCATGTGAAAATCTTACCCCAGGACTGCACATGAGAATTACCAATTAAACCCTCTAGACAATCCCTTAATTGATGGCATTTATAACCTGCACAATGCCATTTTTGATAGCTAGATTATACAGTTACTGCATCCCAGTGAAATGAAATGGAAACACTAATCAAAACCAAAAAGAAAAAGGAAACAATGCATGACTGAAATGTATATGTGTGTGTGTGTGTGTGTGTGTGTGTGTGTGTGTGTGTGTGTGTGTGTGTGTGTGTGTGTGTGTGTGTGTGGTGGGGTCTGATTTGTAGGCTACACTTAAAATCATGTACTGGATGTTTAGGGAACTTGATTTGTGACAAGGTTTCACCATGTCATAAAACGTTTTCTCTAAGCCTATTGTGCAAAACAGTTCATGTAATACACATCAGACTCCCGTGTTCTCTATATATGCATATGTATATATCTATCTACCGAGCTCCCTATTGAAATGTCATCACTTGAAGTGCCAAGTACTGAAAAGCCAAAAAAAAGGACCAAAAACCAGGGGAAGAATGAATCTCAGAAATTGCTCTTCTCCTTAAAAGTCCTTTAATGTACTGAAACAGGTTGTACTGAACCTTAGGCCTGAATGTATCCACAAAGACTTAAAAAGGAAAAGTAAGAAGTCATGGACTTGATGTCCTTAGGTGGTCATTTGCATATATCCCATGGTTGTGGAACCAGTATCCATTCAATGCGTCTTCCTTTCTCTATCAGTGTTTGCCCATTTCCATCCTCCCTAAGGTTCAGTACAGCCTGGTTCAATGCATTAAAGGACTTTTAAGGAGAAGAGTGATTTCTGAGATTCGTTCTTCCCCTGGTTTTTGGTAATTTTTTTTGGCAGAGTGGCAGAGTGCCAACATTTAACAGGTTGCTGGGTAAATATATATATATATATATATATATATATATATATATATATATATATATATATATATATATATATATATATATATATATATATATATGGGTCCCCTTCACATGGTCGACTTTTCATAAAGTTGACTTTCATATGCTGAGACCATATGATCGACTTTTGAAAAGCCGACCATGGGGCACTGCTATCTCCGCACAGTGCGGAATGGGAAAATTTCCCACTTCCACACTGTAGCGCGATCTCGGAGTTGGTATATTAAAGTTATGGGGGGTGTGGGGGGGGCAAAACCCCTCATGGGGGGTGCAGGGGGGCATAGCCCCAACCTAACAGTTAAAGGTAAGTGTTTGTTGTATTTGTATGTTTACTTTACATGATCGGCATTCTGAAAGTCGAACATATGGTCTTGGCCATATGAAAGTCAACTTTCTGAACTGTCGACCATGTAAAGTAGACCCATATATATATATATATATATATATATATATATATATATATATATATATATATGGATTCACTTCATAATCTCGAAATACTGAAATATAGAATTTCAGTATCTCGAGACCATGAAACCGAATCAACAAAACACTGAAACAACAAAACCGCGAAATTCAAAACACTGAGCAAACTGCAAACACTACACCATACATACACCACAACACCCACATCACAACATAAACAAAAAAAACTACACACATACACAACTCATACACACATACCCCCCTACTTATATATACTAACTCCGAGATCGCACAAACAGGAAACAAAAGCAAACTCACAGACGCACATTCTCCAGTCCCTCACACACACATCAAACATATCAGCACACTCACATACACTCTAACTCCCACTCAAAACCCTTACAAAACACTCATTTACCTGACATAACACTTAGATCCACACACGGCACTGCGCACCATCAACACACAATCCCGGACATTATGTAGCGTAAGGTCATAACCGCGAATTCGAGATATGCGAATTCGCGATTATGAACTTTCGCTATTGTAAACATTCGGCTTTATAGTCTCGAAATACTGAAATTCGAAATTTCAGTATTTCGAGATTATAAAGCGCTCCCATATATATATATATATATATATATATATATATATATATATATATATATATATATATATGACTATATATTGAACATGGGAGTCTGATGTATATTACATGAACTATTTTGCACAATAGGCTTAGAGAAAAAGTTTTATGACATATGGTGAAACTTATTCTCAAATCAGGTTCCCTGAATATCCAGTACACGATAGATACAAACCAGACCCAACACACACACACACACACACACACACACACACACACACACACACACACACACACACACACACACACATATTTCAGTCATCCATTGTTTCCAAAGCTATTGAAAAGGGCATTTTGTAGGTTATAAATGCCATGATTTAAGGATTGTCTACTGGGTTTCACGGGTAATTCTCATTTGCAGTCTTTGGTAAGCTTTTCACATGAGCACAAAGACACACTCCTCAACGTGTGTGTATGGACTCCCTGTTGTAGGGTCAAGATTTGCTATTATGAGCCATAGAATACTGAACTAGTTTTTTGCAGGGGGCAAGCCCCCCTGTACCCCCTCACACCTTTGAAACCAACAATGCAAATAGTGTATGCTACGCTCATACCAACTCCGATATTGTCAGACATTAGAGAAAAGGGAAAATTCAAAGTAACTGCATTCTTGGTGTGTGTGTCTGTGTGTGTGTGTGTGTGTGTGTGTGTGTGTGTGTGTGTGTGTGTGTGTGTGTGTGTGTGTGTGTGTGTGTGTGTGTATGTGTGTGTGTGTGTGTGTGTGTGTGTGCACATGTGTATATGTCCGCATTTTCTATTATTCTGTCTTGCTATTGTGGGACTTACACTAACGAGTCACAGAATGTAAATGTTCAAATGTGTGTCATGTGTATATTTGTATCTATATTTATGTATAATATACATCTAATTTTATATATATATATATATATATATATATATATATATATATATATATATATGGGTTCCATACACTAGATCGAATTTTCACTTATTTGAAATAGTGCACGGAATGCTCACTGCAGCGAAAGTGCATTTAATCAAAAGTGCACTTATGCGAAGTTCAGTACAACGAACGGGTGTTGTACTGAACTTCCGTGCAGTACTCACGGACCTTAGGGTTAGGGCACGGGTCATAGTAAGGGGATAGCCCATAGGGCTATCCCCTTACCAGGACCCGTGCCCTAACCCTATGATCCATGATGACTGCAGCGCAGTGAAGGACATAGCAATGTCCTCCACTATGGTGCGATAGTCACAAACCTTAGGGTTAGGGCATGTGTTAGGGTAAGGGAATAGCTTTACTAACTATCCCCTTACCCTAACCTGTGCCCAAACCCTAAGGTCCATGACTATCGCGGCATAGTGGAGGGCATAGCTTGTTTTTTATGTCCTCCACTGTGCTGCAATGTTTTTGGTGAAGTACACTTATGCAAAAGTTCACTTTCGTTAAAGTGAACTTTCGCAGAAGTGAGGCTTCCTATTACAAGTTCTAAGTAGTGAACTTTCGATCTTGTAATAGGAATCCATATATACATATATATATATATATATATATATATATATATATATATATATATATATATATATAAGTATACATACTACACACAGACACACGCACACACATGTATGTTTATACAAGATCATCATACTTTGGAGAAAAGAGAATATTCTGAGAAATGGTTATGTTCGACAGAATATGTAAGTCTGTTTTTCTCGGTCATTTGGCCTTTTTGCCTCCATGTTTCAGGACTCACTCTTAAATGGTCCTGACCTTCCTTGACACCATTAACCATGCTCGCGACTCTGGGAAAATCATATCCACCCTTTACTTAGATCTCTCCAAAGCCTTTGACACTGTCTCACGTCCTCTACTATTATCTCATCTTTCCTCCCTCAATTTCTCTCCTTCCTCCATAGCCTGGTTTACAAGCCATCTCTCCAACAGACAACAAGCTGTTAAATGGAAACGTTCCCCTTCATCCTTTCTCAACAATCCCTCCGCTGTCCTCTCAAGGCTCTATTCTTAGCCCCTTACTTTTCAATGCTTTCATTAACAACTTTCACAAATCCATAGATAATGCTACACTGATACAGTATGCTGATGATTCCACAATCATCTGTGCAGCAAACACTCCCTCAGAACTCCTTCATAAAATGCAAACAGCCTTCTCCAATACCAAAACTTGGATGCTATACAACCATCTTGCCCTCAGTGCTAACAAAACAAAAATCATGATATTCTCTCCTTTGAGAAATTTCACCATAGACAAAAGTTCCTTTAAAATAAAAATCAACAATAACATTCTAATCGATATTGTACCTCACACCAAACTACTCGGAGTCACCATTGATGAACATTTAAAATCTGATATCCATATCCAAAATAATATCAAAACCCCCCACCAAAAACTAGGTCTGATGTATAGACAAAATCGCTATTTAACCACTTATACCAGACATACTCTAGCCTCCTCCTACCTGCTCCCCTCTCTTATGTATGGTTTTCCTCTACTTACTCATCTCCAACTTAGCCTAAAAAACAAACTGGAAGCCTGCTATAACAAAGTCTGTAAATTTTCTACAGGATCCAAATACTCCACAAACACTCCACCAATCACTGCCATTCCCTCCACTCCATAAACTGGCTGGAGCTTCCTAATTACCTGAAATTCATACAAATCACCACTGCTCAGACTCATATTCCAACCCTCCATCTGTCCCTCTCTTTCATCTAGCTTAACCCCTTACCTCCCCAATTGTACTCTTATATCTGAAAACCAAAACATCCTTAAAATCTATAAACCCCTTTGCCCTTCTGGCCAATTATTTCTATCACGTTCCATTTGCTAAACTGTGGAAGTCTCCCCCCTCCGCTGTACTCACAACCACTTTAATTTCAAATCTCTTCTCCATTCTTACTTTACCTCAAATTGGGACTGTTCCTGCTCCCTTTCCACCTAAATTACACTGTTGTCTCTTTCAAACCTCCCTTCAATCTCATCTACTATCACCTCTGATCACTAACATTATTGTTAGAACAAACCCTAAACTTGTATAAAGACTTTATGACTTGTACTTTTAATTATATTATCTGTATTACTTTTGACTTTATCTATATTTTAACATGTGTTTTTAAATGTATACTCCCTGATTTTGTATTTGTATTTTAAACCCGCAGTGGTGGTGCTGCGGTAGCGTTGTCGCCTCACAGTAAGACGCTGTCCGGTTCGATTCTCAGCTAGTGTGTCTTCTGCGTGGAGGCATGCGTGAATGGGCGTACCTTCATTGAAGGTTGTGCGTCAGGGCTGGTAACTCGGCACATAAAAATCAACTACCAATCATTAGTGGACAGGATTTCTGCTGTGGTGACCGCTAACCGGGAAAAGCCGAAAGACACAACATTTTAAATTGTATATTTATGCTTTTCTATACTGTATATTCCATACTTTACTTATGTTATATTGTGTTAACTGGTTTTGGAGCTTTTCTGCCTGGGCCTCCACTGAAAATGGGGTCTGCTTGGCCCAGTGGACTTCCCCAGTCATCAAACTGGAAATAAATAAATAAATAAATAAATTATATATATATATATATATATATATATATATATATATATATATATAGTATAGTATATATAGATATCTAGCTAGATAGATGTAGGTATAGATATAGATATGAGCTCTGAAGTAACTTCCTTGGCTCACAATTGTCATTACCTCATCTATATCATAAACAATTCTTATAACATATTACAATGAGCAATGAATAAACATAAATATAGTAAACAAATGTCTGTTTTAAGTACTGCAGGTTCTACAGCATCAGATGATTGAGCTAGATCATGGCTGCTCTTGATATTTTGCATAAATCTTATTCTCACTGAATCCGTTTACAGCAGGAGCATAATCTGATGTTTTGCTGAATGCTTACACAGTTGCTAGCAGCGTGGTCAGACTTCATTCCAGGATGCGCTTGTTAGGCATGTTTACTTAACAGTTTATGTCTTCTCTTTTCTTTCCTCAAAGTCAGTCCTCACATTCTCCTTCCTGTGGTTTCTTTCATCCTGATAGTTGTGAAGATTTATAGCTAGGTGTAGTCTTAGAGACGTACTCACAGAGGGTTTACTGTTGAAATCAACAATGTATATAGTGTACTCTCATTTGCAAGGCAGAAGTACCTCTTGTTGTTCATTGCTGTAGTGCACAGCAAACATTCAGAGAACAGCTCCTGAAAATGATTAGCAGAGTGTGCTTAATGGGATATGTAGTGTTGAGTACAGTGATACCTGTCTGTCATTACTGGAGTTAGTAGTCATCACAAACTTTTGTAATATCAGTTCTTGTATGCATTGATGATGACTTAAAACTTTAATTAATTCACTAATTCTTTCTTTGATTGTCTGCTTCATCCATTTTAGAGCTGCTGGGAACCTTTCCCTATTCCAGCTCTCACTGTGCAGAATACAGAGAGACAAGTCCTGCAAAGGGTTCTGGATAAAGTGCCCCGATATTTCAACATTTAGATGCATTTCAACCTCTTCAGACCACTTCAAATAATAATACTAAAGGACTAAATATAGAACCTATTGACTATGAGGGGCAATAAAAACTGGGCATAGTTCGAAGTCTGACTAAAACTTAAACACCAGATATAGTTTCTGCTGTTGTCATAGTCTGTCCTTCCAACTTTTTCCAGGATAACTTCTGGGTATACAAAGACAAAAGGCCTAGAGCAAGACTATCTGTTGGTATCCTACTTCTGGATAAATAAATAAAGAAAGAAAAAAAGAAAGAAAGAAAAAGGACATTTGCAGCATTCATGTTCAAGCGGTGCACCTTGGGATCACCAGGCTTATTCCCAAATTGTTTACTGTCTCACCAGACACTGGTAGACCACACTATCTGCCTATAGTCATCAACTATATGCACTGACCTTTTATCCCTAGTTTATTTTTTTTCCTCCGTAAGTCCTTCATTATTGCTGACCCAGCCCCTATGCCCTATCTGTGTCATGTCTACTAGCTATCTTCTTGCCTCCCATGGATTTTTTTATCTGGTATTGCTGGGACTGGTCACAGATTCTTAGTTGTTCAGGGGTTTGGCATATTGAAACATCCATTTGCATATGACATACCTATTTAAACCCTCCTTTGTGTTAATGTGGTATAGTCTGGGTTGGCATGCAATGAAAGCAAGTGGCGTAACTCCCCCCACCCACAGCAGCTCAGCCAGTCACATTTTTTACCCTTTGGCCACACCTCCTGCTAATGACATCCCTGGCCTCCACCAAGGATGATCACAAATAGACACCCACACACCTCCCTTCCCCCATGGGATAGGCATGCTCATCCCTTCCACCTGCCACTCCTGACCAACACACATAAGTATATAAAATGTTCTTGACAGACCCATATCTGAGAGACTGGAAAGTGGATTACAACCAAGTACCAATGACTGGGCACCCCTTCTTAGTGAAAACAATCCAATTTGGTCTTATTGTATTTTACAGTACAGAATACTTCAGTACAAGCCAAGTTGTTCCCTATCAGATGCACATGGTTAAGGAGGCAGAATGCCTCTGGCTGTAATCTGATATAAAGACCCTACTCAGACAACTAGACCAACTACAGCAATTGTGGAAAAAGCACTCTATAAGCAATGACATTCCCCAAAAATCATACAGTGAAAAAATGCAATAGAAATTAGACCAAATAATGCCAGAGCAACCTACCTTAATAAGTGACAAGTAGTGTAGGCCTTAAACTCAAATCTGTTTTGTAAACCAATCAGCAGCTTTACTGTACATGTATCAAGGTACACACACACTATATGACTTCTTCTCCATCCAGCTCTTTTGCAAATTACTACAAACATTATATCACAGCAAAAAAACCCCTCATGGACCAGTATCCATCTGATACTATTAATATTTCATTTCTTGTCAGTCAGAAAGTCAGACGCTATTACTAATTCATCTCTCATCAACACATCCACAATCAACTCTATATCCAGTTTTAATTTCAGAGAAATCCTGCCCTGAAATGTCCATAAGCACTTATAAAGTCTCAACAAAGGACAACTAAATATTTGAAAATGCATGTGGCATTCCTCAGGATGTCCACTTCACAGATTGCTAATCCTCTTGCTTTCATAGGTAACTTATTGCGGACAATGGGTTTGCACTAACGTCTCTCAAACATGCCTTATTAACTCTTTTACTTACCATCTCCTTGCCCTCTACTCTGCAGTTTTGACCCATTGCTAGCTAATGCATGATCACAATTTTTTAGAAAAATTCTGTGCTGTCAGATTGTTGAGTATATTAATAATTACAGGTTGTTATCTAGCACACAACATGGTTTCCACAGTGGGTTCACAACATGATACTCATGAAATGGATCTTTTATTAACATGATTTGAAGCTTTCTTTTTAACTTTCTAAATTACAAAAAACTTGGCTTTGGACCTAGGGTCATCAGATTAATGCACAAATATTTTTTCTAAGATTCCTTTTAAGTATGTGTGGGCCCCCTCCTTTCCAGATTCTAGAACATTCACATTCGGTGTACTTCAGAGACTGGTCTTGGGACCATTCCTGTTCTCACTCTTTCTAAACAACATCAGTTAGGACCTGCCTACACAAAACATAACAACTTATGGATATACTCAAACATAACCGTACAGAATAAGTTACACTTTGACTTTACACCACTTTGGAACTAGGTGATACACAGCAAGATAACGATCACCCAAAACATCAACAACCTCGATCTTTCAAAGCACATAACAGTTCACAGATGATACTCCCATCCTACTGAAAGACTCCTTAGATAACATAATGAACTAGTTTACCCAAGATAAACACCAAGGAATACTTCTGGATACAATAACCCAGAGCAAAGTCTATCTACCAACTCCTCATGCAGGTCAAGTATTGTTACAAAATATCTAACATGTTTTCCCCCTGAAGCTAGGTGTGCCCTCTGCATATACATTTTACTACCTAAATTCAAACATGTGCAACATGTAATTGCTGTAAATTCTGTCCATAATCGTATTGCTCTTTACATAGCTATGAATAAGATATGTAGGTTGATTATTCGGATCGATAATGGAGCCTAGCACTTCCTGTTACTGCAAGAAGTAAATTAATAACTTACTACTGGAACAGCCATCCTATTACTTGTTACCCTCATTTGCAAACTAACTAAATTGGAACATTGCCCTCCACTGGCTACCAGACTTTCCATTAGTACACCTACCTATATTTTCAAAATCTGAAAGTGAAGGTTCCCTCATTGTAGTAAGAAAACACACTGGGCTAGACACTGTTGAAAAGGCACTAAATCAGCTGATATTCCAATGAGTAAACTTTGGCAGGATTAAAAAAAAAAAGCTGAAAGAGCACCTTTCCTCAAGTATTACTGTAATTACTTCAGAGACAAGGGCTAATAATAAAGGATAACCTCTCACTGTATATGTCAAGGGCTAATAATAAACGATAACCTCTAGCTGTATAGGCCAAGGGCTAATAATAAAGAATAACCTCTCACTGTACAATGCCACAGGCTAATAATAAAGGATAACCTCTCACTGTATATGTCAAGGGCTAATAATAAAGGATAACCTCTCGCTGTATAGGCCAAGGGCTAATAATAAAGAATAACCTCTCACTGTACAATGCCACAGGCTAATAATAAAGGATAACCTCTCACTGTATATGCCAACATGTGTCACACCTATTTATGTACTACTTAAAACCTGAATATGCTGTTTTGCATGGACGTTGAGCTCTCTTAACACTAAGTTTTAGATACGATAATTTAAGTTTTCTTGCACCTTTTGTGCTACTCTTTATTATTTGTCTTAAGCCTCAGTTTGACTATCCACTGATCTATGCTTAAACCTTCCTGAAAGTAACTGTACAAATTACAGATCTATTTGTACAAAAAGTAGTGCACTTTCCTTCTCTATGGGCCAGGGCCATGGCTGAAATGTTTGGACTAACCCACCTACCTAGTAATCAAATAGATAAGTAGATACATAAACATTAAAATGGCCACACTGCAGGTATATTGGGTACCTGGTGTTGTGTAGTAGAATGATTATTGCTTCCAGTGAACCCAGGCCATTTGTTCTCAAGCTGTATGAGTATCCTGCATGAACCGGACCTGGACTCCCTAAATCCTTTAGCAAGGTTCTGTGTTTCCTGCATGAACTGCACCTGGACTCCCCATATCCTTTAGCGAGGCCCTGCATTTCTGCCTTTTGGTATTGTCCTCTTCATCCCAGTCATTTTAGTCTATATAAGCCTTAAACCATTACAATGACCTGGCCTGAACTGGTACGACCATTGCAAAAGATGTTGTGATGCCCATGCACTGGCCCAGCAATCAAGGAACCTCAATCCTCACCACTAACACCAGTGAGGTTCATCTCATATAGGAGGAAAGGATAACAAATACACACAGTAAAGTGCAATTTCCCTTAAGAGCACACAGAGATCACAGTCAGTCCGGGGCTGGTTGCTCCCTTGCTCTTTAGGTCCCCAATAAGACTCCCCACTGGCACAGCTATAGGATCCAGATCTCAGCCTAGTGGGCAAGCTAAAATCTCCAGCACCCTCTCTGTACAACCAGTGCTTTGTGTCCCTGCCCAAGTAGCTGACACACACACACACACACACACACACACACACACACACACACACACACACACACACACACACACACACACACACACAATTTGAGAAGAGTTTATATAACCACACAGACACTCCTGTGGAAGGCTGGCACAGGTTCTCTAGCTGTGCCCCTTTTCTGCCCAGTCTAAAAGGTAGTACCACTTGCCACTGCCCACTAGTATTTATCAGCTACTCAAGGGCCCTTAAAAGGGTGTCCAATTATACTGTGCAATATTATTATCCAATTGGTAGTATAGCCCACGGCTAAAGCTATTGGAGTGGTTTTGCACAATTTTAACAAAGGCATACAAGTACTCTAAAGAGCTTAAATTATCTCTACAAAAAAAGCCACAGTTGAAAGGGTTTAAAACATATTTAATAACAAATAGTCAAAACACAAGATAATACTTTCTATTACACATTGCTAGTCAAGAGTTTGAGATCACAGAGAAATACTTAAAATAATTCAGTACTACAGTTCTGACATCACAGAAAAAACAACTAGTCTAATCTTTCTAGTTTCTAGCTATTTCTAAGAGAAAACACAAGTCTGAGATAAACTTACATATAGAGCAAAGGCAGTGCTGAGTTGGATGGTCAAGACAAAAATGCTTAATGCTCTCTGATTCTCTCTGTTTTTAAAATCACATTCCTGGTTCACATTACATCATTCTTCACATGTTCCTGGGGTTCCCAGGCTAACAGGCTACATTCTAAAGTAAGCTCACACCAGGTCAGGAAGGAAAGCCATTAAGGACATTTATGCATGCAAATTCTGCCCATTAACTCTGGCCTTAACACAATAGCAAGAATTCCTTCATCTAGACTGGCCAGAGCCATGTTTACATCAAAGGGTCACAACATGCTTTACTTGGTCAGCCGAGTACACTGCTGTTACATTTTTTTCAGTTCCACATGTAACACTATTTTTGCCATTTAAGACAACAAGCCTGTGGTTTACATTAATATTTACAGATGACAGAATTATCTCCAAAATTATATCTGGCTAGGCTAGCAGCCTTCACCCATCTTCACCCAATCCTCACAGATGTGATGAGTGTATCCATGTACCAGACAATGAGTTCTCAGAGAACCCCTCCTCAAAACCCTCCAAAATATTAGGGTTAATGTAATAAAATAGAAGTAAACTATATATGTAGCAAAATCAGGGCACTTAAAATGGCCATGACTCCAGTCCATACAAGTAGAATATAACCATTTCTACCAGAGTGGATTGGTAGCAAAAAAAACAGTGTAGAGTTTTAAGACACTTTTGTGGAAGGTCAGAGGGCAGTGAGATCTTTCTTTAAACCATCCTGAAAATGGAAATGTCTCATCCTTTAGATGTATCACTAACATTAGGTGTGTCTCCCCTCTTATGTCATTCTGAAGTCTGGATTTCTTTACAAATGTAGCTATCATCAACCCTCCTGACTTGGAGAAGGTGAGGAGTGACCCTGGCAAGCAAAATATGTCAATAATATAAACAGCAGATTCATTCTGAAAAATTATTAAGTCTTGACCATACTGAGCAATGATTATTTAATAGTGAACATTAACTACTCAAAAGTATTGTGAAATGGCAGCAGGAAAGCATTCCATTGATATAAGATAACAGAAAAGTGGTACTATTTAATTTTCAATAATTGTCCCCCTGGTGTAGAATAAATGGATTACAGAAATGATTTAATTTCTTGTAACTCCTTCCAAAGCTAAGTGTGATATCAGCTTCACTTCAAAAACTGAAAGAGATTGTAAGGTAGTCTTTAATTACATCAGAAAATAGAAAGTGCAATTTGGGAATGCAGCATGTTATCAATAAGTAATTAAATGATACCCATCCACAGGACAGAGTGAATATACTTGCAGAACAGTTTGTACAAACTACAAAAAACAAAGAAATATGTCAGTCTGCTATACAGGTAAAGGAAAGCAGCCCTTATGTATAACAACAGACATGATAACTGCTGCCACATGTAAAATTAAAACCTAAGTTACCTACGACCATGCAAAATACCTGATGGTTTCCACCACAGAATCAAGAAAAACTTGTCAATCATGTTACGTTACATGCTAGGATATGGAAATGTCCATGAGATATGTGGGATGTGCTGGTATCAGTCCTCAATTTGGAGTCACATCAGACCTAAACAGCTTCAAACCCATCAGCCTGACCAGTATACTATGTTAAACCATGGATAGCTATACAAAGTTTATCTAAAACATCAAAGTGGACCTACTTGTGTTAGATGTGGAAATATATAATTTTGTTAAGGAATGAGCCTGCCATCTGAGCAGCAGCATTTGATGAAGGTCTAACAGTGAATACTGCTTACCTTGTTCTTCCTAAGTCATTCAACTCTGTCTTGCATAAGAGAATAGCTGACATCAAGAACATTAAATGTCAATCTATACTTAATTCAATGGATGTAACACTAGTTAAGCAAGAGAACACAACTTGTCAGAGTGGGAGGGATTCTTGTGATCACAATATAGATTACCACCATCCTACAGGTCACTGTACCGGGCCACTTCTTTTTGGAGTAGTCTTCTTAGATATTAAAGTTAGGAATGATTCTAAATAGGTTATTGGTGATGCTTTTGCTATTGTTTATTTAGCTGAATCAGACTCTTATTGACCTCAAGGACTTTAGCAACCAGGGGCCTGTCTGTCAAGAACTGCTTCATTGAAGTCATTACTTCAGTAATAATGTCTATCCAATCTAGCCTCTGCTGCCCCTTCTTATTTTGCCCTTGATCTTTTCTACCTTCAGTATCTTCTCTAGTGAATCCTTTCTTTGCATTATGTAGTCAAAGAATTTGAGTTTTAGTTTTACAACCAGGCATTTCAGTGAGCAGTCTGGATTTATTTCCTTAAGTATTGGATGATTTGATCTTTTTGCAGTTCACGTATTTCTCAAAAGTTTTCCACAACTCATCCCTTCATTTTTTGTTGAGATATGGTTATAGGGCCAAGTCAATAACCATGGCAAGTTCCATAATGATCCTATAATTTTCCTCTTAGCAAATTATCTGGTAAGGTCATAAAATTGGATCAAGTCTGATCGACATCTATTCTGGAACCATTGTCTGTTGCTGTAATGGAGTTTATTTACCTCTGGACACTCAAACAGCATTTCCATACCAATATTCTAATGCTAAAGGGTCTATATTTCTCTAGGTCATTCCTGCTCCCTCCCATGTACAAGGGTGCTGCACATATATTTCTGTACTGGCTGGTAATCTGCTGAAGAATACTGAAGATGTCCATTATGGGGATCTGCCAGCTCAATGGCCAGATTTCTGAAACTTCTATGAGCCAACACATACATTATTATCCCTAAATACAGCTAATCCATTTTCAAACACCTGCTTCATCCACCTGTTGAATGTATACTGCTCTGCCCAGTCTTTTCTACTTATTTACAAATGGGCCCTTCCCTTTGCTTTACTTTATGAAAACTAAACCAACATATGTGTTCTATATATTTGCTTTTTCTTATTATTCTCTGATACTTATACATCTTTGATCAGCCATCCAGGCCTGAACCTCCTTTCTGCTATTCATCTTTCTGACTCATATGCAAAAACTTTCTTCTAACTTGCTCCTTTGCTTCCCCTACCACTTTTGTTGTCCTTCTGCAGGCCTCCTTGTACTGTGCTTCCTCCATTACCACACTGTTTCTTTTTCATTTCTTGTATGTCCTTTCTGCTTAATCGCTAGCATCATGTTCTTATATAGACGCATTCACCTTTGCCTGTTCTTCCCTTTTCATTCTTTCTCATATCCTTGAGCAAAGCCCTGAGCTTGATATCCCTGACTCATTCCCATAGCTTGTTTATGCCATCACTTTTCTCCGAGTCCCATAACTCCTGTCTGACCCTCTTCCACACATGGCATAATCCACTCTCTGACAACCCACCCCATCATCTATGATTGTGTATTCGTACTCTTCCATCAGTCTAAACCACACAGTGTCATGAATACCATTGGCTAGTAGCTCATTCACTGGGATATCCAAGATACTCTTTGTTTTGGTTAGGACAATGTAAATGTTTTCATTGTCTTCTAGTCTGATCTTTGCAGTATAAGAACCGCATCATTATTAACTTCTTTCTACCACCCTACTCCATTCTCTCATCCTCCTCCTCCTTTGATGTACCTTGTGACAATGTAGTATGCTCCAATATTTCTGTCAGGACACTTATTCTATGATCTGGCCATTTCTACAACCTTGCTCTTTCATGGAGTGGTGTTTCTTTTTCTTTCTGACATGACATTTGATGCTGTCCTTTATGGAGATTGCTACTCTCCTACCATCCCTTCCTTCTCTTGTCATTTGATTTTAATTGCTGGAACCTGTGTTCTGAAAGACAGCCTTCCAGACTATCAGCAAATATACAGAGCTGAGTATATTTTTTTTGGTTATAGAGTTTGTTAATTATTGCTTAGATCTCTGTTGAAACTGTTTTGTCCCACCCACCCTCCTTATTTTTGGTTTGTAGTTTAAATTTGGTGGCTTTTGCAGTTGCCTGCCTCACTGTAGATTTGATTTGGGACACTCCCCCAGTCCCATCTCTTTACCATATTCTACCTAATAAACTCTTTCTGCATTTGCTTTTTTTGCCCTTTTTAATTTAATTGCATTTTTAAACTGTGTTTGGTCTAATATTGCTACATACTCAAGTGTGCTAGCTTGCACTTCATGTGAATTGTTTTTACTACTGTTTTTGCTGCTTTTCTGTAAAAACAAACAAAAAAAAACTGTAAGCCTGTTTCCTATCTTTCCTGTAACTAGTGTTCCAGATACAGATTTGCTGTATCCAGGACTGTATGTAAGCTTCTGAGCCCCACAAACCTTTCTGTGTTGGAGGGAAGCCTTCTAGCTTATCAGTAGGACTGGTAAGCACTAGGTAACCTGTCTACCACATAAGGAGTGGTTCTGGCCCAGAAATTGTAGTTATTGGCCATTTGGGCAATCTCTTCCATCTCTCTCAACTTTCTGATTTGAAAGCCTGCATTTGCACTTGTTTCTGTCCTGTAACTCGTCTAGTGCAGATATAGATTCTTAGTTTTAGCACTTAAATTTGCTTATTCATGCTCAGCACTTGTTCAGAACTTGTAAGCACTAAATAAGCTACTAATTACTATAGCACTCAATCTTCCTCATTACCTAGAGGAAAAGTTTTTGTACTTACTTTTCTCACTTGCTTAGAGAAAAACAGCTCTTGTACTCACTTTCCTCACTTATCAAAGGAAAATAGTTTTTTATTCAGGCATGTCCAAGGGTCAGCTCCGAGTGTTCTCTCCTGTCTATCTGATGAATCTGGCAATCTTGAGGCAATGTAGAAATTGCCTCATGTACACAGACAACCCTCTTCTCCTACCACCCAACACTACAACCTGTGAGAGATGCACTTATCTAGCCAAACTGGAGGCAAAGCTCTCTCCAACCAAGACTGAACTTGACAGTCATGAGGAGAAGGTAAACATTTGCACCACACCACACTCATCACATAGTCTCACTAAATCTACACCACCAAAATCCACACATAGTAACACAAAAACATTCGCGGAGGCTCTCAATAATAATTTGTCTAAGCAACAGAGACCTCCAAAGCAGAAACGCAAGCAACCTCCATCCCCCAACACAACCCAAATGACACATAGCCCACAGACTCAGTGTGCCACTCAACCACAGCCAATAAGGCAAAACATGTACCCAACACACTAGTCATAGGTGACTCTATAGTCAGGCACACTGATGTCCTACTCACCAGGCTAAACAAGGAGAAGATTACTGTCAGCTGCCTGTCAGGTGCCAGGATTCACCACATAACCCACGCACTCAGGTCACTCCACAACAAGTACAAATATGACTCTGTCATTGTCCATGTTGGTGTGAATGACCTGAGACATACCTCCCTGGACTACATGAAAAGAGACATGGTAGAGCTCTCTGATCTTGTAGTCCAGGCAGGTATGACCCTAGCCCTGAGTAGCATTCTGCCATCACCCCAAATGATACCGCAGTACAAGGACAAAATGATTGACTTCAACAATTGGCTAAGCTTCTGGTGTCATTCTAAGGGGATCCAGTATCTGTCTGCTTGGGATGACATGGTCGACAGACCACAATGCTTTGCCAAAGATGGCCTGCACCTGTCGCCCCTGGGATTCTGGATACTGGCTAATGGTCTTGCTGCCCCTATAGTGCCTTTTTTAGGCAAGGTTCAAATAACAAATTCACCACCATAACATGAACAGGCAAGCAAAAACTGAGGGTAATGCTACTCAATGCTAGAAGTCTAAATCTCAAAATGCACTCACTCGAGGCACTCCTTAAAATGGAGAACATCGATATCTGTGCAGTGATTGAGACCTGGTTCAAGGCTCCAGAGAGCACCCCTACACTACCAGGCTATAACTTATACCACAATTTTCGGCCATGTAACCTGGACAAAAACACCAAAGGCGGAGGTGTGTCCATATTCATTAAGGATATCCACACCTCCAGGCTAGTTGCTCAGCATAATGCATCCAAGGTTATCCAAGTGCAACTAACTCTGGGCAAAATTGCAATCCAAATTGTAGCTTGCTACAGATCCCCCACCATGCCCCAGGATTCCCACTCCTCTTTTCTTGATGTACTGGAAAATATTAGGGTTCAGCCAAACACCCTAATAATGGGTGACTTCAACTACCCCACCATTAACTGGGAAAACTACTCATGTACCAACTCCTTAACTCAACGCTTTCTGGAATTCATAAACCTCAATGCTCTGGATCAACTTATCCACACCCCCACCAGGGGCAACTATATCCTAGACCTAGTCATTACCAGCATGACTGACTGGTGTTCCACTCCTGAAGTCAACTTGTTGGACCGATCCGACCATAAGCTAATCACCCTTGATATTCACATCCCGCCCCCACCCCCCATTAAGGAAATCACAGTAAAAAATGTCTCCAAAGCCAACTTCATGCTTCTTAAGACAGAAGTGGTGAACTTCATGACACCCATGCAGATGGACAATACAGTTACAACTGCTGAATCCTACACAAATGCACTCTATAAGCACTTACACGAGTGCATGGATCGTGCTATCCCAAACAGAACCAAGACGCTATCCTCCAAAAAAAATGAAGCCAATCTGGCGGTCCCCTGCCATAAACAAACTGTACAACAGAAGGAAGAAACTGTTGCAAAAGAGAGTAAAATTCCATGAGTGGAGGAGCTCCCTGGTCAGCCTCAGTAAAAAGCTGAGATCCCATATAAGATCCTCCAAAGCTAGCTACGAAAACAAAATCACCACTAATTCTAAGGACAACCATAAGGCATTCTATAGCTATGTCAAGAATCTCGATGGCAACACCTAGATCTGCTCTGAGTTACAGCACAAAGGCACAAAAATTACAGAACCAATTGATATTGCCAACATCCTGACAGATAGGTTCAGTGCTAACTGTACCTCCCCTCACCCCCTAAAGGGCCCATATCTATACAGGAAGAATGCAGAGTCCCTGTAATCACAACAACGCAGGTAAAAGCTGCATTCTCTAAAGCCAAAAACACAGCATCCATGGGACTGGACAACATCCCTGGCTGCATTTTACATGAACTTCAAAACGAACTGGCTCCCCACTTAAGCACCATGTTCAATAATAGCCTTGCATCAGGCTTTGTGCCCACTGAATGGCACACAGGAACAGTTATCCCATTCCACAAAGGGGGGAGCCACCACTGATCCCGGGAACTATTGACCTATTAGCCTGACGAGCCTGGTCTGCAAGGCCATGGAATGTATCATCATGGAACTCATAAAGAAAGACATTGGTAACCTCCAAACTCTGGATCCCATCCAGTTTGGGTTTATGAAAGACAGATCATGCCTCCTGAACCTGGTCGATGTCTTTGAGGCAGTCACCAAAGCTGTAGATGAGGGTAAGGTGGTTCACACAGCCTATCTTGACCTCGCCAAGGCTTTCGACACCATCCCCCATTCTGGAATTATAGCTAAACTCACTAAACTAGGTATAAATCCCTACGTCACAAGATGGGTTGCCAACTGGCTCACTGACAGAGCCCACACTGTAAAGGTTGCAGACTCCAAATCTGACCTCAAAGCAGTGACAAGTGGAGTACCACAGGGTTCCATCCTGGGACCTCTCCTGTTTGGTATCTACTTCTCTGAAGTACAGGCTAACACAAAATGCCTCTGGCTAATGAAGTTCACAGATGTCTGCAAACTAGGAGCTATAGTCAAGTCCCCAAATGATGTGGACATCCTACAGAAGGACCTCACTGAGACAGATGCCTGGTGTCAGAGCCATGGCCTCAAGCTCAAAGCCAAAACGTGCAGTGTCATCCCCTTTGGTAAAAACTCTGTACCCATGAACTACCACATAGGCAACAATCTACTTAACTCCAAATGTGTGATAAGAGACCTTGGGACCCAGGTGGACAGTAGTCTTTCCTTTGATAGTCACATCACCACAGTAGTCAGGAAGTCCTTCTATGTGGCACACCTTATCATAAAAGGGTTCTCATCCAGGAAAAAAAGAGGTCATTGTTCCCCTCTACTCGACACTCATTAGACCCATTATAGAGTACAACCCCCCCTTTTGGAATGTACCTCATATGACATCTGCAGCAGCTGAAAAGGCCAAAGAAGTACCTCACAAAGAGGATTACTGGCCTCAAACAAATGCCCTACACTGACCACCTCAAAAAACTCCAGCTTTACTCCGTAGCATATCACCTACTCCGAGGTGATCTCTGCCTAACATATAAAGCTATGTCAAACCCAGAGCTGTTGGACATGCTACACCTAAAGAAATCCCAATCCTTCCAAGCTACATGCTCTAGTGATCTAAACCTTGTCACCACAATAAACAGGACATGCTGGAGGGATAGACTCCTGTCCTAGAGACTTCCCATACTCTGGAACAGGCTACCCATCTATGTCAAGCAAAGTTCTTCATTAGCACTCTTCAAGAAAAATCTTAATGAGTGGATGGGAAATAGGAAATACACCCCGGGGATCACTTCTGTGTCTCTGCTGGACAGTGGCACAGGAAAATAACTTTCTTGGGTGGCGTAAGCCAGGGAACCTTGTTGGCTAGGCTTACATAGGCCCTTAGACCGATAGCCTAGTACCTACCTATGAACCTATGAACTTTCTGCATCTTGGCACCTTCGTATTCTAGTTCCTCATGTCAGTAGCTCTTGTTTCTGTGATATATTTAATGTCCACCCTATTCTTGTCTATCACTGCTTCTAGTTCCTCCATATCCATACTCTAACTCCTTGCATTATATAGTAATAATATTTAGGTATGCTCTAGTTCAGCTTTGCATGTTCTATTGTGTTCTACATTTATTTTGTTTCTGCCCACTGCTTAAACTTCCATCCTTTCTCTTCTGGTTCTATGATACCCTGTATTCCTTCCATCCTTGAGATGAGTGTTCCCTCTCAGTTAACATGAAAAATGTTTCTGGGTTAGAAACCATATCAGTCATCAGCCTTCTTCCTTGTGCTTTGGTTCACAGGATCATACTAGAATATCAATCAGTGGACTATAAGAAGAATAGCTTATAACTAGAGGGTAGAGTCAAACCCTATGTGACACCCCACCACTGGACCAGTAATCAAGGAGCCTCAGTCTTCACAAATGGCACCAGTGGGGGACCTACATCGGCAGGATGACAAGTACACACACAGTATTACAAGATGCAGCTCTCTGCATCAAGTGCAATTTTCCTTAAGAGCACACAGGGACCACAGTCAGTCCGGGGTTGCTTTCTCCCTTTTTCTCCAGATCCCCATTAAGACTCCTCACTGGCACAGCTATAGAGTTCATATCTCAGATGAGTGGCCAAGCCAAGACCTTCAACACCCTCTCTGTCCAACCAGTGCTTCATGCCCCTACCCAAGTAGCTGACACACACACACTCTTTGAGGTTTGATTTATACACACACACACACACACACACACACACACACACACACACACACACACCTGGAAAATGCTGGCACAGGTTTACTAGCTATACCTCCTTCTGCCCATATTATAAGGTAGTTTTCAGTGCTACCAGCCACTCCTTATCAGTTACTTTAAGGCCTTTAACAAAGGGTGTCCAATTTTACTGTATAATGTTACTATTAATACAAATGATAGTTTGACCAAGAGTGAGGCTATTAGGAATGGCCCACACAGTGTCACCAAATAAATGTGCAAGTACTCTCAGAACTTAAATATCTCTAGACAGATCAGCCACAATGAACGATTTAAACATATTTAATAATAAATAATAAAAGAACAAGACAATACTAAATATGTATGTACACTGACTTCAGAGTTCAAAACCACAAGAAATATTTAAAACAACATTGCAGGACAGACTCAAATAAATAAAGAAAACATCTAAACTATGGTTCATTATATTCCTGACGGAATCTAAGAGAATTACTATACCCTAGTTAACTTACTTATAGAGCAAGGCAAGTGTGTGGTGAATGGTTCTTGTCAGGTCCAAGACATAATGCTGTCTCTCTCTCAGAGACCACTCAAATTATTATCTCAAATATTACTGCTGGGATAGCTTGCAGAATGAAATTAGTTCTTATCATCTGACTCTGTCCCAGGTTAAACTCCCCACTGCTGGAATCTGGTAGTATTTAGCATCTACCTGCGAAAATACACAGACAAGGGCTTTTCCTCAGATCTAAGACAGATCCTGGAAGTCATAAGACAATGAAACACTTCCAAAACAATACAGAAAACTTCTCAGCACAGACACCATGTCTCCTTCCTGCCATAAAGTAATTTAATTTCAGGTAATATTTTTGAAGTTAATCCCTGATTTCCAGTGTTCACTGTTAAAATATATACATTTAAACAGTTACAGTAGTGCATGTACATTTCTGTTCTATTCCAGTAAGGCATGCTGTGGTTACATTTCAAGTACTTTGCAAATACCTTCAAGCAGTTTGATATGCACATGACATACAGTTCTAATACATTTGTAACACAAGCATCTTGTATACATCATGTTGCTATTCAGAAATGACATATAATTATTTACAAAATTCCAGATAGCTGGGCTGACAATATCACCTCTCATGACATTTCTTCCCCCCTCGAAGACTCAAGCTAGTTTTTCAAATGACCCTTGATAAACAGTGCTTGAGAGGGGTGAGCCTTTCTGAGAATACACTACCCCATTCTCTGTCTTGAGATCCCATCTGCCTTTGCATTGCTGACACCATTACAATGTTGCACTGCCCTATCATATGCCTGCAACCCTTGGCTCCACCATATTAATTTGGGACTTTGCTGGCTGGCTCCCTGTATGGGCCTCCCTGTCATGGTAAGGTTTCATCAAGTTAACATGGTACAATTTGTGCCCCTGCATCCTACCTAGCAGTTCTGCCATGTAGTTAACATCACTGACCTTCCTTACCAATTTGAAGGGTCCCTCCCAAGAGGCCTGCAGCTTGTTGAGTCTGACAGGAATGAGAACCATAACCTGGTACTCCACAGCATACTCTCTATCTCGAGCATTCCTGTCATACCAGACCTTTTTCTGCTGCTGGGCTTCTGCCAGGTTCTCTTGGGCCAAGCCCATGAGTTCCCTGAGCTTTGTCCTGAACAGACTCCTTGTAGGATTCACACTCACCCTTCCACTCATCTCAAGTCAAATCTAGAGGTCCCCTCACCATATGCCCATACAGCAACTCAAAGGGTAAAACACCTGTTGATTCCTGGGCACATCCCTGTAAGCAAATAACTGATGGGGCAAGTATTTGTCCCACTCCCTCTTAAACTGGTCTGCAAATGCCCATAGCACAGTCTTTAGTGTAGAGTTTAACCTCTCCACCAGGCCATTAGTCTTGGGGTGGGAGGGAGTGGTCTTTAGTTACTTTACCCCACAGCACTCCCACAGACAAGCCAACAGGTCTGACATGAAATTGGCACCTCTGTCAGTCAGTATTTCTTTTGGGAAACCTACCCTGCTGAAAATCTCTAACAAAGAATTTGCCACCTTTGTTGCCTCAATGGAGGACAAGGCCACTGCCTCAGGGTATCTGGTAGCATAATCTACTACCACTAAAATATATTTATTTTCTGTGGAACGTAGGGTACTCATAGTCCCCACAATATCCATAGCTATTCTCTGAAATGGCTCTTCAGTCACAGGCAAAGGCACCAAAGGAGCTTTGACCTTGTTTCCTGCCTTGCCTACCTTTTGGCACTACTCACAGGTCCTGCAGTACCCTGTTACATCCCTGGAAATCCCAGGCCACTAAAAGTTCTGCATAATACATCTCTTTTTACACTTTATGCCCATATAACCTGCAAAGGGAATATCATGGGCTATTGCTAGAAGTGCCAGATGGTAGGCTTCTGGCACTACCAACTGCAGTATTCTCTCACCTTCTAGCCCTCCCTCAGGGGTCCACTCTCTATACAGTAACCCTTTGTCCCAGTATACAGATCCCCCCTTTCCTCTCTGGCTACCTCCCTCAAGCCTTGTAATGTAGGGTATGAAAGCTGAGCCTGTCTCAACTCTCTATTTGTAAACCTTCCCAGCTCCCCTTCCACAGGAAGTCTGGTATCCTCTGACAGTGGTGCCTCACTGTCAGCCTGGGTACTACTATTCATATCTGCCCTTGCAGTCACTCTGTCCAAAAGAAACTCAGTACCTACCAGCTGCTGTGGCTCACCTTCTGTCTCACTGCTACATGGTAGCTCCCTCTCTGAAATAACCACCACACCAGTCATGGCTTCATGTCTGTGGTCTGTTTGGGTCCACACAGGATACCAGACCCACATGCTTGTCTCCAAGCCTGACTGGATGTAACTGTATGCACACAAGGTACTGCATTATCAAAATAATTCCCTATCAGGACATCTGCAGGGATATCCTCAAACACACCTACCTGCTTGCTTCCTTTTCCACCCTCCCAGTAAAGGTGAACTCTAGCCAAAGGTATTTGAAATGGGGTCCCTCCTAAAGCTTTGACTGGAGTAGACTGCTCAAGGAAGTAGTGCTCCTCCGTAACCACTGCAGACTTCACAATGGTTAGGTCAGAGACTGTGTCTCTCTTAGCAGTGGCCTGTTTCCCATCTACTAAGATGGGATACAACCTCTTGTGGTAGTTTGGTACCCTTGTTGATTCCAGATGACTTACTGCTGGCATTCTTGCATTCCCACTTACTGGCTCTCCCACCTTTTGTTCCCCACCTTGCATCTGTGGACATCTATATGCTAGATGGCCCCACTGGTTGCATATAAAATATTTAACCCTTGGTCCTGGCCTTTTCCCTGGTCCCTTAGATCCACAAGCAGCAATGGGTATCCCTTTGCTGTACAGTGATTCCCTGCTTGCTAGATATAGGTCTCCCTTTTTCCCCAA
Organism: Protopterus annectens; assembly: GCF_019279795.1. Taxonomy (NCBI): domain Eukaryota; kingdom Metazoa; phylum Chordata; order Ceratodontiformes; family Protopteridae; genus Protopterus; species Protopterus annectens. The sequence continues at coordinate 149,010,251 of NC_056731.1, forward strand.
CTTATCTGTGGTATCACATTCCCTATCTGCTAACCAGATTCTCATGTCCTCAGGCAAAGTGCTAAGGGCTTGTTCCCTCACCAAAAGTCTGCCAGTTCTTCAGAAGTGATGACCTGACACCCACTCACACATTTATGAAAATATGTGCTTAACTCAGCAATATATTCACATTCACTTTCATCTGCCTTGTGTCTATGCTCACAAGACTTTTTTCTATAAGCTTCAGGTGTTAACTTAAAACACTCTAATAAACAATTTTTAACAGTGTTGTAATTTAAGCAATCAGTATCAAACAATTTAGAAATAGCAGTTACAGCGTTACCATGGAGTAAGGGGGCAGGAACCTTACCCAGAGCCTTGGTCAACATTATACTGTTTACACACCCTTTCAAACACATGAATAAAACTATCATAATTATCACACTCTGTAAATTATGGAAGAAATTTACTGACCTTTGTTGCTTCTGGGGTTCAGTTATTCCCTTCCCCATTACCTCCATGACCCTGGCGAAAAGTCAGCATCTCAACAAAACCAAACACCTGGGGAAGGCTGGCACAGGTTTACTAGCTATGCCCCCTTCTGCCCAGACTATAAGGTAGGTTCCCCTGCCACCAACTACTTCTTATTAGCTACTATAAGGCCCTTATAAAGGGTGTCTAATCCCACTGTGTAATGTTACAATTATCCAAATGGTAGTCTGACCTATACTATATTCCATTTAGCTTTCTTTAGTTAGCTCAGCAATTTTAATAAATTGCCTGTTTCTCTCAGACATGACACAAGTCTTCCAATCAGCAAAATCAATAGGATAATCAGCCTAGGAAAACAAATGCCACCAATAACTTATTCATTTGTTCCTCTTCTCCATAATATCATTATTTGAAATTGTCTCTTAGATCCTTTTCATCCATCTAACTTTATTGTAGGGAATACAATATATAGAAAATGTTTACATGTTTGAGTTCCTGGGTTCACTCCCCAGCATCTCCTTAGCATATTGCTTTTAATGCACATACACCTCATGAAGCTAACATACACCCCCTTAAAATAACCTTCCAACAGATGTTCTATCAGTGTGCAGGCAATCAAGATGCTGAGCCTTTTTGCCTTAAGACAACTTAATGCTGAAAAAAATTCCATACTGTAGTCTTCCTGGTTGCTCCCATCAAAGTTTTTGAAGTCATCCACCGTAAAACCTGTTTACAAAGTAATTGGCGTCCCGTTAAATGTCATACAAGTTAAATGTTAAGACTTATGCTTCTTGAGGTTCATACAGCATTCAAACACTAAATGTTTTCCTATTTAAAAATAAGGAATTATACTTTGAAGGCCCATTTATTTAACTTTCAAATGTCTTAAAACAACAGATTGTAAATGCACCTAACAGCATATGTAATACTTCCTGGGACTGCACCATCCAAGAAAGAATTATCCTAGCTACAACTTATTTATCTATAAATAATCAAATTAATTTAGCACATTATACCAATCATTTCCTAAGAGCCATGTATTTCATGACAAATCTATTTCATGCTGATATTCCTTTGTGATTATAGCTAAATCTACCCCTTGGCATAACCAGCAGAAAGCACAATATATTACAATACAGCTAAGTGTAAGTACTACATACTGGAAGACTAATTGCTTCAAATCTCACATATTTAAATTGTGCTAATTTCCTTCATCATATTGAAATGTGGAGTAAATTAGCATAAATCGTAATCAATGGACTTCCATTCATTCATCTATACATACAGTCAATCTTTAGCACACATGCTTCATTCAATCCTCACATATTAATTTATACATGTTATAACTCTTCCAAAGAAAGGGGTGACCACTGAACCTGTAGAACAGATGCAAGTTTAAACATTCAGGGTGCAATAAGTAGGCAGTGAGCTAGCTCAATCTAGACTCATTTGACTCTCTAATTTGAGTATCTTCTTTCTTTTTATTATTTTTTTTAAAGAATCTTTTTTTTCTTTTTCCCCCATTTCTGATGACCATCAAGTCCTTCCCAATCAAGCTCAGCCCATTCAACAGACGTTTGCCCAGTACAGTAAGTTGGCAAGTGTCACCACATCCCAGGGTCACTTGTGCCCTCTTTGATATCTTGGCAACTGAAAGCATATGCTCTGGCCCTAACCCCACCACTGGGTGTGATACGGGCACCTTAATCTTCACAAGGGCCATCTATGCCCTTCAGCTACAAATGTGCACATTCCTTCAGAAGGACAATGGCTACTGTCACCAGATCAGTAGGCCACAGGCCATGTCCTCCCTGTACTAGTTTACTGCCACAGGGAAGACTTCACTTGCTGCAGAGTATGAGCTAGCCAGTGGAGAACCACACATGCCCATCCATCCTGCCAGCGATATCAAGCAACCAAGCTGCTACTCAAACGTGGGTCACTAGAGCTCTTTATCCCTCTATGCCATGGAACTGTCTATACTTTAAAGAATCAGTGATGCTAACAAACAAATAGCTGGCCTAGCCTACTGATTATAATTGCAACTCAGAGAAAAGTATCCAACTGACTGACATCACTTTGTCTTTATAAATTAGAGCAACATCACTGGATCACATAATATAGTAAGTATCAACTAGATTTATTAAAAAATACAACTTTAAAAAAATTATTTTTTTTTCAGATTTCTGAGAAAATAAATTTCGTTAGTTGGGTTAAAAGTGGATGGAATGGAAGAAATGCGATGATGACCATTATTAATTGGAGAATACAGTACTGGGATCTATGGCTGAAGCATCCCAACATTTTGCATACAACAAAAGGGTACTTCCAATGCAACATTTGTCTCCACCTTCTACATTTAACTGTTATCTGCCTACTGGCTAATGTTTCACACACTTTACCTCAATTTTACTTATTCCTAACATCTATACTGTAACCTTCCTTACCCATGTCTTATAAGTCATATCTAATGTATGAATGTCACACATACTGCATATTAACTGACTGCATTCTAAATGTTTTATACTTTGCATTTAATATCATGTTTAATATCACCAGATAAAAAACATTTGTTTTATTGTTGGTGCAGAACAATTAGCTGTTTGTATTTAGATGTCTTTAAAAACTATATATGTAATGTACCTTTCTAAATAATTCGCTCTGTCATGAATATCTTAAATGTATCTGCTGGTGTTTTTCTCCCAGGGGCTCTGCTAAAAATGGGCTCAGCCTAGTTCGACTTTCTTTGTCAACAGAGAGAAATAAATAAACAATATACAGGCCAATAGGCTCTAACTAGACAGAGCTGGAGCTGTTTTTATATTTGGGTTGAAACAGAAAGCTGCCTACATTTCCCAAATGCATATGAAATAAATAGCACTAAACATTTAAGATTTTACCTATATTAAAAAAGGAATGTTCTGTATCCCACCACTATTCTGCTAGTAACAGACCACTCACAAGAACCATAGTGAACACCAAAAGGAAAGAAAGCGGTTGGTTCATGATCACCAGCGGAGGAGGAATAAGATGGACCAGCGGTAACATACCATTTTTAAGTGAGAGCAGGCAGCAGGTTGGCCCAGTACAGACCTATGCAAGTCCTCTGCAGACACTTCAATTTAACTATTTAAGTTAAATAATCAGATCAATCCAAATTTAATAATTGATACAACACAGGCCAAATAAACATTTTAATATTAGTTTGGTGGGGTCCCATAACTAGTACAGGGCCCTAGGTACCTGCTTAGGTAAACTTGTAATAAACCCAACTCTGTCAAGTTTAAATCTTGTTGTCATGAGCATTACTTTAATATTCTGTCTTTCCTGACATTCCACAAGGTATGAGCAATATTAATGTCAGATCAATCCAAATTTAATAATTGATACAACACAGGCCAAATAAACATTTTAATATTAGTTTGGTGGGGTCCCATAACTAGTACAGGGCCCTAGGTACCTGCTTAGGTAAACTTGTAATAAACCCAACTCTGTCAAGTTTAAATCTTGTTGTCATGAGCATTACTTTAATATTCTGTCTTTCCTGACATTCCACAAGGTATGAGCAATATTAATGTTTAATTTTAGAATCTCAGCCACTGTCTGCTTCTATTTGTTCACTGCCATGAACTTAGATTAATGCTTTTTAATGTCTTGTCACTTAGAATTCAAGGTAGTTAAGAATAAATCCATTAGATAAACAAAGTATTGTTGGTATGAATTATCAGAACAAACTTTGAATAGCATTCCTGTTTATGAATGAAATGTGGAAATGACGTTTCACATAACATTGTGTTGTTGCCAGCATTCAGGCAGTCATAGACTGCATAGCATGGACATTAATGTATCTTTGCTGAACCTCGCTGCTGGATTTCTTGAGAAATAGAAAGAACCAAATAGCACATACATAGCAGCTGCAGATTTGGTTATAAAGCAAAGCAAACTCTTTGATTCTGCACCAAAAGAAGCAACTAGTATAAAAAATAAAACAACTGTCGGACTTCAATAAACTCTATGTAGGTTCAGTGCAGAGCCTACACAAAGTGCATTCACGTATGTGATACTGCTCATTGCACAGCATCGTACAACATTGTGCCATGAATATTAATGATGCACAGCGCACATTAGCAAGGTTTCACAACTCGCACCAGTGTTGCTGGCTGCGAAACCTGAACTCTGAATGTGGATCATTCTACACAACCTTTTAGTACAAGAAATGTGTTCAAACACTAAATAATGGGGGGACAAAGGGCCAGCATGTATTTTCTGAAGGATATGAAATATTCACTTCAATCTTTAGAGATTCTCAGTAAACCACACATTTTACAAGGAACAGGCCAAAAATATGATGCAAATATCTGGACATTCTGCAAAACTCTGGACTGTCTCCCTTTTGTGCTTTAATTTCTTTTTTTTTTCTGGCCAGAGTTTGCCGGATGCGCCACTTGCCATAAACATGTTTAGCTGTCCTCACCTCATTTGCATGAAGCACAGAAGCACACAAACTGGGAGAATGGACCCCCCAGGTTGTAGACAGGATCCAAACAGCCACACATATAAACTGGTCACATTTAATTAATAATATTGTGCATGTCGCAAACACTCTAAGCGGCATTGCACTATGATTAACAGAGAGAACCCTATAATAACTACTAAGCAGATGTCATCTCACTAGTCTCATGACAGCAGGTGTTAAGTGTAGGTGTGGAGTGCAGATGGTCTGGGGTTCTAGTACAAGGTGTGTAAATTTTGTTATACTGTTGTAAAATTGCAGACTATAGCAGTGAAGTGCAATATACATAACAGTTTTCTCAACCTTCTTGTGGTAATAGCTGTAAGTAAAGCAGAACTGTATACATGTGACATTTGACTAGCACATTTACACAAGTACCTGTATACCTGATACTCCAGAAACTGCATTGTTCACCACTGTTGTGTATTGCTTACCATCGCACAAACACGGTGCCTGGCAGTGCGCACCCTTGCCTACCATGTTTGCATGATGCTAAGTGATGTGCAATGTTTTCAAATGTTGCAAAACCAAAACATACACACTCTCAGTAAGTGTGAGATGTGCATTAGGTAGGAAAACATCAGCATATAAAATACAATTGGCAGGAAATGCTCATACATTGAGCTTGAACTATGGCAGGCATGTCAGGAGTTGCTGGAGTGGGTATGCACTTTCAGGTGCAGAGGAGAGGTGTTCAGCGTTCAAAATTTTTGTTAGACTCCTAGTTAAGGAGTATGGGCCCTGGTTGCTGCAGCAGGGCTATTCTGGCTCAGAATAGAAATATGAAGCCTGGAATAGTGTTGCCAGGGCTTTATCAGTGTTACAGGTATCCTCCACACTGGTGAGCAATGCAGACATTTATTATTTATTTATTTATTTTACATTTGTTTACTGGGAAAGTCCGACTGGACACAGGTCCATTTTCAGTGGAGGCCCGGGGAGAAAAGCTCCCCATTACAATACATTACATGAGAATAAATAGAAGTAGAACATACGTACATATGGTATATATAAAAAAAAAAAATATATATATATATATATATACACACACACACACACACACACACACACACACACACACACACACACACACACACACACACACACACACACACACACACACACATCAGGACAACATGCTAGTGATTAAAAAACATGCATATAGCATATATATACACAACAGGACATCATGCTAGTGATTAACATTTTTTGCAGTAGACAATCAGAGGTACATTTTTTTTTCTTTTGCAATTATAAGTTTTGTAAGGTAAATGTACACGGGTTTGGAAGCTTTCAGGGGAGTAACTGTTTATACATAGCTGTACCCTGACAAATTATCTTGGTATGGATTAGCCTGGTGAGTGGCATGAGCATGGCCAGTTACTTAGATAGTGGGTTTTCAGGAGTTTTTTAAATTGACCAAAGGAGGTGGTAGAAGTTATTTGGCTTGTTAGTGTGTTCCAGGTTTTGGCAATGGTGTTGGCAAACAGGGACTCACCAGCTTTGTTTTTATGTTTGATGACAGTTATGAGGTTCTGGTTACTAGATCTAAGGCTCTAGAGGGAATGTGGGAACATCACTTCAATGAGCTGTGGAAGAGGAAGTGGGATACCCTTGATTTTAGGATTTAGGGAATTTCATACAGGGGACACCCCACAGGTGTGTAGGTATCAATTTCAGTGAGTAATTATAAGAGCTAAAAGCTGAATATAGTCAAGACTCGTATTCACAATGCTGTTTTATTCTGTTCTGTTTTTTCTACAGTTGCTGCAGAGTGAGCCTTGAATGTTTAGTCCCATGCTATGCATTTAGTAAGAATGCAAGAAGCATGTGGTATGTATGCATCAGAACAGTACTGTCTAAATAGTGTTATAATAATAATAATAATAATTGTTATTATTATTATTATTACTATTATTATTATCACTTGTATAGTATTTTTTTAGCATTAAAAGTTAAAGACTGCTTAGTTGGTATTTAATACAGTTGTATAAAACTGAGCATGCATATCCTAACTGTAAAATAAACTATGCATGCCTTAGTCTGTTGCACAAAGCAGTAGTGCTATATTCTCAAATAACAGTGACCATGCATCTCTAAACTGTAAAAGGAAAGTATGCCTACAGTAGTCTTTAGGACAAAAGAACAGTACGGTATTTGAGAGTAGTCATCAGTAGTGGGTTCAACAAACACACTTTCCAAATATACAAAATTGTTAGGTTTTCATCATTATTGGAATGTAACTTGAGACCTCTATACCAGTGGCACAAATGGCCTTCTGTAAACTGTAATCAGTATAACTGGAACACACATATGTGCAATATATGCACAGATCAAGGACTGGTGGCTGCAATCTGTACTATAGTGTGCCTCTGTAATAAACTGGGTAGTCTTAAAAGTAAGGAAGAAACTTGTTAGAAGTCTGTAGTGTTAAACGTAAAGGCAACAGAATAGAGTCAAACAATTGTATCAATGCTTGGTATGCCACATATGAAGTTACTAATGTTCTCCCTTTGTTTCTCTCACCCCAACTCTTTACTCTCTCTCTCTCTCTTTTTTTAATTTTTATTTTTTTTTTTCACAGCACAGCAGGGTAGGCCTATCCCACTGGATCCAGCAGCCCCTACTCCACCGGCTACAGCACTGCTGTCCAGCACATCTGGTGCTGAATCTGGTAGCACCCTCTCTGCTGCCCCTGCACTACCCGGGCTCTCAGGTAGTTCTGCCCCAGAGGATAGGCCTATGGCTCCCTCTGGGAGCAGTGGCAAAGGTGGTGAGTTTATCACTCATGACAAACTGCCAGGGAAGGTGTGTAGGATTGTGCACTACACTGTGAGAGCATGCCTATGCCAGATGGAACACCTTATCTCCATCCTCATGTAGAGCACTAGTAGAAGGTGCAGACATAAGGCACTGCAGCCAGCGATGCAGTGAGGTGACAGTGATGACATTCTACTGGGTGAGAACTAAATTCTCGCTGTCAACAACCCCAAGATGCATGGGACCAGGATTTCCCACCCTCTCCCCAACCATGGTGTTCACCCAACTCTTGTGTCCTTCACCATCCCTATCTCTTATCTTGTTTGTCTTGTCTGTCTGCAATTGCTTTCTCACCTGCCCAACTTACCTCACCCAGGCATTCCTACATCCTTTCCCAAACACTCCTCAAAAAAAAAAAAATTGTCCCATACATAGCACTACATTTCACACATGTCTTCATGGCACACATGATTTGGTCCAATTCCATATACAACAGATAGTGCTGTGGTCACCCCTGTCTCTGGAGGTGACAATCTAAATTCAGCAAAATGTATGCATATATGTTCATGTTTTATTCTTGAAGAAATGGATAGCTAAGGTTCTTTCCTACATCCTCCCTGCACATTCCTGCCTTCCTTTCACTTTGTTCTTCCCCCTGCCTGATCCCTATTTCACCACTTTCCTGTCTTTCCCATTTCTTTTCTTTAAAGAATTATTGTGTGAAGGTGTGCACTGCACACCAATGTGAAGCAATGGTAAATGGCAGCAATATAAGTAGATATATTTAAAGTATCATACACACTTGTAAAATTACTATTTCCACACATATACAAACCTAGTGCCATTTGTCTCCAACAACAATGCATTAACACTTTCTCCCACAGTGTCAGTCAGCTAGGAGATGAATTTAATACATTCAATGGTTAGTGATAAAGTTTAGGAAAAATTTCCCTTTGTACTGTCCCATGCTTGCTCCCCATATCACTAATGTTGTATGTTCACCATTAAATTTATATGAAGCAGCATTGTGCGATCCCCTGTAATGTTTTATAAAGCATTACACAATACTAATTTAGTTTTGTACAGCAGTAGTGTGAGGTGTTCCATAATGCTGCACATCACACAGCATCAATAAGGAATGCTACTACAAAAATACTTTAATGTAGTACCTATAGCTATACCATTTGCCCTAAAAAGGAACTTATCACTGCATTGGGTGCATTAATTCCTGCAGCCAGAGATTCAGTTAAGTAGCAGGTGTATACAACAGCAGTTAAGCCTAATATTTGCTATACACTCTCTAAAATATTCCTGCTAATGAACTGAGTCTATATCACCACCTGTTAATACAGTGATGTATGTATTTTTTATTTAGATGTTACTTAGTTCGAATCCAGGTGTATGTAACAGTTTCAAATAATTTTACATATAAATCCAAATTCTGAAGTGTGATAGTTTGCATGGAGTGTCAAAAATATGGCTAGATGGTACTGGTTTCCAATAAAACTATATAATACTTACAACTAGTTTTGCCGTAGTCGCGCTTTAGTGCGAGATGTGCATCATTGCACAATTACGCTTTAAAGAAAAGAAATGGGACATGTGCAAAATGGAGAGCTAAGTACTGGACATTTTTTTTTTGTTTTTTGAGAGAGAGAGAGAGAGAGAGAGAGAAATGTTGGGGAAGGGATGTAGAAATGTCTGGGTGTGGTAAGTTGGGCAGGTGAGGAATCAATTGCAGACAGCAAGACAAACAAGAAGAGAGAGTGATAGTCAAGGACACTTGAAGTGGGTGAACACCATGGTTGGGGTGAGGGTGAGGACATCGTAAACCCATGGATGTCAAATTGGCTGATAGTGAGAATCGATTCATCACCCACTGGACTGTCTTCACTGTCACTTCACTGCACCAATGGCTTCAGTGTATGACATCTGCATCTCCTTGTGTTATTTAATATATCGATAGAGATCAGTGTCTCCATCCAGAGTAGGTGTGTACTCACAGTGTGGTGCACAATGCTAAGCACCATCCCTGGGAATTCCTGTTGGGTGATAAACTCACCACCTCCCCCACTGCTTCCAGAGGGAGCCACAGACCTATCCTCCAGGGCAGATCTACTTGAGGGGCTGGGTAGTGCATGGGTGGTAGAGGGAATGCTTCCAGGTTACCCACCAGATGGGCTGGGCAGCAGTGCTGTAGCTGGTGGAGTGGAGGCAGGTGGATCCCATGGGACAGGCCTACCCTGGTGTACTGTGGGGAAGAAAAAAACAATAAAAAAAGAGAGAAAATGGTTGGGGTGAGAGAAAAAAGGGGAGAAAATTAGTAACTTCATATGTGAGATACAAAGCATTGATACAAGTCTTTGGCTCTATTCTGTTACCTTTGCTTTTGACAGTACTAGCTCCTAACAAATACCTTTGTTTACTGTTAAGACTACCCAGCTCCTAGCAGATGCACAGTACACTACAGATTGCAGTAAGCAATCCTTGATGTGTACATACATTGCACATATGCATGTTCCAGTTTTACTGATTACAGTTTACAGCAAATCAGTGGTAACACTACTTTACAGCTCTGACTTTACATTGCAATATCAATGAAAACTTAACAGTATTGTATGTTTGGGGAAGTATAGATTTTGAAAGCACAACCTATGACTACTCTGTAATACTGAACTGTTGTTTTGCTCTCCAGAGTAATGTATGCATACTTTCCTATTACAGTTAAGAAATTAATGCTCAGTTTGATACAACTGTATAATTAACCAATAAATGCATTGTAACTTTTAATGCTAAAATAACCCTACTGTTGGGATGCCTACATATCACAATCTAGTGGCATGAGTTTGCACATTTATTTCTCAGTCTGTGATGGCTGTGGAAAAAACAGAACAGAACAGAATATCAATAAGCATACTAATCCTGATTATATCTGGCTTTTAACTCTGACAAGTAGTCTCTGTAAGTAATAATTACACATCTGTGGGGTGCCCCCAGCCCTACATTCCTCAATACAATGGTCAAGGGTATCCCTCTTTCTCATCCTGATGCCTCTGTAGTGATTCCTTCATTGTTCACCAGTATAGGGGATACCAGTAACAGTGGTCAGAGCCTGGGCCAGGCTATTCCATGCCTCTGCCTTGTAATCTGAGCCATGCTAGTACCTCTGCAACAGCCTGGGCCCATGTTCATTCACTACAAGTCCAACAAACAGTTTGGACTCCTGGACACCCCATCTTTGTGCACAGAATCTCAAAAAGTTTTGAGAAATGTCTGCCATACCTATCACAGATCAAGACCAATGTAGAATGATGTTTTCCCGCCAACTGCAGGTATTGGGCTTACTGGGAGTGTGCACTTTCTGGAATTGCAACATTTGAAACTGTTGCACAGCACTTACCATCATGCAAACATGTTGCACGAGAGTGAGCACTGCTGTGAAATGTGTTTGTGTGATGGCTGATAGTATTAATTGAATGCATCTGGTGTATGTTTGTGGCTGTATGACCCATTCATCTGGTTTGTGCACTGACACTCTATGCACAAAAGAAATGCACATAGCCAAAGCCATTTGTTCTAAGTGGCACATCACGCAAATAGTGCCCCCCCCCAAAAAAAAAAATTAACAAAAGTATAAAAATGGAGAATTAGTTGAAATGTGGAAAATCAGTCTATGACATACACAGTAGAAACTGTTGGTACACAAGAGGTATGACTACATAGGCCTGGATCCCAATTCTCACTGCAATGTACCATCAGAAAACAGGAGAGAGACTTATCCATATTTGCCCCACAAAAAGCTTTGCAACAAATACATGATATAATTCCTCATACAACCAAGTGCAGCTGAATGTACACTGATATCAAGGCATAATCTGTTATTTGTAAATGTTTTCTATGTAATCTATTTGGATATAGTGCACTTGGTGATCATACGACCTGCTGTGATTATTCCTTGCAAATATACAGCTGTGTCCTACCTTTCTGTGTTTCTTGGTCATTCAGCAATTATCTGACCAGTACTCAGAGACTTGCAGTGTGTAAGCCAGTCTATATCATTTACCTTAAAATGTGTGAGGATATTAAATGGGAAGACTATGATATGCAGTTGCCATCAAATTAATGGCAAGTTGGTTGGCCAAACAATTTACAAACAATTACAAATGTATGGTGCCAAACCGAGGCCATGCAGTGATCTTCATTACTTTGGGAAGGTATCAAAGTCTGAATCTTTGAGGCCTGATGCTTACTATTTGTTAATGGACACATACAAGTCAAATTACTCTCTGCTGTCATAGGTGACATTAATTTCTGTAGAAATCGCCCACCTTGCTTACAGTACCAAGTGATGAAATACAAGGACATGTCATAATATTATTATACAATATAGTACATGTGCAGGACTTACCTTATAAATGCAGCAGTTGACACAGTGTTAGTTCAAGGCTGACTGTGATGCAAGCAGTACAAAGCCAATACATTGGTTGGTAAAGGCTGTGGCACTGAGGCGAGGCCAGCAGAGGCTGCAGGGTTCTTGTATTGTGTCCCTGTCCACCCTGTAGCACTCTATAATGTCCATGTTGTGTATGTTGTGATAAGTTAAAGGAGAGCTGCACCCACATCCTCAAAAAACATGTTTATTTCATCATGGTTTTGCATTTCCTACATTTTAACACCACTCTGGAACTACTTAAAGTTTTTAAAATATTTTTATATGTAATTTCTGAGTCTGACCAGATGGGGTCTGGCATCCTCCAGTAATTCTGATTGTTTAGGCTCTCTCTAAGTATTCCAAAAGCAGTGCTTGTCTATAAAAAATTACATCACAGGCCTCTTTCTTCCTAAAGCTCCTGTCACTGCATTGATTTTACATGCATACACTGCTGTCTTTCAGTCAGTTTTAAGTAACATTTCATGCCATTCAATGACTACTTAAAACACAAGCAAATGCTACAGAACAGACTTTCAAAGTGTTTTTTACTGCTGCTTCTTTTTAGAATAGCTAAACTGCAGTCTTTTTTGAAGCCTGAATTGTACTACTTTGACTCACTCTTCACACCTAACTTCCCTAGTTGTCGAAGTGGTAAGGGTAATTTGAGCTGTTACCTGCTGTGATTGACAGCTCACAGCAGGAGACTTGACTCATGTATTGTTTCCTTGTTTTAGCCTTTACTTTCTGCATGGGTAGGGGAAGGACCAGGGAGCTGTGACATCACATCATGGGTGGATTTTTAGGATGGTCGTGGTGATGTTAGTTTGGGAGGGAATTGGTCAGAAAACTACTTGTATTCTGTGGCCTTGATGACATCAGTGAATTGGAGCTTTTCCAGGATGGGATAAAGGTTTTTTGAAAGTGAAACCACCACAGTGCAGTAAGGTACTCTTCTTGTGGAGAGACAGTTGATGTAAAATACTTTAAATGCTGTATTGTTGTTTATTCATAGCAGGGACAGTAAACAGAGAGAAAAATGCCAGAGAAATCGAGCATTTTGTGATGTCCATGCAATGGCCAGGCAATCAAGGAGCCTTAATCCTCACCACTAACATCAGTGAGGGGCGCCCATATAGGGAAGGATAATAAATACACACACAGTAAAGTACAATTTCCCTTAAGAGCACACAGAGATCACAGTCAGTCTGGGGCTGGTTGCTCCCTTTCTCTCCAGGTTCCTAATAAGACTCCCCACTGGCACAGCTATAGGGTCCAGATCTCAGCTTAGTGGGCAAGCTAAAATCTCTAGCACCATCTCTGTCCAACCAGTGCTTCATGTCCCTGCCCAAGTAACTGACACACACACACAAACACACACACACACACACACACACACACACACACACACACACACACACACACACACACACACACACACACACACACACACACACACAAACACACACACACTTTGGGATAAGGGTTTATACAACCACACAGACATTCCTGGAGAAAGGTGGTACAGGTTCTCCAGCTGTTCCCCTTTTCTGCCCAGTCTAAAAGGTAACACCAGCTGCCACCACTCACTAATATCAGCTACTCAAAGGCCCTTTTGAAAGGGTGCCCAATTATTACTGTGCAATATTATTATCCAAATGGTAGAACAGTCAAGGCTTATTAGAGTGACTTGGTACAGTATCGCTATATACATGAAATGTACTCTAGGGCTTAAATTATCTCTATATAAGACAACCATAGTTGAAAGGTTAAAAAATATTTAATAATAAATAATGAAAACACAAGACATTACTTCTTGCTACACACTGCTAGTCAAGAGTTCAGAGATCACAGAGAAATACTTAAAATAATACCGTAGAAAAGTTCTGACATCACAGAAAAACAAACTAGTCTAATCTTCCTATTTCCTAACTATATCTAAGAGAAAACACAGTTCTAAATAACTTACATATAGAAACAGGCAGTGCTGGTGATGTTGGATGTTCTCAAGACAAAATGCTCAGAACTCTCTTATTCTCTCTCTTTAAATTGATAACACAGAGCTGCTTCACATGACATCATTCTTCACACTTCTCTGGTGTTCCCAGGCTAACAGAAACTACATTTACATTCTGTACACCTAATCAGAAACCAGAACAATAAAGAACATTTATAGGTTCATAGGTTCATAGGTTCATACTAGGCTATCTGCCCTAGGGCATTTATAAGCCTAGCCAGAATGTGTTTGGCTTTCGCCACCCATTTTAAATTTATTTTGCTATGCCCTTTTTCGAGGTTAGTATACTGTGCCTCTATCTAACAGTGACACAGAAGTGATACCCGGGGTAAACCTACGATCTCCCATCCACTCATCAAGATTCCTCTTGAAGAGTGTCAATGAGGGACTCTGCCTAACCTGGACTGGGATTTTATTCCAGAGTGAAGGGAGCCTCTGGGTTATGAATCTGTCCCTCCAGCATATCCTATTTATTTCAGTGCTGAGGTTCATCTCTCGAGCGTGTAGCTCGATGGGATTTGGATTTTCTGAGGTGCGGCATGTCCATTAATTCCGGTTGGACATGGCTTTATACGTCAGGCACAGATCGCCTCTGAACAGGCGGTATGCCACTGAGTAGAGCTGGAGTTTCTTTAACCGGGCAGCATATGGCATCTGTTTGAGCCCTTTGATCCTCTTGGTGAGGTACTTTTGGGGTCTTTCCAGTTGCTGCAGGTGTCTGGTAAGGTACATCCCAAAAGGGCATTGTACTCAATTATGGGCCTGATGAGGGATGAGTAAAGAGGCACGATGACCTCCCCTGATCTAGATGTGAATCCCTTCATGATTAGGTGGGCTATATAAAATGTTTTTCTAACCACTTTGGCCACGTGGTTGTCAAATGAGAGATTGCTATCAACTTGGGTCCCCAGGTCCCTAATTACTTCTTCTGTACTTAATGGATTTCCACCTATGTGGTAATTTGTCGGCACTTTGTTTTTACCAAAGGGGATGACTATACACTTTTTGGCATTTAGCTTGAGGCCATGGCACTGGCACCAGTTGTCGGTTTCTATGAGGCCCTTTGGAGGATGCTTGTGTCGGCTGGAGAGTCGATTATGGCACCCAGTTTGCAGTCATCTGTGAACTTGGTCAGCCACAGTCCTTCCGTGTTGGCCTGTACCTCCGAGAAATATATACCGAACAAGAGAGGTCCCAGGACTGAGCCTTGTGGGACACCACTTGTAACTGGTTTGGAGCCTGACATGGCTCCAGCAATTCTAACCATGTGGGTTCTGTCCTTGAGCCAGTTTGCAATCCATCTAGTGACATAGGGGTTTATATTTAAGCTGGTGAGCTTATCTATAATGCCCGAGTGGGGTATTGTATCGAAGGCTTTGCGAGGTCCAGGTAGGCTGTGTGGACCACCTTCCCCTCGTCAATGGCGTTGGTGACTGTTTCAAAGAAATCAACCAGGTTTAAGAGGCAGGATCTGCCCTTAACAAAGCCGAACTGGGTAGGATCCAGTGTTTGTAGGTCCCCAATATCTTTATTTATGAGGTCCATGATGATCCTTTCCATAGCTTTGCAGACCAAGCTAGTCAGGCTTATGGGGCGATAGTTTCCAGGATCCGTTGAGGCACCACCTTTATGGAGAGGGACCACTGCTGCTGTACGCCACTCTTTGGGTACATATCCTGTAGTAAGGCTGAGATTGAACAGTAGTTTTATGTTTGGGTTTAGCTCTTCTTTGAGTTCATGTAGGACGCAGCCGGGACACCATCTGGTCCCATTGATGCTGTGTTTTTGCTTTGGAGAGGCGGCTCTTACCTGAGCATCTGAGATGTCAGGGGGGCAGCACTCTGCTGGGATAGATATTTGCCATTTTGGTGGGGAGGGGGGGGGGGTTTGCGCTGAACCTGTCAGCTAGGATGTTGGCCATGTCTGTGGGTTCGGTGTATTTTTTGTCATTTTGGACTAATTCTGAGCATATCTGGGAATTACCACCCAGGTTCCTAACATAACTAAAGAAAGCCTTGTGATTATCCTTAGTGTCCTGTGCAAGTTTTCTCAAGCTGGCCTTAGACAATTTTATGTGTGCCCGTAGTTTTTGCTAATACTGATCAGTGATGCCTTCCCTTTTTGGGATTTTGCTTTATCATTTAGTAGCTTCCTCCTTCTATTGTATAGTTTGTTTATGGCTGGGGTCCACCAGACAGGACTGCCTTTGGAGGATTGGGTCTTGGTTTTATTTGGGATCGCATGATCCATGCATTCCTGAAGGTGTTCATAGAATGCGTTTATAAAGGATTCTGCGGTCTGGGCCGTATTTTCCACAGGCCCGGGGGCTTTGAAGGATTCCACCTCAGTTTTGAGGAGTGTAAAATTTGCTTTAGAGAAGTTTTCCACTGTGGTTTTCTGGGCAGGGGGTGGGGTCAGGATGTGAATATCCAGTGAGATTAGTTTATGGTCTGATCTTACCAGTGAGGGATACACTTCTGGTCTGGAGCATAGAGTCCCCATGTTGGTGATGATCAGGTCCAGTATGTTTTCCCTCTTGTGGGAGTGGTAACAAGTTGTTCCATAGCATTTGAGTTTATAAATTCTAGGAACCTTTGGGCTAGGGTGTTGGAGCTAGAGTAATGCTCCCAGTCTATGTTTGGGTAGTTGAAGTCGCCCAATATAATGGTGTTTGGAGAGACCTTCATATTTTCCAGTGTTCTCAGGAAGGCCGAGTGGGGTTCCTGGGTTTGGGAGGGTGGTCTGTAGCAGGCTATAAACTGGAAGGCAGTTTTACCCACTGTTAGTTGCACATGGATAGTCTCTGATGCTTCGTGCTTTGCCACCAACCTGGAGGTGTGGGTATCTTTGATGAATATGGATACTCCCCTCCTTTGTGGTTCGGTCCAAGTTTTGGGGCCGAAAAGCATGGTATGAGGTATAACCTGGTAGTGCTGGGGTGCTCTCGGGAGCCCTGAACCAGGTTTCTGTTACTGCACAGATATCGATGTTCTCCATGCTAAGGAGAGTTTTGAGTGCATGCATCTTGAGGTTTAGACTTCTGGCGTTGAGTAGCATTACTCTTAGTTTCTTATCCCTTGTGATACCTATGGAGGTGGGTTTGTCTTTTGAGCCTTGCCTAAAAAAGGCACTATGGGGGTAGCAACAGCCTTTGCCAATACCCGAAACCCAGGGGTGACAGGTGCAAGCCGTCCCTAGTGAAGCATCGTGGCTTGTCGAGCATATCATCCCAAGCTGACAGGCATTGGATCCCCTTTGAATGACACCAGTACTTAAGCCAATTGTTGAAATTGATCATCTTGTCTTCATATTGTGGCATCATTCTTGGTGAGGGTAAGATGCTACTCAAGGTCAGGGTCATACCGGCCTGGGCTACATGCTCAGAGAGCTCCTTTATGTCTCTTTTCATGTAGTCCAGGGAGGTACGTCTCAGGTCATTCACACCAGCATGGACAATGACTGAGTCATATTTGTACTTGCCTTGGAGTGACCTGAGTGCTTGTGTTATGTGGCGGATCCTAGCACCCGACAGGCTGCTCACCGTGTAATACATTTATATATAAATTATAAGTATACATGCAAATTCTAGCCATTAGCTCTGTTCTTAAAACAATAGGCAGGATGCCTCCCTCTAGACATTTCGGCTCCAACTTTTGACAGCAAAGACAGTCATAAAATGCTCGACTTAGCTTTCTTACAGCAGAGTGCACTGTTGTTACATTTTTGCAGTTCAATATCCAATGCAGTCTTTTCACATTTAAGAGAACAAGCCTGTGGCTTACATTAATATTTACATATGACAGAATTATCTACAAAATTCTTTCTGGCTAGGCTGGCAGCCTTCACCTATCTTCACACATTTAATAATATAATCCCATTGTTACTGTTCTAGTGAAAAGAAACAGTTGTTTTAAAATATTTTAAATGCTGTATTGTTGTTTATTCATAGCAGGGACAGTAAATAGGGAGAAAAGGACAGATAAGATGAGCATTTAATAATAAAATTCTGTTGTTACTGTTCTAGTGGAGAGAAACAGTCAATTTAAAATATTTTAAATGCTGTATTGTTTATTCATAGCAGGGACAGTAAATAGTGAGAAAAAGGACAGAGAAGTTGAGCATTTAATAATGCAATCCCATTGTTGTCCTTAAAATGTGGCCTGAAGACTTTTTTCCATCTTGGCCTGGGTCTGTTGGCAGCAGCAGCATTGCCTGCCGTCTGAAATGCATGCAAATGAAGTTAAGTAGCAGCAGCTCCTACCATTCTGTCTTTGTAGATTTTCTGTGTCTCTTCTCCTCTACTTTTGAAATCTACAGGAAAAAACAGCATGGAGTCTACATAGCTGCTTTACAACTTGTTGAATAACTCCACCAGGTTAGTTGATTAGCATGGAATTCAGTTACCTATGCTGAGTAGAACCTAAGACAGAAGAAATCCATTAATAATCTACTCCATTATAAAAAGCTAACCAAACTGATGTTGAGGACACTTGCAACATGTTGCAGGACTTCAAAAAATATTTCAAAGATATCTTTACAGAGGAGTATTGAACTCCAGCAGGTATGATGCCATTTTGTTACCTATGTAATGCATATGCTGGAATATATTAATGAATAATGTGAAACAAAGCCTTTTACACTATCTTTACGTATTAGTTAAACGTGTACTGATGGCATGGCCATGTTTGTCAAGCCATTTCAGAGGTACAAATGATTGACAATACATGAAAATAGAAAGTTGTGCGATATATTTGTACAAATGTTTCAGGGACAGGTCCTTTTAATGCATGTTTAGCATTTTAAATGTGTTTTGTTATCAAAATGGTTCATGTGCCTGTTCTTTAGTGGATGGGGGAGCAAAGAAAAGTTACTGTTATGTCACAAACTAGAATGGACTGTTCCTTTGGGAGGGAGCAAAGTTGTGTTACTGCAATGGCACATGCAAGGACATGTTGCTCTTGCTACTCTACTTGTTTTGCATCCTGCCTGTTGTTAGTATTTCACATCTGTATTATGTTTCTGTTTTTCCAGTGTGTACCACTGACTGTAAACCTTAACTGTTTTATCTGGTAACATTTACTTTGCAGTTATATGATACTTATGTGTATTATCATGTTGTTGGCTGTTACGACTGAAAATGTCATTGAGTCACAGACCCCCCCTGAACTGAGGCTGAGAATACAATCATTGTGGGTGCGCTCCATCAACATGGCACTTTTATTCTCAGAAGGTGTCATCCAAATATCCCAGAGAGGCTAAGACTATGCCAGCAGATTGTTGCAAACATCAATGACATGGGCGGACATGACCATACTTATGAGCAGGTGCACCACAGGGCCACTGATATGCTAACATCTGCATGGAGGTGTGCAGCTGCTATTGCCCCAGAAAAGAGGGTAACTGGGAGTGGTTAGAAACAACAGTGGAACCAAATATCAGATGCAGCAACAACAGCTCACACATATCTAGGATTCTTGGTCATTTGTGATCTGTTTTTGCAGTAACTGGGAGTATATCTCCTGCAGAACCACCTTTAACCCCAATGAGGAATTCCTGGCAAATCTTCTACAAAAGTACAACTCACAGCAGAGTGGCCCACAATATGTGATTGATGTCGTTGACCCTCCTTCTCAGTTCCAGGAAGGGCACCCAGGTAGGCTTTTTTATATGACCAGTTGAATACAGTTGTTTAGTAAAACAATTGAAATAAAAGTTATTTCTGTGCCACATTTCTTTTTTTTTTTTTGGGGGGGGGGCTGAAGATTGGTACAATGATAAGCCCAGTTTGAAGATGTCAGCCATGGTCTTGTTGGAATAACATGTAATGCAGATTGAAAGGAGTGCATGTAGTACCCCCTGTCTTACTGTTAAATATGATGATGTTGGCCTTACGTCTTGATGATGATGTTGGCCTTACCTCTTGCTTAACTTATTTCAGGACCATCAGGAATCCAGCAATGTATGCCTCCTGCAGATGGTAAGCCAAATCAAGTTATTTGAGCACTGCAGATCAATTTCTAGAAATATAATTGCTGTATTGTCTGTAATGGTGACAGCACTGCTAGTTGTTTAGCATATATTGCACCATAGTAGTGCAGGTATTAATATATGCCTGTGTTTCTTGCTTTTTATCACAAGTGATCATGACAGTGGGAGCATGGGTCCTGTGCCACTTGATGTCAGTGTCTCATCAGGCGCTGATGATGATGGTAAAACTGAGGCACAATTGGCTGATGCAGAGGTTAACTCTGACACAGATGTTGACATCCAGCCACCCTCTCCTTTTTCCCTGGACACAGCCAGTGGACTCATACATGCCCACTCACACATGTCTACTTTGCTGAGAAATATAGGACAGGTGGATGGCGATGACATTGAGCAGGGAAATGTAGGTACTGTGGCTTCAGTGCCTGTTGAGTCTGCCTGTAGCCAAAGTGTTGGAGAGGTGCCATGGAGGAGGGTTGATAGGGGTGCTCTGAGAGGGCTTGCTGTCCCTCCCTCACCTGGTTCAGGTATCTCTTCCCTTGTAACACAATGTATGTTAGGGCCGTCATGGAGGCACAGGCATGTTCAGAAAGGTGCTCCAGATAAATGCTGAGGGTGTGGATGTGGCACAGTCTGACAAGCGTATCTACCTCCACCATGTCATCAATTCCATGTATTGAATGAATGGCACATTAGAGTGAGGGGTGTCTGTGATGGACAAGGGGGTGTCTGTCATGGAAGGAACAGTGTCTGTGATGTAACATCTGCTGGGAGGGGAATGTGTCCTCATGTGCATAGGTCAGCTGCAACATCTGGCTGATAGCCAATGTGGCCATTCCTGATCACGCTTCTGTAGTGGCATACTTCTGCTGGTCCATCAGTGAGTGTTCTGTCCACACCCAGATGAGCAGGCTATGGGGTCATAGTCCTGGGTGTTTCCATAAAGGCAGCACATCCACCAGACAGCAGTCACACTCAGATAAAAGAATGGCATCTGACCTTGGGCGTGGAGGTGCCAGTGCAACTCCTGGTAGAGATAGTTCTCATGGTAGGGTGCAATGATGATGAGCTGCCACCTCTACCATGCACAGCTCACACCTGTCTGACATATCAAGACGTAGAGCTAGTACAGAGCTTGGCTGTCTTCATGCAGACTCTTACACATCACTTTCACATGGAGGACCCATACAGACACACACACACACACACACACACACACACACACACACACACAGTCTGCCTGCTTCCTTTTCTCCCTCACACACACTCACACACCTTTTGTGTCAGTCTAGGCCTCCTGCCCCCCAGCACCCTGTGCAAGTGAAGGTAACTGAGCCATATCCCTGCTTTCTCTCATTTGGATTCAGGGGTACAAAAGCTTTGTGTCTGATGCACAGGGTGCATATCTACATTAGTGCCTAGTATATCTGTGTTTGTGTTGTTGAACTGCTAATTGTACCTGTCACTTATATTTGCCTTGCAGTCAATAGCATCATCATGTCAGTGCTTTCCATTGTATTCTCTTGTAAGGGTTGTGAGGTCAGGAACTGCAATGTGTGTCATTACTTTATAACTTTTTTCTTTAATGTTTTCCAGTGCATATGTATGGTTCACATCATAAGACACACCATCACATTCAGATCTCAGGATTTTATGACAGCACTGTAGCCAAACTCATCAGAACAGTAATACAGTATATTGCTCTCTTTACATGAATCTCACCAGACACATGCAGTAGCTGGGCAGACCACAAGGCTTTCTCATCAGGATAACACAGGGACTACTAGCTATGGCATGCTGTATGTGGGTAGATTAAAAGATATGTCACTGTCATCTGTCTGGTATCACATTAAATTGTGACTGTTATTCTAAGCTTCTTACTTTTGGTTTAAGCACTTGGGATTCAGGCACATTGTCTTAAATTAAGAAAGGTTGTAATCTACACTCTTGTGGGAGGAGATGGTAGCCTCCACCCTTCTGAGATGGGAATTGCTGGTTGAATGCTTATTGTGCCTGTTGTCCTAACTGTCTGTGTTATGATTTAAGCATTTGGCCTCCAAACCAGTTATTTTACATTAGGAAGGTTTGTGGTGTGGACTCTTGTGACAGGAGGGGATAGCCTACACCATTCTAAGCTGGAAATTGCTGGTTAAAGGGTTATTGTGTCTATTGTTCTGAAAGTGTCTTAGTTCTGGTGTAAGCACTTGGATTCCAGACCACTTATTTCACACTACGAAGGTTTGTTGTCTCTTGTTAGAGTATTCTACTGAACTGTTGCTTTATTTAAACTATATTTTTTCTGTTGTGATTGTGATTTTCTGCACTTTGAATTTCTAGTACTTCTGCATTTTATAGCATAGGCTCAGTTGGTGAATGCTGACTGTTTGGTATCATTTGAGCACTAAAACCAGCCCTCTTACATTAAGAAGGCCCCCTGCACCCCTGTAACAGAAGTGTGCAGCCAAAGACCAATCTAATTTGGGGACTGCTGGAGTAAGGTTCTCTCTTGGCCTTTCCCTTTGTTTACTTTTTAAAATCATTTAACTTCACTTGTATTCCAGCAGGTTTGCACTTAGTTTACCACAGCTGCTCAGAACTTGCACTGCTGCCCTATAAGCAACTCAGTTGTGCATTGTGAAACATTGACACATTTTTCTACCCTTAGTCCTCCATAACATAGACACTTTTTTAGTCTTACACCAAAACCTGATCCATCTAGCCCACTACCCACTAGTTATTACAGTATATACCTTCCATAATGGATGGACAGTTTCCTACCATTTCTCCAGGCAGCTTGATTGATATGGGCATCCTGAGCAATGTAGCAATTGTCTCATGTATACTGACAACCAGTTACTGCTAAAACAAACTAATACAATATGTGAGAGCTGTATCTATACTACAAATTTGAATCAATTCTCTCACCTAACAAGAAACCAGATATCAAACATGTCAGCACGCACACTTCACCTCTTGCACATAACAAGCTCACAACAAATAAATAACAAATAAACCCACATATGTGGATGTACTTGCTAAAAACCTACCTAAAGATCAGAGACCTCCCAAGAACAAACCTACTGCACAGACACCGCAGACCCAACAGAATCCATTACACATAGTAATACAAACACCAATGTCTCAGCCAAAAAGCCCCTAAGGAAACATACCTCAAAACCAAATGTCTTGGTCATAACTGACACCATAGTGAGACACACAGATGTCCTCCTTGCCAGGCTGGAGAAGGAGAAGGTCACAGTCAGCTGCCTGTCAGGTGCCAAGGTCCATCAAATCATGCACACACTCAAGTCTCTCAACAACAAGTACCATTATGACTGTCATAGTCCAGGTTGTAGTGAATGATTGGAGATGTACCTCACTGTACTATAAGAAAAGAGACAAGACTGAGTTCACAGATTATCTGTTTCAGGTGGGTATTTCCCTTGGCCTAAGCAGCATGCCATCTTCACCTAAGATGATGCCACAAATATAAAAAAAAAACATGATTGACTTCAACAATTGGCTTAGCTTCTGTTGTCAATCGAGAGGGATCCAGTATCTCTCAGCCTGGGAAGATATGGTCGACAGACCATGCTGCTTTGCCAGAGATGATCTTCACCTGTCACCTTTTGGCTTTCGGTTACTGGCAGAGTTACTTGCCTCCCCCATAGTGTCCTTTTTAGGCAATGTCAGAACAACTAAATTCACAATGTAAAAGAATCCACTAGAGACAACCTGAAGGTTATGTTGCTTAATGCAAGGAGTGTAAGTCATAAACTGCACTCACTGGAAGAATGCCTTACCTTGGAAGATGCCCATTTCTGTGCAGTCACACAGA
Organism: Protopterus annectens; assembly: GCF_019279795.1. Classification (NCBI taxonomy): domain Eukaryota; kingdom Metazoa; phylum Chordata; order Ceratodontiformes; family Protopteridae; genus Protopterus; species Protopterus annectens. The sequence continues at coordinate 149,034,264 of NC_056731.1, forward strand.
CATGGTTCAAGGCCACTGATAACCCCCTGACCATGCAAGGCTACAATGCCTTCCACACATTCAGACATCAAAATGTAATGAACGAACCAAAGGCAGAAGTGTATACATCTTCATTAAAGACAAATACACCACAAGACTGGTCAAAGAGTATGACAACATAGTGTTATTCCCAGTCCAACTAACTATATGTAAAGCCTCCTTCCATATCATTGTTAGCTACAGGTCCCCCACCATGAACCATGAGTACTACTTTACCTACTTGGACCTGCCTGAGTCACTCACTATACAGCCAAACACATTGGTCATGTGTAATTTCAACTATCCTTCCATCAATTTGGAGTCATATATGTGCACAAACACACTCCCTCTACATTTCCTGGACTTAGTTAATACACATGCTGTGTAACAGATAGTCTGCACCCCCACAAGGGGATTGAATGTCTGACTTAGTACTTACCAACATAGTGGTTCTCTGCACTAAGCCTTGTGTGTTGGCCCCCCTGGTCAGGTCGGATCACAATTCAGTCTCGTTCACATTAACAATCATACCTGACACCGCCTCAACAGCAGAAAGGATGACACATTTATCCAAAGCAAACTATAGTCTCCTAACCAATGCCATAAATAGTTGTAACCCCCCCTACTACCACTGTTAACAATGACTGCTGTACAGAGGTGTACGCAAATGGCCTGTATAAACACCTGTACAAATGTACAGAGTCGGCTGACCACAAACGGATCAAAACAAGGTCCTCACAGAAAATAAGCCACCCTGGTGGGCATCAAGCATACATAGGTTATACAACAAGTGGAAAAAAGTAATGTCTAAGAACAAGAGGGAACTGACTCAGATGAGGAAGAAAGACGAGGAAGGACACCCACTACTGTTTGAACAAGGAAATTAGTTACCTTGTAAAGTCCTCTAAAGTCACGTATGATCCTAAACTAGCAACCCTAGCTAAAGATAATCAGGAGGCATTCTTTAGCTACATCAGAAATCTAAAAGTGAAAGGCCAGCTTTGTGCCAAACTAGTAATGGACGGTACCACTCATGCTGACCCTGGGGACATCACCAACCTGCTACCAGACAGTTTGGGGAAAACTTCACCCACTGTCTCCACCAGACATACTCCAAAGCATACATGTAACCAGTCCGCTACCTAGTATCTGCAAAGAGCAGTTCATAACCACACTCTCCATGGGCAGAAAAAACAGCCTCTATGGGACCAGATAACATCACAGGCTGCCTACTAAATGGTCTGAAACAGGACCTAGCAGAACCAGTTGGCACTCTCTTCAATCAGAGTGTAAGTACTAGCTTTGTCCCAGCAGAGTGGAACACAGCAACAGTAATTCCTTTGCACAAAAGAGGTCCATCAACTGACTCTGGGAACTATAGATCCCTAAGCCTCACCAACAGTATCTGCCAGATCACGGAGAGAATGATCATGTACCTTATCAACAAAGATATTGGTGACCATTAAACTCTTGTCCAGACAAAATTTGGCTTCATGAAGGGTAGATCATGCTGATTAAAACCTGGTGGACAACTTCAAGAATGTCACCAAAGCCCTGGATGAAGGCAAAACACCACATACAGCCTATCTTAACTTAACCAAGGCTTTTGATACAATACCCACTCAGGCATCATTGATAAAGTCACACAGCTGGGAAGTAACCCATATTTCACTAGATGGGTAGCAAACTGGATCACCAACAAAACACATACAGTCAGATTTGGGGATTCCACCTCTAGCAGCAGACCAGTTACCACTGGTGCACCACAAGGATTTGTGCTGGGCCCCCTAAGGTTTAGAATGTATTTTGCAGATGTCCAGGGAAAAATAGATGGCCTGTGGCTTACCATGTTTGCCAATGATTGCAAACTGGGTGCAATCATCGAGTCCCCCAACAATGTTGACATACTACAAAAAGCCTTACACAGACAAAAGATTGGTGCCAAAACCATGGACTCAAAATAAATGCTAAATAATGTATTATCATTCCTTACGGCAAAGGGAAGTCCCTGCCCATTACAGTATTAACAGTACCCCGCTTAGCTGAAACCAAGTGGCAAGGGATTTTTAAACACAGGTTGATAACACCCTTAACTGCAATCACCATGTGTTCACAGTGGTAAGAAAAGCCTTCTATGTTGCACATCTTCTCTGTACTCATCTTTCATCAGGCCACTAATAGAGCACAACTCTCCCTTGTGTATGTACCTCACTAGACACCTGCAGCAGCTGGACAGACCTTAGTGGTTTCTCACCAATACAATTCAGGGCCTGCAACACATGATCCACATGGACAGACTGAAGGCCATGTCACTGTATTTTGATCTTATAGGCTGCTGAGAGACGACTTGTGCCTGACCTACAGAGCAGTCTCAGACCTTGGCCTAATAGAAATGCTGCACATCCACACGTCAAATGGGACAAGAGTTACTCACTCTAGAGATCCTCAATGAACCAATAGCATAGTAACCTCCTATGTACCTAAGGTGACATCTGCCTGTGCTCTGATCCTGCCCTGATGGAGTGGTTGTATATGCAATAATCTTATATATCTGATTACATTAGCATTGTCAGTTCAGCATATGGTGGTACATCAGCATTGCTGATGTAAAAGGATCTCTGTAATGTCAAGTAATATCACACACACACACAAACAGTTAACTGCAGTGAGGACAGAACCTCTACCTTAAGTACACAGGCTACAGAACACAGTACTATACATAAGCACCATGGCACAAGTTTGACTTTCATATCTCTGCAAGTCAACTTATAGTGGATGACATCAGCAGGTCATGTGGGAGACAAGAGGTTTGGAGGGCTGCATGACATGGATGTGCAAGCTTAGGCAAGTATGAAAAAAATAGCAATCCATGCCATTGCAGAGGAACTGTAGGACAGCATATCTACTCTGCTGAGTAGAGACATTTACACAGTTGACTGCAGTGAGAACAGAACCTCTACCTATCTAAGTACATAGACTACAGAACACAATACTCTTCACAAGCACTGCAGTACAAGTCTGATGTTTACATGGCTGCAGGTTAGCTTACAGTGGATGAAATCAGCCATGCGTGTTGGAGAGAAGGTGGGAGGCCTGCCTAACATGGATGTGTAGGGAGGTGCAAGTATCAAAATACTATCAATTTATGGGATTGGGGCAGTAACTGCAGGATACACACTTGCTCTTCTGGCTGGACACACACGGTTGACTGCAGTGAGAACAGAACCCCTGCCTATCTTAGTAGACAGACTATAGAACACAGTACTCTATGCAAGTGCCATGGCACAATTCAGACTTTTATATGCCTGCAGGTCAACTTATATTGGATGACATCAGCATTGCATGTTGGAGAAATGAAGGTGGAAGACCTGCCTAATATGAATGTGTAGGCAGGTGGTGGCATCAAAATACTGGCAAGACATGACATTGAAGAGGTGTAGGATGGCATGTGCACTCCACTGACTAGAAATACACAGACAGTTGACTGCAGTGAGAACAGAACCCCTACCTATCTAAGGGACACAGACTAGAGAACACAGTAGTCTATGCAAGTGCCATGGTACAAGTTTGACTTTTGCATGTCTGCAGGTCTACTTATACTGGATGACATCAGCGGTGTATGTTAGAGAGAAGAAGGTGGGAGGCCTGCCTGAAATGTAAGTGTAGGTAGGTGCAAGGATTAAAATACTGTCAATTTTTGGGATTGGGGTGGTAATTGCAGGATACACAGTTGCTCTTCTGGCTGGACATACACACACACACACACACACACACACACACACACACACACACACACACACACACACACACACACACACAGTTGACTACAGTGAGAACAGAACCCCTACCTAAGTATAGAGAATACAGAACTCAGTACTCTATGTAAACGCCATGGCACAAGTCTGACTTTTATATGGGTGCAGGTTAACGTATGGTAGATGGCATTAGCAGGCCATGTGGGATAATGCAGTGGGCTGTAGGTGAGAGGGGCCTAGGTTTGAAACTTGGCACATGTGTTTATTTTACCACCCTGGTGGAATCACAAAATCAATTGGATGTATAACAGGAAGAAGAAAATCATGGGTAAAATTAGGAGGTGCAGCACCTAGCAGGATAAAAGCACTCTCATCAAACTAAACAAATAACTCAGAGGACAAAAAAGTTTACTAAAGCCAAATTTGAGGTAAGTTTGAACTCCCAGGCCAAGGACAACCACAACACATTCTTTAGCTATGGCCGCAACTTCAAAGGCAATACACAATTGTGTGCAGAACTCATTGCAGCTGGAGCCACCTATACTGAGCCCGAAGATATAGCAAACCTCCTGGCTAAATTCAGCTCCAACTTTACTCCTCTCTCCCCCTCAACCTTCCTTCAGGAAATCAAATATAACACCCCCTACTGTCACTAGGGAAAAGGTCCTTAATGCTCTCTCTAAGACCAAGAACACTGCATCAAAGTGCCCAGACAATATCCCAGGATGCCTTCTAAATAGCATGAAGCATAACCTACCATAGCCTCTGGAATTACTATTTAAATGAACCCTCTAAACAGGCTTTGTGCCTCATGAATGGAGAAAGGTAACAGTCATCCCTCTGCACTAAGGTGGGCCATCTACAGACCCTGAAAACTACAGACCCATAAGTCTCACTAGTCTCACTAGTCTTATATGCAAAGCCGTAGAAAAAATTATCATGGAGATCATAAACAGAGATATAGTAAACCTCCAGACACTGGACCAAACCCAATTTGGTTTCATCAAGAGCAGATTATGCCTACTTGACCTGATGGACTTTGTTGAGAAGGTCACCAAAGCAATGGATGAGGGCAAAATTGTTCACACTGCCTACCTTGATCTGGCCAAGAAATACGACACAATACCCCACTTGGGCCTTATTGACAAACTCAAGAAGTTAGGTACAAACCCATACGTCACCCAGTGGATAGTCAACTGGCTCACAGACAGGACCCAGGAAGTTAAAAATGGGGAGTCTACCTCTACAAAGAGGCCAGTCATAAGTGGAGTCCCTCAGGGATCAGTCCTTGGACTGCTCCTTTTTCGCAATTATTTCTCAGAAGTCAAGGGTAATGTAATTGGACTCCAGCTGATTAAATTTGAGGATGATTGCAAATTAGGAGCTGTCATTGAATCTCACACTGACACAGATGTTCTTCGGGAGGGGCTGACATAGGCAAACAACTGGTGTCAAAGCCATGGACTAAAACTAAATGCAAAGAAATGCATAGTAGTATCCTTTGGGAAGTCATCCATCCCTGGTAACTATCATATTGACAACACACCACTTAGAGTTGACCCAGTAGTCAGGGACTTAGGGATAAATATAGGTAGTAATCTAGCCTTTGATTATCACGTGTCTACAGAAGTGAGGAAATCATTCTATGTTGTGCAATTTATAAACAAAGGTATGGCATCCAAGTCCAAGGAAGTCATTATTCCACTGTATTTGGCATTCATCAAACCTATCATTAAGTACAATGCCCCCTTTGGTATGTACCTAACCAGGGATATCCCACAACTGGAATGTCCACAGAGGTTCCTTACTAAAAGAATACAGTGCATAAATAATATGTCCTATGCAGACTGGCTCAAGGCCTGATCCCTGTATTCTGTCTCCTTCAGGCTTTTGAGGGGAGATCTATGCCTGGCATACAGGGCATTGTCAGACCCCACTCTGATGGACCTATTGCATATCCACAAAACAAACAGTACTAAATGACTTGTTCTAAAGACTTAAACCTTGCCTGTGGTATAAATAGGACCTGCTGGACAGATAGGTATCTATCCCAGAGTCTACCTCATTTATGGAACAGGCTATCCATCCATGTGAAGCAGAGTTCGTCCCTAACCCAATTCAAGTGCAACTTGGACAAATGGATGGAAACCGGAAATTCATCCCTGGTTTGGCATCTATGTCTCTAACGCAAACAGGTAACCTGTAAATGATTCATCTCCCAGGCCCATTTTTACACTTATCAAGGGTATCAGAACTTGTCAGAGATATGGGATGTATGGCTAGGCTTAAAAAGGCCCTTGTGGTCGTTAGCCTAGTAAACATCTATGAACCTATGAACAGGTGTGGAGGCCTGCATTGGCACATAGATTAATTGGTTCATATGAGGCCTGTATTCTAACTGTAAAGTGTGTCCTAGGTGTGTAGAAGTCTAGTTGTGTAAAAACAGAAGTACCCTTATTGGGCATAGTTGGATGTTTGTTTTTAGCAAAGAAAGGTTGTCAGCACCACTGACTGGCCCTGTCCATGAGACAGGACTCAACATTACATATTACACTTTGTAGTGTGGTTGATATATGTGTGTGTAAAAAATATTGAGCCCCCAGAATTGTATTGATAGGGATGGATAACACATGTATGTATTCTGAATATATGATGTATACTGAGAATGCACTGAATTTGCAATGTTTCCACATGTAGTTTTATGTCATACAATGGAAATGGACAATAAACACCAATAAGAAAGCATCATATGTAAGTTCCATATCACGGTGAGTAGCGGATTTGTGCTATGATTAACAAAGTGTACACGCATGCGAATAGTTATGCCTCTGAGCATTGGTAAGGTTCATAGGTTCATAGGTTGATACTAGGCTATCTGCCCTAGGGCATTTATAAGCCTAGCCAGAGTGTGTTTGGCTTTTGCCACCCTTTTAGATTGGTTGACTGTGCCTCTGTATAGTAGGTCACAGAAGATAGCCCTTTTAAGGTTAGTTTACTGTGCCTCTGTCTAGCATGGACACAGAAGAGATCCCAGGGGTAAATTTACAATCTCCCATCCACTCGTCAAGATTTCTCTTGAAGAGGGTCAGTGAGAGGCTCTGCCTAACATGGATTGGGATTTTGTTCCAGAGTGAGGGGAGCCTCTGGGATATGAATCTGTCCCTCCAGCATGTCCTATTTATTTCTGTGCTGAGGTTTAAGTCCCTGGAGCATGTAGCTCTAAGGGATTTGGATTTCCTGAGGTGGAGCATGTCCATTAATTCTGGGTTGGACATGGCTTTATACGTCAGGCATAGATTGCCTCTGAGTAGGTGGTAAGCAACTGAGCAGAGCTGGAGTTTCTTCAGCCGAAATGCATAGGGCATCTGTTTGAGTCCCTTGATCCTCTTGCTGAAGTACTTTTGGGGTCTCTCCAGTTGCTGCAGGTGTCAGGTAAGGTACATCCCAAATGGGGCATTGTATTCAATTATGGGCCTGATGAGTGATGAGTAGAGGGGCACAATGACCTCTCTTGATCTAGATGTGAACCCTTTTGTGATAAGGTGGGCTATATAGAAGGTCTTTCTAACCACTTTGGCAACGTGATTGTCAAAGGAAAGATTACTATCTACTTGGGTCCCCAAATCCCTAATTACTTCTTCCGTACTTAATGGATTACCACCTATGTGATAATTTGTGGGCACTTGGTTTTTCCCAAAGGGGATGACTATGCACTTTTTGGCATTTAGCTTTAGGCCATGGCTCTGGCACCAGTTATCCATGTCTGTGAGACCCTTTTGGAGGATGCTTGTGTCAGCCAGAGAGTCGATTATGGCAACCAGTTTGCAGTCATCTATGAACTTGGTCAGCCATAGTCCTCCCATGTTAAACTGTACCTCAGAGAAGTATATACTGAACAAGAGAGGTCCCAAGACTGAGCCTTGTGGGATGCCACTTGTAACTGGTTTAGAGTCTGACATGGCACCTGCAATTCTGACCATGTGGGTTCTATCCCTGAGCCAGTTTGCAACCCATCTTGTGACACAGGGGTTGATATTTAAGCTTATTTATGATGCCCGAGTGGGGTATTGTGTCGAGGGCTTTTGCGAGGTCCAGGTAGGCCATGTGGACTACCTTCCCTTCATCTATGGCCTTGGTAACTGTTTCAAAGAAGTCGACCAGGTTCAAGAGGCAAGATCTGCCCTTAACAAAGCCGAATTGGGTAGGATCCAGTGTCTGGAGGTTCCCAATGTCATTGTTTATGAGTTCCATGATGATACGCTCCATAGTTTTGCAGACCAGACTAGTCAGGCTTATAGGGTGATAGTTTTCGGTGTCCGTTGTGGCACCACCTTTGTGAAGCAGGACCACTGTTGCTGTACACCATTCCTTGGGTACATATCCTGTAGTAAGGCTGAGACTGAACAGTGACTTTATGTGAGGGTTCAGCTCTTCTTGGAGCTCATGTAAGATGCAGCCCGGGACACCGTCCAGTCCCATTGATGCTGTGTTTTTTGCTTTGGAGAGGGCAGCTATCATCTGTGCATCTGTGATGTCAGGGAGGCTACATTCTGATGGGATAGACATTTGCTCTTTTGGGAGGAAGGGCGGAGAAGTTTGCACTGAACCTGTCTGCCAGGATGTTGGCAATGTCCGTGGGATCAGTGTATTTTTTGTCATTTTGCACTAACTCAGAGCATATCTGGGAGTTTCCACCCAGATTCCTGACATAACTAAAGAAGGCCTTGTGATTATCTTTAGCATCTTGTGCAATTTTTCTTTCGAAGCTGGCCTTAGATAATTTTTTGAGGGATCGTAGTTTCTTGCTAGTACTGATCAAAGATGCCTTCCCTTTTTGGGATTTTGATCTATCATGTAGTAGCTTCCTCCTTCTGTTGTATAGCTTATTTATGGCCGGGGTCCACCAGACAGGTCTCCTGCCTTTGGAAGAGTGAGTCTTGGTTTTATTTGGGATAGCACGATCCATGCATTCCTGTAGATGTCCATAGAATGCGTTTGTAAAGGATTCTGCGGTTTGGGCAGTATTTTCCACTGGCCCATGGGCTTTGAAGGATTCCACTTCGGTTTTGAGAAGTGTGAAAATTGCTTTTGAGAAATCCTTCACCGTGGTTTCCTTGGCTGGGGGTGCGGGGCGGGATATGGATGTCCAGTGAGATTAATTTATGGTCTGATCTTACCAATGAGGGGCATACCTCTGGTGTGGAACATTGAGTCCCCATGTTGGTGATGACCAGGACCAATATGTTTTCCCCTCTTTTGGGAGTGGTGACCAGTTGTTCCATAGCATTTGAGTTTATAAATTCTTGGGACCGTTGGGCGAGGGTGTTGGGGCTTGAGTAGTTTTCCCAGTCAATGTTTTGGTAGTTGAAGTCACCCAATATTATTGTGTTTGGAGAGACCTTCATATTCTCCAGTGTTCTCAGGAAAGCCGAGTGGGGTTCCTGAGTTTGGGAGGGTGGTCTGTAGCAGGCTACAAACTGAAAGGCAGTTTTGCCCACTGTTAGTTGCACATGGATGGTCTCTGATGCTTCGTGCAGTGCCACTAACCGGGAGGTGTGGGTATCTTTGATGAGTATGGATACTCCCCCTCCTTTTGTGGTGCGGTCCGAGTTTTGGGTCCGAAAAGCATGGTATGAGGTATAACCTGGTAGTGCTGGGGTGCTCTCGGGAGCCTTGAACCAGGCTTCTGTTACTGCACAGATGTCGATATTCTCCATACTGAGGAGAGCTTTGAGTGCATGCATCTTGAGGTTTAGACTTCTGGCATTGAACAGCATTACCCTTAGTTTTTTTCTCCTTGTGTTGTCTATGGAGGTCGGTTTGTCTTTTGAGCCTTGCCTAAAAAAGGCACTATGGGGGTGGCAAGAGCTTTAGCCAGTATTTGAAAGCCCAGGGGTGACAGGTGCAAGCCATCCCTAGTGAAGCAACGTGGCTTGTCGAGCATGTCATCCCAGGCTGACAGACACTGGATCCCCTTTGAATGACACCAATACTTTAGCCAATTGTTAAAATTGATCATTTTGTCTTATACTGTGGCATCATTCTTGGTGAGGGCAAGATGCTACTCAAGGTCAGAGTATACCAGCCTGGGCTACATGATCAGAGAGCTCCTCTATGTCTCTTTTCATGTAGTCCAGGGAGGTACATCTTAGGTCATTCACACCAGCATGGACAATGACAGAGTCATATTTGTACTTGCTTTGGAATGACCTGAGTGCTTGTGTTATGTGGCGGATCCTGATACCCGACAGGCAGCTTACAGTGACCTTCCTCTTGTCTGGTGAGTGGGACGTCAGTGTGTCTGACAATAGAGTCACCTATTACAAGTGTATTAGGTGTGTTGTTTAGCCTTAAGGGCTGTGACTGTGTGGCACACTGACTTTGTGAAATATGTGATACGTGGGTATTGTTGTGGGGTAGTGGTTGCTTTGATGTCTGCTTTGGAGGTCTCTACTGCTTTGGCAGATTTTTATTTAGAGCCTCCGAGTATGTTTTTGTGTGTTTATGTGTTTGGTTTGCTGATGCAATAGGTCTATGTGAGACTGGATTTGTGGTGTGTGTGGTTACCTTCTCCTCCTGACTGACTGTGCCAGTACTAAGTTGAGAGAGCTCAGCCTCCAGTTTGACTATATAGTTGCATCTCTCACATATATTTGAGCTTGTTGGGAGGAGGAGAGGGTGGTCTGTGTACATGAGGCAGTTGTAACATTGCCTCAAGATTCCCAGATTCAACAGCTGGACTGGAGAGTAAACCCGAAACTGACTTTTGGACATGCCAGAATAGTATAAGGAACTGCTTTCTGACTGATCTGAAAGGACCAATAGGGAGCCAAGTACTTATAAGGAGTATAAGAGGGTGTAGTGCTTTAGTTTATTAGTGTTTACTTATAAGATTACTTATAAGAGCAAGTGCAGGGCTTTATAATGAAAATAGAGTGCTTACTTTGAGATTTAGAACAGTTCTAAGGGAAAAGTGAAGAGCAAACTTTGTGGAACCGGGAATAGTTTAAACCTGTTTAAGTGGCGCTGCCCAATGCTGTGCCATGCGCAAAATCACGCCAAACCGTGCTAAAGTGGGTTTTAAAGCAGGGGACTTGAAAGAGCTAGGAATTAGCCCAAAACGGCCAATAAACAAATAGTTTCTGGGCTGAGACTACTCCTCCAGGGACAGATAGGCTGCTCAAAGCTCGCCACTCTCACTGGTGAACAGAGAAGCTTCCTCCTATCCAAGTAAGGATATGGGCAACACAGGAACTTGTACTAGAGCCCAGAATTCAGCAAAACCTGAATTCAGGACTATTCTAGCTCAGAAAAGGCAGGAAACAAGGATATAATTTTTTTTTTTTCTTTTCTTTTTAAGACAGTAACAGATAGCAGGAAAACACAGTAAATGCTTTGCACAGGTTAGTGCACTTGAGTGGGCAGCTTCAAACAGTTAAATTAAACAATTAAAACGACTTTAAAGTGCAGATAAGCAAAAATGCAATAACAAGCTTCTTGAAGTAGTACAGTAGTAAGCAGTGGACAAACACGAGCAGCATTGCTAATGTTACTAAAAATAATGCTATCTGGTGTATAGTGTATTCAAACCCAGGACCATGTGTATGCCAGTCCTACACTTACACTGGTTGCTGCAAGAATGTTGAGAAAACAGTTGTGTATGTTGCACTTCCTTGCTGTAATGTGTAATGTCACAGCAGTTAAACAAAGTTTGTACACTCTGTATTAGAAGCCAGTACCATCTGTACTCCAGGCCAGGTTTTCACGATGGCCAAGGGCATTAATTGAATGTATCTGGTTGCTACTTTTGGGTGCTGCTTCATAGGTGGTCTGCTGCATTTCACACAAACCCGATAAACACAGCCATTACCCGCTTATGCTATTTGCACTATGTGGTGCATCACACAAAAAGGGCAATGAAAGAGGAGAGGAATAAGACAGAAAACCTTAGTAATGGACACATGAGTCAAATATGTGTCTGCTGTCACATGCTAAGGGACTTTCTGGACAAACCCACCACTATTTACTTCATTACTGCACCAAGTTAACATATACAAAGATATGCTGCAATATTATTACAGAATGCATTCTAGGTTCAGGACTTTATTTGCGAATGCAGCAGTTGAGGCGATTTTATTTCAGGTCTAGAATATCTTTGTGTCTGCAGGAAAAAAAACAAAATGTAAGCATGAGCATGGAGTCTACACTGTTACTTTACAGCTTGTTGAATCTCTCCACCAAGTTCATTTACTTTATTACCATACAATTCAGCTAGTTATGCTGTAATTTGCATGCCACGAACGTTTCCATGTTTGTGTATGAGCTCGAGCTGCTACACAGAGATTAAAGAATCTAAAACTTTTCTCGGCCGTGTGCGCATCACACCGAGACATGCACACTGTCAAAATTATCATGTAGGCTCCATTGAGACCCCCAATTTAAATACAGGATGTTTTTCCTTAATCCCAGTCTATGCTTAAAAGTAAGCCAGTCAAACTGGAACTACTTAAGATTAATTGTAATACACCATTTCTGTTCCTTTGGCACTGAAAATTGCATTAAAGGGTATGTGAATTACTATATTTATTGAGAAAGTATGCTTGGATATATTTTTGTTGTTGATGCACTTACGGTAATTGGATATTCCTTTATTTGAATCTTTTATATCAATATTGATAATTCCTTCCATTAATAACTAATTACTATTGTCAGTGTGACATGTGGTGACATGTAGATATCAGTGAGCATGCACATCACTGAACCCCGAGGACAAACACATTTAAAAGTTGAACTTGGCTGTCAATATGTACATGTTGTAAAGCTTACAAAGCCTTCTAAGAGTGATTTGTCAAATTTAGGTATCTTGTCTTAGTGAGTCATTTAGTTTATAAAACCATATGTCATCAAGCCCCTGGCAAGTTTTGGTGTCAATAGCAGCTGTTGGAGTTAGTGAAAAATAATTTTACTCTATCACTTAACACTAGAATTTTCTGCTCTGCATGGATACAGAAAAATCAGTATTCCCTCAGCTAACAGATGGCAACACTTGAATATACACATCAGATTTTTTTAAACAAAGGAAGCCTGTTTTTGTGAAAGCACAATTGTTTTAGAATTATTCTTTGTCATTGATT
>NC_056731.1:149052170-149292170 GCF_019279795.1 Protopterus annectens
TTTTCTGGGTTGCTTAAAATTGAGCTAGTCTTTTTCTTTTTATGAACTCAATCTATCAGTGTAACTGCAAAAGTAAGTCAATTATAAGTGGAGTAAGACATTTTCTACTCGTTTTAATGTTCTTGTACTGATTCATACACAGTTTTTGTTCTGATAATATTTCATCTATAACTGAAGAAGCAAAATACACACTGGCATGAGGAGTCCAAGTTACCTTTACTCTGAGTGTGCAGTTGAGGATATTTAGTAGAGGTTTTTGCCAACTGAGCAGTGTGCTATTTTGTCCTAATCTGTGCTCTACTGGATTGCTTTAATTTGATCTGGTCCTCCTGTTTATGACTTGAGTAATTGGACTGACTATAATACCAGGCCGAGAGCAAGTGTGATAACCTGTGCTGCACACAGCACCATAACTGGTAGCACTACACACTTGCGCATAGTTTCCTTTTATGTTTGAGCGTATAGTCTTTAGTAATTGTGCAGCTCTTACTTCTTGAAATTATGCTATTTTTCCCTAGTTTTACATGCTTCCTACCGGAGGTGATATCTGTCCTGTACTGCACTTGTTGTATGCTGTTGTTACAATGTGTGCAAAATGCTTCTCTATGCTGTAAAGTTGCAGCTGTGAGAGTCAAAGATACTCTGGATTTATTGCTGCATTATTGTGTTGTACCCCTTGCTGCCTGAGCAGTGTAAACATTTTTTTTCCAAATGTTATTATTTCTGTTGTCTGCTAACCAGTAACCTTAGTTTTCAAAATATGTCATGAATTATTTTTGCATTGTGTATGGAAACCATGCCTACCATCACATTTGTGTAATACTGGGTGGCATCCAAGCCTATCATCTTCTCAGTGAATTACTGTATGTTATTTTGGGCATTCCTCTCTTGTCAGACTACAGAGAGGCATTCTTGGCTGGTGTTTCATTGATGTTTAATATGGTGCTGTACTTTTCTTGAATTATACTGTTTTCAATATTACCATTTTTACTTGTGGGTACTATGAGTACTGCATTCCTCCTAGAATTTGCATACTTTATACCATGATATCACTATCTTCTTTCATCTGGTAGTCCTAACTGAACTGTGATCGTTATTGTTTTTGCATGCTTTGTGCATTGTTTTACTCCTAATGCATAAACTTGTCTGCTCATCTTATATATTGTTTTTTTTTTCTAAAGTATTAACAAAATGAAATAAAGCCTAGCTTATCCATTAAGGTATTAGCCAAATTAATTAAAAATTAACCTAACCAGTAATATTTTATAATCTTTACCTGATCCACCTATCTGGTCAGTATGGAAGTTCAGCCTACTTTCACCCCTTTGATAGCGCTAGGCATGGTCTTCTAAAACATGACATTTTTAAACAGTGTAGCAACTACAAATGCCTTTAATAACAAACTATTACTAGGCCAACTATAAAATTTGTTATAGGTATTAAGTATCTGCACAGCCTGGAAACCACACTCTCACCCAGATAAATAGTTGGTAAATCATACAAACCCAGTCCCAACCACTGCATGCTTGTTAGGAAATCACTTCCTAATCCTAGTAGATTTAGGACAAATAAGCTACAGCCTTAAACTAATAGTACAACGCAACCAATCTCAGCCAGCATACATAATATAATGTTATATAGAATAGAGAGTCAGAAGGTTGCAGACCCTAAACCATCTACTTCCAATAAGTTTGCATACAGAGATAGAAATTTATTAGTAATTGGTTTCACCATTAAGCATTCAGATTCTCTCTCACCAAGCTAGATAAGAACTAGGTGACAATTCAGTTGTCTTTTTGGTGCCAAAATATGTGATGTTATGAAGGCTCTCAAGTCCCACAAAGTAGACAGATATGTCTATAATCTAGTAGTGTTTCCTGTAGATGTGTATGATTTGAGGCACTCATCTCAGGGGGACGTAAAGGGAGAAATGATAGCGGCTACTACTATACTAGCCATTTGTTAACCAGGGAGGCCCACTGGACCCTCAGTCCTTTTTCCAGTGGTGACCTAGGAGCAATGCCTAGTTAAGTGACTTCCTTAAAGTCACATGGTAGGCAAAAGAGGGCTGAGGGAATCAAATGTGTACCACAGGAACTAAATCTCACAGCCTTAACCCTCGGCATCAAGTGTATCTCACTATGCATATGCCCAGTCCAGGCAAGATTCTGCTCCTGAGTTGAATTCTAACTGTGACCTAGAACCGTGAAGCAGATTCAAAGAAAAGCCAATTTAATAGTTACATAAGTAGTTGATGCCATTCTAGGAGGTCCAGTATATGCCAGCTTGGGACAAGTTGAATGACAGGTCTACATGCTTCTTAGGCGATTACTTGCACCTTTTATGCCACATCTTTTATATATTGTTTAAAGTCTTTGCTGCCCCTATAGTACTTTCTTTAGGCAAAGTCCGCCATCCAGACATCCTAGCATAGCAAAATACTTCACTAGATTCCAGTGTTGACTGAATCCAAGCTGGTCTACTCAATGCCAGAAGTCTAAGTAATAAACTGCCTGATTTCAATATTCTCCTGCAATTTGAATACACCCATATGTGTGTAATAACAAAGAATCAGTTCCATTGTAAAGATAGGACTCTCTCTTTATCAGGATTCAGCATGTGTCACATTTTCAGATCACAGGTAGCCATGGGGGTGTATCAGTAATTATCAGAGACCCTATTATCTACAGACAGATTTCTCAAGGCCCTCAAATAGAATTTACTAAAGTCCAAAAACACTCTAAATAAAATACATAATCACTTCAAAACCTACTCTAGATTGACTTCTAGATATTCTGATAATCATTAAACATTTTTAAATGTGCTAGCTGAATTGCTCATAAATCTCAATACCTTTATGGTGGGGAATTTAAATTATACAGATATTAATTGATCTTAATTAAAAGATATACACAGCTTATAGAAAGCAGGTCCAGTGGTTCCCTGACCTGATAGATGCAAACTCCTTAGAACAAATAGTCAACTTACCCACTAAAGGTCTTAATATTCTGGATCTTGTTTTAGAAACCACATTCTCCTTCTGTATTCCACGTACAGTGTCTACATCCCTGGACAAATCCAACCACAAGGCAATGGTCTTTTCTGACAAAACCACAAGCACTTCCTTAGTAAACACATCTGAATATAAGGATGAAGTTATAAAAAAAGCAAATGTCTTAAAATTCCACAATGAACTTTCAGAATTCTATTGTATTAACTCTGCTTCCCAATGCAGTCACAATTGCAACCTAGCCCTCAGAGTTTTTCTCATATCTTCTAAGGTATATAGGAAAAGTGGTAGCTAATAGTACCAAATATAATGGAAAATTAAAAAAAAAATCACATTTGTGGTCTATCCTCTTAAACAAACTCTACAATAAAATAAAAAAAATACTAATTGCCTTTATAAAATTGCAATCATCCCACCTAAATCATTCCATAAAGAAAATGGGTCTATATCATTTAATTGAACTTACTATTTGTCGAATCCCTATTCTTTGAACCCTATTTGTTGAAGACAGAAATCAGTGAATGGACTTTTCATCTAACTTTTTCCTAGGGCAAAGCAACAGTTGGCCACCAACTGGAATTTACCCTTTTCCCCCAATGCAATGCGATATCAGAGTTAATATATTTAGTTAGGGCGGTATGGGGGGGTGTAGCCTCCCACCCGGTTAGGTTTTAAACTTTATGTTTTTTTACAGTTGCTAAGTTGGCTTACCATTGGTTAGCACTAGGAAAAAGTTTGATGAAAAGTCTGTTGACTGATTTGTGTCTTCAACAAGATGCATGCACTCGAAACTCTCCTTAGCATGGAGAACATCGATATCTGTGCAGTAACAGAAACCTGGTTCAAGGCTCCTGAGAGCACCCCAGCACTACCAGGTTATACCTCATACCATGCTTTTCGGCCCCAAAACTTGGACCGAACCAGAAAAGGAGGGGGAGTATCAATATTCGTCAAAGATACCCACACCTCCAGGTTGGTGGCACAGCACGAAGCATCAGAGACTATCCATGTGCAACTAACAGTGGGTAAAACTGCCTTCCAGTTTATAGCCTGCTACAGACCACCCTCTCAAACCCAGGAACCCCACTCGGCCTTCCTGAGAACACTGGAAAATATGAAGGTCCCTCCAAACACCATTATATTGGGCGACTTCAACTACCCAAACATAGACTGGGAGCATTACTCTAGCTCCAACACCCTAGCTCAAAGGTTCCTAGAATTTATAAACTCAAATGCTATGGAACAACTTGTTACCACTCCCACAAGAGGGAAAAACATACTGGACCTGATCATCACCAACATGGGGACTCTATGCTCCAGACCAGAAGTGTATCCCTCACTGGTAAGATCAGATCATAAACTAATCTCACTGGATATTCACATCCCGACCCCACCTCCTGCCCAGAAAACCACAGTGAAAAACTTCTCTAAAGCAAATTTCACACTCCTCAAAACCGAGGTGGAATCCTTCAAAGCCCCCGGGCCTGGGAAAATACAGCCCAGACCACAGAATCCTTTATAAATGCATTCTATGAGCACCTTCAGGAATGCATGGATCATGCAATCCCAAATAAAACCAAGACCCAATCCTCCAAAGGCAGACGTCCTGTCTGGTGGACCCCAGCCATAAACAAACTATACAATAGAAGGAGACAGCTACTACATGATAGAGCAAAATCCCAAAAAGGGAAGGCATCTCTGATCAGTGTTAGCAAAAAACTACCGGCACTCATAAAATCGTCTAAGGCCAGCTTCGAGAGAAAAATTGCACAGGACACTAAGGATAATCACAAGGCTTTCTTTAGTTATGTTAAGAATGCATGGATCAAGCAATCCCAACTAAAACCAAGACCCTCTCCACCAAGGGAAAACGCCCGGTTTGGTGGACCCCGGCTATAAACAAACTGTACAACAAAAGAAGGAAGCTACTGCAGGACAAAGCCAAATCCCACAAGGGAAAGGCTTCCCTGATCAGCACAAGTAAAAAACTACGTTCTCTCATAAAAACATCTAAAGCCAACTTTGAGAGAAAGATTGCCAAGGATACCAAAGACAATCACAAGGCCTTCTTCAATTATGTCAGAACCTTGGGAGGAAATTCTCAGATATGCTCTGAGTTGGTACACAACGACAAAAAATTCACTGACCCTACCGACATTGCCAATATTCTGGCAGATAGGTTCAGTGCAGATTTCTCCCCTCCCTCACCCCCTAAAGATGTAGTAATTATCCCTGCTGAATGTAACCTACCTGTCATCTCAGACATACAGGTGAAAACAGCACTCGACAAAGCAAAAAACACAGCATCTATGGGACCCGATGGTATCCCTGGTTGTGTGTTACGTGAACTTCAAGATGAACTAAACCCGCACCTAAAAACTCTATTCAATCTTAGCCTCACTACAGGATATGTACCTGAACACTGGCGCACAGCAACAGTGGTCCCACTCCACAAAGGGGGAAATTCTACTGACCCTGGTAACTACCGCCCCATAAGTCTGACCAGCCTGGTCTGCAAGGCTATGGAAAGAATCATCATGGAACTCATAAATGGCGATATTGGAGAACTGCAGACCCTTGATCCCACCCAGTTCGGTTTTGTAAAATGCAGATCCTGCCTCTTAAACCTGGTTGACTTCTTTGAGACAGTCACTAGTGCCATCGACGAGGGCAAGGCTGTCCACACTGCCTATTTGGACTTGGCTAAAGCCTTTGACACGATACCACACTCTGGCATCATAGACAAGCTCAGCAGCCTAAATGTAAATCCATATGTCACAAGATGGGTAGCAAACTGGCTAAAAAACAGAACCCATAAGGTCAAAATTGCTGGAGCCATGTCAGACTCAAAACCAGTCACGAGTGGTGTCCCACAGGGCTCAGTCTTGGGACCACTCTTATTCGGCATTTACTTCTCGGATGTGAAAGCAAATATGGGAGGATTATGGCTGACAAAGTTTGCAGATGACTGCAAACTGGGTGCCATAGTTGATTCACCTGCTGACACACACATCCTACAGAAAGGTCTCACTGAAACGGACAACTGGTGCCGGAATCATAGCCTCAAACTTAACGCCAAAAAATGTATAGTCATCCCCTTTGGGAAAAACAAAGTACCCACAAATTATCACATAGACAATAACCCACTGAGTACGGAAGAAGTAATCAGAGACCTGGGGACTCAAGTCGATAGTGACCTCTCCTTTGACAACCATGTTGCCAAAGTGGTCAGAAAGACATTCTACCTTGCCCATCTCATCATGAAGGGATTCTCATCCAGATCAAAGGAGGTCATTGTACCTCTATATTCCTCCCTTGTCAGGCCCATGATTGAATATAATGCTCCATTTGGGATGTATCTCACCCGCACATGCAACAACTGGAAAGACCCCAGAAGTACCTCACCAAGAGGATCATGGGTCTCAAACATGTGCCTTATCCAGCTAGATTAAAGAAACTCCAGCTCTATTCAGTAGCATACCACCTGCTCAGAGGTGATTTGTGCCTAACATATAGGGCCATGTCCAACCAAGAACTGATGGACATGCTCCATCTCAAAAAATCCAGATCCACCAGAACCACGCGAGCTAAAGATTTCAACCTCTGCACAAATATGAATAAAACATGCTGGAGGGATAGATTCATAACACAGAGGTTACCCGTACTCTGGAACAAAATCCCAGTTCATGTGAGACAGAGCCCTTCATTGGCACTGTTCAAGAAAAATCTCGATGCATGGATGGGAGATCGTAAGTTTACCCCGGGAGTCACCTCAGTGTCACTACTAGACAGAGGTATAGTTTACTAAATAATGGTGTCCCACATGTGTCACTACTAGAGAGGCGCAGCTATATAATACGGGGTGGCGTAAGCCACATCATTGTTGGCTAGGCTTGTAAATGCCCCAGGGCAGATAGCCTAGTACACTACTATGAAACTATGAAACTATGTTAGGAACCTGGGTGGGAATTCCCAGATATGCTCAGAATTAGTCCAAAATGACAAAAAATACACCAAACCCACAGACATTGCCAACATCCTAGCTGACAGGTTCAGCGCAAATGTCTCCCTCCCGTCCCCACCAAAAGGGCAAATATCTATCCCAGCAGAGTGCTGCCCCCCTGACATCTCAGATGCTCAGGTAAGAGCTGCCCTCTCCAAAGCAAAAAACACAGCATCAATGGGACCAGACGGTGTTCCAAGCTGTGTCCTACATGAACTCCAAGAAGAGCTAAACCCAAACATAAAACTACTGTTCAATCTCAGCCTTACCACAGAATATGTACCCAAAGAGTGGCGTACAGCAACAGTGGTCCCTCTCCACAAAGGTGGTGCCTCAACGGATCCTGGAAACTATAGCCCCATAAGCCTGACTAGCTTGGTCTGCAAAGCTATGGAAAGGATCATCATGGACCTCATAAAAAAAGATATTGGGGACCTACAGACACTGGATCCTAACCAATTTGGCTTTGTTAAGGGCAGATCCTGCCTCTTAAACCTGGTCGATTTCTTTGAAACAGTCACCAAGGCCATTGACGAGGGGAAGGTGGTCCACACAGCCTACCTGGACCTCGCAAAAGCCTTCGATATAATACCCCACTCGGGCATTATAGATAAGCTCACCAGCTTAAATATAAACCCCTATGTCACTAGATGGGTTGCAAACTGGTTCAAGGACAGAACCCACATGGTTAGAATTGCTGGAGCCATGTCAGACTCCAAACCAGTTACAAGTGGTGTCCCACAAGGCTCAGTCCTGGGACCCCTCCTGTTCGGTATATATTTCTCGGAGGTACAGGCCAACACGGAAGGACTGTGGCTGACCAAGTTCACAGATGACTGCAAACTGAGTGCTATAATCGACACAAACATCCTCCAAAAGGGCCTCATAGAAACAGACAACTGGTGCCAGAGCCATGGCCTCAAGCTAAATGCCAAAAAGTGTATAGTCATCCCTTTGGCAAAACAAAGTGCTCACAAATTACCACATAGGTGGTAATCCATTAAGTACAGAAGAAGTAATTAGGGACCTGGGGACCCAAGTTGATAGCAATCTTTCATTTGACAACCACGTGGCCAAAGTGGTTAGAAAAACATTTTATATAGCCCACCTAATCATGAAGGGATTCACATCTAGATCAGGGAGGTCATCGTGCCTCTCTACTCATCCCTCATCAGGCCCATAATTGAGTACAATGCCCTTTTAGGATGTACCTTACCAGACACCTGCAGCAACTGGAAAGACCCCAAAAGTACCTCACCAAGAGGATCAAAGGGCTCAAACAGATGCCATATGCTGCCCGGTTAAAGAAACTCCAGCTCTACTCAGTGGCATACCGCCTGCTCAGAGGCAATCTGTGCCTGACGTATAAAGCCATGTCCAACCCGGAATTAATGGACATGCTGCACCTCAGAAAATCCAAATCCCATCGAGCTACGCACTCGAGAGACTTGAACCTCAGCACTGAAATAAATAGGACATGCTGGAGGGACAGATTCATAACCCAGAGGCTCCCTTCACTCTGGAATAAAATCCCAGTCCAGGTTAGGCAGAGTCCCTCATTGACTCTCTTCAAGAGGAATCTTGATGAGTGGATGGGGGATCATAGGTTTACGCTGGGTATCACTTCTTTGTCACTGTTAGACAGAGGCACAGTATACTAACCTCGAAAAAGGGCATAGCAAAATTAATTTAAAATGGGTGGCGAAAGCCAAACACACTCTGGCTAGGCTTATAAATGCCCTAGGGCAGATAGCCTAGTATGAACCTATGAACCTATGAACAAACAGTGTTTGACAAATAGGGATTCGACAAATAGTAAGTTCGATTAAATGATATAGACCCAAGAAAATCAGTAAATATTAAAAAATAGTATTTGGAAGGTCATAGCCAACAAACTGAAAATAGCAGCAAAAAAAGAGGATAATTACAAATTGCTCTTCAACTATAATAAGAAACGATACCAAATGATGCCCTAACATAATTCACAGCAGTACCCATTCTGACCTAAAGGATATTGCCAACCTACTAGCAAATAAATTTAGTGCTAATTTCGCATCAAATACAGTTATAGAAATTCCGCAGTTTGCTGAGAACCACCACCCCTCCAAGGATTACTATGCATCGTCATAACCAACCTTTTCAGAGTCAAAGACACCATGTCCATGGTCAATGAAAATATTCCTACATGACTAATCACCAGTGGAAAGTGCATTCTATAAGAGCCTTTCTTAAACCTTCTCAGATAATGAATCTACTCTGTGTATGTTCCTGAAGCATGACCATTTTTCATTGTAGTACCCTTACACCAAGGCAGCCGTACTTTTGACTCCACTAACTATAGACACATAAATCCAAGTACTACAATTTACAAAAACAAAGGAACACATCACATTAGTCTCTACAACTTACATATTATAAACCTTATTGCTTTAGACTCTCACTTGTACTCCTTTTCAAGGTCAGCTATGCCTACTACTTCTTTAAAAGGGTCATGGAAGCTGTGGATGGTAACCATGTGGTTCTCACAGCATACCTCAAGCTGGGTAAAGCCTTACACATGACTCCCCAGGCTGATTTTGTCAGCAAGTATAAAGAGAGAAGTAAAAATCTTATATTGTGAAGTCAGTAGCACACATAGTTAACAACAGCTGGAATGACATTAAAAAGTAAATAGATGAACAGTGAAATCTCACAGGCTCAGTATGTAATTTTCTCATTTTCAAACCAAAAACCCATACTTAAGGCTAATAAATGTGATGATGAATACAAAGTGTTATTCACTCAACGTTAGCTACTAATTCACTGCCACTTACTCTATACCTTGTAAATAACTTTATAAAGGAAAACAGGCTGAAAGGAAGCACAAAACATTCAGCAGAACATAGACAGAAACCCACCTCAAACACCTCCAGATTAATTCAGTCTTCAGAAATCTGGCTACCTGCCTTCATTGTCATTTCTCTGTCCTTTGACCACCACATCACAGTAGTAGTCAATAAATCCTTCCATCTGGATCAGCTAATATACAGATATCACATCTTGATTAAAAGAAGTCATCATGCCTCTCTACTCTTTCCTCATTTGACAAGTTATTGAGTACAATGCCCCCATTGGTATATATTTGTTTAAGAATATTGCATAACCCGAAATATTTTTCCTAATTAACAAGATGTAATGTTTGACTGACAATGACTGGATAGATTATTAGTGATGTATAATTTTTGCAACTAAAAAATGCCAATATGGTTTGATCTCATTTATATAACGATATGATCACCTATGTCATAAATGATTATTTAATAAAGATACTTCTTGTTTAAAAAATAATCAAAATAGAACTATTCCTCAATACGTAAGAGAAATATCAAGACTGTGTGCTTTCCTAGTTAATTTATTCTATCTTATTTTATAAGTTTACTTATTCTTGACCATTAAAATTTAAAGAATAATAATATTCTCAAAAATTAAGTCCATGCAGTTCAATTCTGTTTTATTTGATAGCAAGTAAAATTCTTAGCTTCATCTTTAATGATGTTTTCAGTCATCTTACTTAAAACAGACATTACTTATTGTAAAACATAAGCTAAAAATGCATTGCTTTAATAACAATTGAATTTCAAGTAAATGAATAAATCTGATCAAGTAAATATTACTTTGCTATTTTTTTCAAATATTTTTATTAAAATGAATTGTTGTTTGTTCATTACATTAGTATGAAAGATAACACAATTTTGAATAAGATAAAAAACAAAGAAACATAGCAACTATTTATACTATTTACACAGGCCCAACAAAAAAAAATCATAAAATAATATGTCAATAAAAGCAAAAACAGATTTGCTTTATAAACATAAAATGTTTCATGAAC
Organism: Protopterus annectens; assembly: GCF_019279795.1. Classification (NCBI taxonomy): domain Eukaryota; kingdom Metazoa; phylum Chordata; order Ceratodontiformes; family Protopteridae; genus Protopterus; species Protopterus annectens. Next base: position 149,063,052 of record NC_056731.1, read on the forward strand.
AGCTAGTGTCCAATCAAAATATCTCAATAAGTGAAACAGCCTTTGTCCAAGGATTATTAATAAAACACCTTGGGTGTGTTATGAGTTCTTTTGTTTTGACTTCTTTAGGTATCACTTCTTCTAGAAGTGATATGAAATTTTCAAATGATGGAGAAATAGAAAACTTCCGTTTTTCAGTTATGCACTTTTTAGTAACTGCTAATATTGTCCATAAAATATATGAATTGGAGTTATTCATAATGAATCCTTCAATGACATTATAAAAATATTGTTTTAGATAAAAAGAAGGTGTCAATAAATAAAATCAATATTTTTCCAAAAATGATTTAAACAGAAACATTCATAAAAAATGTGAAACCAATCAGCTTTGCAAGAAGATAAATATCTCTATCAAATGATGTTTTCAGTTTTATTAAATTTAATAATTTTCTCAAGGGTTAAGAAACCTTTCAAGTAAAAATGCTCCAATACTGACCCCATGATGTAAATTTTACAGAAGATAATAGTTTGCTTTTCCCTATCTGAGCATAGTTGGGAGAGTTGTATTCAGTTATTGTGTTCCAATGTTTGTTAGTTAAGGTGACTTTATATTTTATGAAAATGCCATATAATCTGGAGATAATATTGTTAAAGTTAAAGTTATCATATAGTATTTCAGATATATAAAATATTAAAGGGGTCGTTCTATATAAGATGAATTTTTAGTGATTCTGCAAAGGTCTTGTGAGTAGTTTAAAATGCTTTGTAATAATAGCCAATCTTCTGATGACAGTTTATATAAACTAATAATATGCTGTGTGGGCAAAGTTTATAGGTCTTTAAAACAATATGTCCAACATACAAAGTTTTTACTGTTGAGCAGAGCCACAGAGGTGATCCCCGGGGTGAATTTCCTATTTCCCATCCAATCATCAAGATTTTTCTTGAAGAGTGCTAATGAGGAGCTTTGTTTGATATAGATAGGTAGTTTGTTCCAGAGTAAGGGAAGTCTCTGGGACAGGAATCTGTCCCTACAGCATGTTCTGTTTATTGTACTGACAAGGTTTACGTCCCTAGGCATGTAGCTTGGAGGGATTGGAATTTCTTTAAGTGGAGCATGTCCAACAGCTCTAGGTTTGACATAGCTTTGTATGCTAGGCAGAGTTTGTCTCTGAGTAGGTGATATGTAACAGAGTAAAGCTGGAGTTTTTTGACACAGTCTGCATAGGGCATCTGTTTGAGGATGGTAATCCTCTTTGTGAGGTATTTCTGCGGCCTTTCCAGTTGTTGTAGATGTCTTGTGAGGTACATACCAAAAGGGGCATTGTACTCTATAATGGGTCTAATGAATTATGAGTAGAGGGGAACAATGACCTCTTTTTTCCTGGATGAGAAACCTTTTGTGATGAGGTATGCCACGTAGAAGGATTTCCTGACTACTGTGGTGATGTGATTATCAAAGGAGAGATTACTGTCCACCTGTGTCCTAAGGTCTCTTATCATACTTTCAGTGTTAAGTAGACTACTGCCTACATGGTAGTTCATGGGTACAGAGTTTTTACCAAAAGGGATGACAATGCACTTTTTGGCATTGAGCTTGAGTCCATGGCTTTGACACCGGGCATCTGTCTCAGTGAGGCCCTTTTGTAAGATGTCCACATCGTTAGGAGTTTCAATTATGGCTCCTAGTTTGCAGTCATCTGCGAACTTCATTAGCCAAAGACCTTCTGTGTTAGCCTGTACTTCAGAGAAGTAGATACCAAACAGGAGAGGACCCAGGACTGAACCCTGTGGTACTCCACTTGTCACTGGTCTGAAATCGGATTTGGAGTCTGCTACTTTCACAGCGTGGGTTCTGTCAGTGAGCCAGTTGGCAACCCATCTTGTGACATAGGGATTTATACCTAGTTTAGTGAGTTTATCTATTATTGCAGAGTGGGGGATGGTGTTGAAAGCCTTGGCGAGATCTAGATAGGCTGTGTGAATCACCTTACCCTCATCTACGGTTTTGGTGACTGCTTCATAGAACCCTATCAGGTTTAGAAGACATGATCTGCTTTTTACAAACCCAGACTGGGTGGGGTCCAGAGTTTGGAGATTACCAATGTCTTTGTTTATACATTCCATGATGATATGTTCTATGGCCTTGCAGATCAGGCTCATCAGGCTAATGGGGCAGTAGTTCCTGGGGGGCCGTGGTGGCTCCCCCTTTGTGGAGTGGGATAACGTCACTGTCTGACATTCAGTGGGCATAAAGCCTGAGGTGAGACTATGATTGAACATGGTACTTAGGTGGGGTGCCAGTTCATTCTGTAGTTCATGTAGAATGCAGTCTGGGATGTTGTCAGGTCCCATGGATGCTGTGTTCTTGGCTTTGGAGAGTGTGGTTTTTACCTGTGCAGCCATGCTTACAGGAACTTTGCATTCTCCCAGCATAGAGATGGGCCCTCAGGGGGTGAGAGGGGGTAAAGTTAGCACTGAACCTATCTGCCAGGATGTTGGCAATATCAGTTGGTTCTGTATATTTAGTGCCATTGTGCTGTAACTCAGAGCAGATCTGAGTGTTGTTAAGATTCTTGACATAGCTATCGAATGCTTTGTGGTTGTCTTTAGAATCAGTGGCAATTTTGTTTTCATAACTAGCTTTGGAGGATTTTATGAGGGATCTCAGCTTCTTACTGAGGCTGATTAGGGTGTTTTTATTTATTTATTTTTATTTTATTTTTTTTATTTGACATTTGTTTACCAGGCTGGTCCAGCTGGATATGTGTCCATTTTCAGCAGAGGCCCGGGGAGAAAAGCTCCAGATACAGATATTAATATTAGACTTTACAAATTTAGTAAATTGAGAAAAAAATAAAATAGTATTAGCATTAGTATGTTCTTACAGAAGCAACTATTTATAAAGGGTTTAGGCACCTAGGCAGCGACACATTTCCCTGTGGTACATTTGACTGGGGACACATGGCTGAAGTGACATTCAGCTGTAGAGAAATATGGCTGTTTGCAAATTCCCTGTGGGCAAAGAGAAGTATACACTGCCATGCCCACAGCTTTAATAACCACATGCACAGGGGGAAAACAATGTCCATGGTCCCCAAGGGAACATGAGACAGCAGGCAATATGACAGGCATCAGCAGCAGGCTGGCCAGAGGGCATGTCAGTGGCAGTACAAATGCAGTGCACAATGGGCAGTGCCTTTATAATTGGAGTGTGTGGACCACTGCCCCCTTTACAGTGTCTATGGAACATTACCTAAAATGCATACTGGAGCATAAATGTGACTACAATAGCCTTCAAGATTTCCTCCATGCTGTAGCACACTTCTGCATGTTGTAGTTATATAAGTATGTACTGTACACTGAGCACAACACTCATTACTTCTTCTGCTGCCATGCATTTGGCTAATAAAGCTGTGAGCATGGCAGTATGTGCTTCTCTTTGCCCACAGGGAATTTGCAAACAGCCTTTGCAGCTGAATGTCACTTCAGCCATGTGTCCCCAGTCAAATGTAATACAGGGAAATTTTATCGCTTCCTAGGTGCCTGAACCCATTTATAAATTAATTACAGACAAAGGGTATACAAATTACGCATGACAATAGAAAAGATTTAGTGAAAGATTTGTTTGAAGGAGAATAGATAGTACTAGTAGCACAATGAAAGCTAGTCAGGGTTAGTGCAGGGGCAGAGCCAGTGAGTTTTGAGGTGAGTTCTGAGTTGGGATTTGAAACAGGAAAAAAACAGATAGCAGTGATGTCAGGAAGAGAGTTCCAGGCTTTGCCTGTTGTGTTTGAGAACAAGGATTTGCCTGCCAAGTTATTGGATTTGCAAGTTGATATAAGAAGTTTGTTAGAAGAATGTAGGCTTTTAAGGTTGCAGTAAGGAGTGATAAAGGAGGTGAGTATAGGGGTGTTAGTGGGTTTGTAGAGGATTTTATGGGCTAAGGAGAGCTGGTGATATAAGATCAGATTTTGCAGCTCAAGCCATCCTAATTGCTTTAAGTTTATGCAGTGGTGGGTTCTAAAAGTAGAGCCAGAGGCAAATCTGGCAATACTGTTATAGGCAACAGCCAGTTTGCAGAGGTTAGATTTGGACAGGTATGTGTAAATAGGGGAGGCATAAAGGAGGGAATAAATCAGATGGGCATGGGCAATGGATGTTCTGGTAAGTGGAGTAAGGAATGGTTTAATTCTATACAGGGAGCCTAGTTTTCTGTTAACTGCATTCCTCCAATCATGGGATTTTACTCTTTTTTGCAACAGTTTCTTTCTTTTGTTGTAGAGTTTGTTTATGGCAAGGGACCACCAGATTGGGTTCCTTTTTTTGGAGGATAGCATCTTGTTTCTGTTTGGGATAGCACGATCCATGCACTTGTGTAAGTGCTTATAAAGTGCATTTGTGTAGGATTCAACAGTTGTACCTCTATTGTCCGTCTGCATGGGTGTTGTGAAGTTTGCCACTTCTGTCTTAAGAAACGTGAAGATGGCTTTGGAGAAATTTTTTATGGTGGTTTCTCTAATGGGAGGTGGGGGCGGGTTGCAGATGTCTAGCAATACAAATTATTATATAAAACAGTATTACTCAAAATGAAGTATGGAATTATTCAAATTCCCAGTCTGAAAGATGAACTAGGATCATTCAGACTGCTTTCCCTAACTTTCATAGCTATACCCAGCAGCTCTGTTCAACACTATGAATGAGACATGTAAAGCAGAAATAAAACTAATCTGAGCAGTTTTGACTAAAGTAAATGAAAAACAGTCAGAGTTATGTACACATTTCTAATGATAAAACCTCAAATAAATAAAAATTATCATGTCATGTAAGTGTAACCTCTACAAGATATGCTTTACTTTTTTCTCTATAAGGGAAAAAGAAAAGTTGTCATAGATTTTAAATAAATCATCCTACATACCCAAACTTGTACTTTTTGGTGCAGCTACTGAAGAAAATTATCAAAACTCTTGAAGTTAGAAATGTTATATACTTCAATTATATATGTCAGCTATTACCATTCATATGTTACTAAAGTTAATAGGAATACTGAATAAATGTGTATATAAAAACGAACAGAAAATCCTTTACATCATTAACTTAAGTTCTATTTGTCTATACATATTAATACTGAGATTACACTAAATGAACTATAGTGTAAATAATGTCATATATTCTTACATGCTATTCAAGTTGCTGCACTGTTACTTATACTAAGCGCTTATTTTGCTTATAAATCACAGCTTCATGTGGTGATAAAACCATAAAAGTATGCAATTAATAGGAAAGAACTAGTTAAAAGCTGTTTATCAGAGTAAAAGCTTGTTATAATAGTAAACAGGGTTAAAACTTTGTATATAGTGTCAGTTTAAGAAGATATACTATATGACTTCACTGTTTCTTTTTTTTTCTTCAATAAACAAACAAACTGGAAAAGAACTTTTAAACCTGCTCTTGTGTCACATATAGTGATTAGCAAAATATGTATAGTAACTAGTTAGAAATAATTTTTACTTTAGTGAAAACTGACCTTAGTAATTACTGTATTTTCAGGCAATCATGACCAGAAACAGGATATACAGAGCAGAAGTGCTACCCTGAAAAGGTTTCCCTTGCCTTCAGTGTGTTACCCTGAAAAGGTTTCCCTTGCCTTCAGTGTGTTACAGTAAAAAAAGAGACTAATGAAATTCAGAACCAACATGGCAGACACTGCATGATTTAAAATAAGTCTTGAGGCTCTGTGAGGTAAGAAAAAGCTTCACTTTAGTCAAAGGAGTGATTTTTAGTAAGATGCTATGAGGCTAAAATTTGAAAAAATATATAAAAAAGTCACGAACATTCCCGGTCGTTTTTTAAGTATTATTAAATGGTCAAATGCACTAAAGGCAAGGAATAACTGTATTCAGATAATATTACCCGAAAAAGCACATATAAGCCAAAATCTGACTATATGAGATAGTATTAACATTATAATAGATCAGCTTTAATATAAAGCAATAAACTATATTATAGATAAATAATTAACACAACCCAGTAAGGCAGAATATGTACTGTGCAACAGAAATATCAGACATTCATTTTGTGCAATATAAAGCAAGAATAAATCAAGATTGCTAGTGATGGATCAAACTAATTATTGTGTTTCTATGGTATTACTAATAGTTCAACAGTATCACAGTAATGTTAATGAATGTTAAAGGCAGCTAGTGTCTGTATTAAGAAAACTTGCAGAAAAAATGTAACATCATGACAGTTTTGAAAACTAGTTTTATGAATACAAAGGAAATAAGATTTTTACCTATCAGAATAAGCTTTGAGAGATTTATTGCTGGTTGTAGATGTAGCGTCAGTCTTTTGCTTCTTTTTTTTGCATCTATCCAAGTGTTTTTTTTTTCAGATAATCTCAAGTGAGGGGAGAGCGACTTCCATGTCTTCAGGCATAGTGACTATGTCATTATTTTTTATGAAAGCAGACGCTTCATCTAGGTTGTTGATTGTATTTGTTCCATTAGGTATGAATTTTTATTCTTGCAGGATCTGTGCCTTGATATTTGTTTTGCTTTAAGAGTTTAACAGATGGCCAGCATTTTTCCTTTTATGGAGGAATCATTGTCAATGTTAATGTAACTTTGTATTTTAAAGAGGCTTTCCTCCATGCAGATTTTAATACAAGATATTTGTCTATGAAAGATTAAAAAATTATGATTATTGATCTTGGTGTAGAAGATGAGGTAGCTGAAGCTGGCTTACCTAATGCTTTGCAGCCTCTCTCTATATCATAAGAAAACCCTTCCTGCAAGTCCAGAACATTAGGAATCCAGGAATTCAAGAAAGTTATAATATCATTTCCTTCTGCTTTTTCAGGGAGACCAAAAATATGTAAGTTGCACCTTCTTTCCCAGTTCTCAAGATCATCAAGCTTATCTTGTAGCCAAGTATTTTGTTTGAGTAAGAAATCAGTATGCTGTTCCTCTTCCTTAAGCCCCCCATTGATATCACTTAATGCAGTAAATTACATGAATCCCGTCTAAACAAAAGAATGCACAAGACAAATAAAATCTCTATATAAATTAATAGTTCATGTAGCTTGTTAAAATGCATAACGTTTAAAATTCTTTCAACAAAAAATGTATATAAGAAGAGCTTTCTCATGTTAAGTGCAGTAAAAAATAAATACGTTTCTTTGACGTTCAAAAAGTTAGAATTGCATTTCTTAAATGTAGCAAAACACAATGATAAAAAAAATATTTAAAACATTCAGTAATATTTCTATTTCTGTTTTATAATGATACATAAGTGTGCATTTGCTTGCTTTACTAACTCAGTAAAGAATGATGGTGTATGTAGCACATTGACACAAAATAATCAAACGTACATTTGGTTATTTTCATTCAAACAGTTTTACGGACTCTCACAACTCTTACAATTGCAGGTTGTCTAAAGTTCCAGGCTGCAGGCATTAACCAGACCTCAGTTACAACTCTCAACTCCAGATGTTTAATTCAAGTGTAATTCTACAAATTAACCCTGTTTGGACTCCCAACTCTATTCTAAAGGGTCTTCCAGACAAACTCAGTCTCACCCACTCTGAACCTCCATTTGACGAATAAACTTCCTGAATTTAGGATTCTAGGCTACTTTCATTTATATAAATATAATAGACAATTAGTGCTTTCTTTAACTGACTAATGCAGAGTGTTTGCCTAACTGTATAACTTGTATCACAACCAGCTCTCCTGTGTTTCGACCATGTATTGCTGGCACATTCCCATACTTCCATCTGAGGGAGAGGTTAACAGTCAGAGCTTCATCATTTCTGTCTGCCTTCACACTAGCTTCATCTGGTAATATAACCTTATCAGTCAAGCCAACAGAGCTTGTGTGTGTGTGTGTGTGCGTGTGTGTGTGTGTGTGTGTGTGTGTGTGTGTGTGTGTGTGTGTGTGTGTGTATACTTACAAAGATCGATACACCTCAACATCGATACACAAATGTCAACATATAATCGAGATGAAACTGTTGATGGCAAATTATACATATTTTTTGGCAAGGGGGGAAAAACACTTACACCCCTACAACCCCTGCTAATTATATATGCTTTCTCTGAGATAGCACAATAATGGGGAATGGGCATATTTACCAACTCCATTATTACATCCGTTTGGCACAATCAGTGACCATCTGTTTTGTTATCCAAAAGAGTGTCAACAAGACAGCAGTCTAAGATTAAATGGTACTTACGTATTATCACAACCACATTCCGTCTAATGCAACCACATTCCGAGCAGGACAAATGGCTCATTTCCAAGCGATCGGTTCCGAGATTGTACTCACCTTATTTTCTGCTCAATAAATGGATAGCCCACAAATTTGGAGAGGACAATGTTATCATCCATGTCACTAGCACATAATTTCAGGGTTTGATCGATGAGACAATCATAATTTTGTGTACTGCGTGGGGCTTTATGTGCTCCATGTAGTTGCACTTACAGGAAAATATCAACATTTTTGTCGGCTTTTAAAGGCATAAACAGTTAACGGATGGTGTCAGCAAGGCAGTAAACAGTGGGGGGTTTCTGATAAAGTACTTTGCAGTGAAGTCAGTAAATAACATTTTACAATGTCAGAGTTCGTATCCTTCAGGAAACACATGCGAAAGCAACTCCTGTTATTGTCACAACAAGTTTATACATGTTTTACAGCAGCTTAAGGAGACTTTACCGGACTTAACAATTATAAACCATTTTTTTTAAATTCTTCTGGTGTCAGATGCTGTTTACAGCACGCAGATTTTGTCTAATGTGGGACACGACCATAACTTTCCTACGGGGTGCTTAACATTTGCGGAATTCTGACAGTTAATTCGCCTAATGGTATGCCTTGTAGTTTCAATCGGTACTTACGTGGTTGCAATAATATGTAAGTACCGATTAAACTTTGACTACAATCAGTGCTCTATATATATATATATATATATATATATATATATATATATATATATATATATATAAAATGGATGCATATTTACACCCACTCCCACACAATTACATTTTCTGTATTATTCTGTATTTTTAACCATTTTTGAATGCATGATGTAACTTCTACTTGCATTAGCAGCAGTCTTGTTTTGTCAGCTTTCAAGTCCTGCATCTTTCTTATTTACTGAATTCTCATCATTCTGTTTTAATTTAATAGATCCCTATGATGGTTTGTATTCAGTGACACTGTGCTCTTCGTAAAACAGGACCACTCCCTGATAATAAAATACTGAGCTAATGACAAGCATTCTTCATTACCATACATGTTGCATCAAAATACACTGTGTTAGAACGCCTTGTATTGGTATAATTACATGAGTTGATAAGGCAGGAAATGTTATGGTCTTGGCTTTATTGCATGCCTATCCATTATGAAATATGATGCACCTGCTAGCTACATGGGTCAGTGGGGTCACTGGTCTTAGTGGAACAAAAAACTGAGGCTAATAACCCCATGGAGTGTATACATCAGAAAGGTCTATACATTTTAAGCAAATAACATATGTTTTAATCAGGCTTTTTGAAGGTGAGGCAAGAAACAGACACAAACATAGATGTCTTCAGCTGAGTTCAGTAGTTTAGCAAAACAAAATTGCTTCATTAAGCTTTGTGAAAAATAGATTAATAGATTTCAAATTCCTTTCATTTAGCTGAGTACAGAATAATTTACAGGAGAACTCAAGTTGTTATTACTCATCTTGGAAAGCAAAAACTAACAACTAGTTCTTGAAAGTATAACAAACAAGGATATACAGCAAAAGGGGCATTGGCTACTTGTAACAACTAGATGTGACTCATTTGTATAGTTTGCTTTTATGAACTGGGTGCATAAGTTATGTCTGCTCATGGGAACTAGTGTGAAATATAAAAAAGATGGAATGTTTCAGTATTATACTGCTGCTAGGAAATCTATTTTAAGTAACTAAGTTCCCCTATACTTAACCTAACCCTAAAACTGAACCTCTGATCCTAAATCTAACCCTAAAACCTCCATACACACACACACACACACACACACACACACACACACACACACACACACACACACACACACATATATATATATATATATATATATAGACACACACACACACACACACACACACACACACACACACACACACACACACACACACATATACACACACACACACACACACACACATATATATATATATATATATATATATATAGATATATATATATATATGGGTGTATATGTGCATATATCTATACACACACACACACACACACGTATATATATATATATATATATATATATATATGCACATATATATATATATATATATATATATATATATATGTATATATACATACATATATTTATTAATTTTAAGCCTTAAAATAAACAGCATAGCATAAATCCAAAAACAAACAGCAAACTGGTTTCACCCATTGATATCAGCAGTGCAAATCAATCAAAACCTTTCTCAAAGCAAAAAGCATGCTTAATTACAGGTACATTTAAAGGGGAATCACACCAAATACATACTAGCCAGAAGCAAGTGTACAGTCAGACTCTGCTATTTATATAAAAACGCAATCTATTACTCAAATTTACACAAATATTCATACACGATCGGCTCAGTGGACTACGGAAGTTAGTATGGGTGGTCGTGTGGATGGTTCTAATCTGGAAGAATTCACATCTTTTACATGTGAGGTATTATTATGTTCATATTTTCACAGACTGTGTGATGTAACATTACAAACCTTAGCCACATATAAAGTACAGCAGGCAGCTGAGGAATGCTGTGGACATTTTGAGTGAAGTGCAGTACTGCAGAAACAAGGACAGATGTCATTGTCTGTAACACACAAAATCCCAGACTGGAGTACAGGTAGGTGTGGCCTGGAGTCACTTTATAAGTACTGTCAGTCCCACTGGGCATGACTATGCACTGTTAAAATGAGTGTAATTCTGTTGCCCCTTCATTAAAATGACCTGTTATGTATAGATATGTTTACACATACAGACATATACGTATACATATCTGTCTGCCACTATCTCTCTCTCTCTCACACATACATGTTATACCTATCACTATGTAGTGATAGATAGATATATACTGATATATATAGCTATATATATTTACTGGTGTCCACATTAATTTTTTTGGCAAATTTTACACCGGATGCCCGTCCTGATGCAACCCTCCCCATTTATCCGGGCTTGGGACTGGCACAAAGAAATGCACTGGCTTGTGCATCCCCAGTGGCTGGGTTGAAGTGAGAGGTGAAGAAGAGAGCACAGGCAGGATGGAGTGGGTGGAGAAGAGTGTCAGGAGTGATTTGTGACAGACGAGTACCAGTAAGAGTGAAAGGGAAGGTCTACAAGAGGGTAGTGAGACCAGCTATGTTATATAGGTTGGAGACAGTGGCATTGACAAAAAGGCAGGAGTTTGAGCTGGATGTGGCAGAGTTAAAGATGTTAAGATTTGCACTGGGTGTGACGAAGGTGGACAGGATTAGGAATAAGTATATTAGAGGGTCAGCCCAGTTTGGAAGGTTTGGAGACAAAGCCAGAGAGGCAAGATTACATTGGTTTGGACATGTGTTGAAGAGGGATGCTGAGTATATTGGGAAAATTATGTTAAGGATGAAGCTACCAGGTAACAGGAAAAGAGGAAGGCCTAAGATAAGGTTTATGGATGTGGTGAGAGAGGACATGTAAGTGGTTGGTGTGATAGAGCAAGATGCAGAGGACAGGAAAAAATGGAAACAGATGATCCGCTGTGGTGACCCCTAATGGGAACAGCCGAAAGAAGATGATATAGCTATATATATGAAAATGATACATAGATTCTTCCTATATATCTATATAACACATGTACATATCATACACACATGCAGCTACATTTATATAAACATCCCAGTTATATACATAAATATGTGTGTGGATGTCTGTATTGTCCTACATACCCTAATAATGGTGCATAAATCTGCACTATCCTACATACCCTAATGATGGTGAGTAAATCTGCACTATCACACATCCATACTATTGCTCAAATGATCCAAACTAGGGGTACAACAGTACATAATCCACTTGCCTACAACCCCCTGTGCCTGTTGGATGTCACCACATAGATAGACATAGGTGAGCAGGTGGTGTAATTTATAATGTTGTTAACGCACAGATGGACAGGGCATATTGTTCCTGCCTAAAGTTTGCTATGTAAGTGCAAACAGCCATATATGGCCATATTGGTAACTGTACACACATAGCTTGGATAATAACAGTTATCTCACTGCTAGGACACTAGATGCAGATAACAGTACAAACCGATATCACTCTGCAGGTTCCAGATGCTGTTCACCACAAGCCTAGTTTGTGTAATGCAGAAGTACTATACCTGCAATCACAAATACAACAGACTTAGTCTGACGCATGTGCAATAAGTACTGTGATCTATAGTATATAAGATTAGATAGGTAGGGGTTCTAATCTCACTCCAGGCCACTTGGTGTGCATGTGTGTGTGTGTGTGTGTGTGTCTGTGTGTGTGTGTGTGTGTGTGTGTATATCCCCTGCAAAACAACAGACATGCCCTCGTGGGCTATCCACCTTCAATGATTATGTACGTTTTGGCCCTGTAACTTGGTGCTGGCTTCCAAACTGCCCTTTTCTATAAGGCCTGATGATGTTATCCACTTTAAGACTAAAAGCTGACAGTGTAGTATCAGACTTAAGCTGTGGTGCACGCAATAAGTACTGTGAGCAGTAGTATAGAAAATTAGATAGGTAGGGGTTCTAATATCACTCTAGGCTACTTGTTGCATGTGTGTATACCCCTGTAAAAGAAGGAACATGCCCTCATGGGCTATTTTCTGCTGGCTTCCAAACTGCCCTCTATTACAAGGCCTGATGATGTCATCCACCTTAAGACTACCAGCAAACAGTATATTACTATACTATTAGACTTAAGCCTTGCTGCATGTGATAAGTACTGTGAACTATATTATATAAGACTAGATAGGTAGGGTTTCTAATGTCACACTAGGCTACTTGGTGTGTCTGTATGTTTATATGGCATAAATATGATAATCTTGGTAACCTAGAAATAGGTGGGGTTTTTCAGTATTTTATTTGTAGCAGGTTATGTGGCCCCCTAAATGACTGAAGCATAATATGTCGTAAACTGATAATACTAGCAGACATGAGGTGTGTTGTGTGCATCACATATTGTGATCTGTAGTATGTACCATTACATATGTATGTGTTCTCATCTACATACAGCCAACTTGCACTACGTGTGTGCCTTGGCATGTCCTGTATGTGATTGAAAGTGGTGCTAGCCTCAATGTAGCCATATTTGTGTGTGAGCCTGTTAGAACATTTTGCATCATGTTATGGAACCATAGCACATTTGAACTTCATTAACATAATGGCCATACAGCCCTCACAATCATAGACATCTTTATACCCATAGTTACAGGATCAGCACATATTGCCATAGTCCAAGTGGGACACAGGCAGACACCCTGTGTTGAGGTGATAGTCATCCAGCCAGTCATACAGATGGCATGTGCTGAGGTGCACTGAGGTGCTCTGTGTGCCATTAGGCAGGGTTCTGTTTCAAGGGTATGTTTAAGTATGCTAGACAATTCTCTCCCACAAGCATGTAGTACTAACATCACATATGAGGTTAATGTCCTTACAGGGAGTTATCCATCTACTATGCCTTCTACAGATAAGCAGCATATCCAGTCAACCAGAGTCACACATTGCCGCATATGCAAGGCACAGATCACTTCTGAGTAGTCTATATGCCACGAGCAACAATGACACTCATTGCAGACGATCCCCAATGAACACATACTGAAGACATGAAGTTTCCTTGTGAGGGAACATACTGGTGTGTGCAATTGCCAGTACGGCTTGGAAAGATACATCACTAAATGGCCATTGGACTCAGATGTTGGCATGCTGAGGGAAGAGTACTTGGAGGTTATGAGTATGTCACTTACAGGTTACTGTGGCCTCAATTATGCCATATGATTCCTGGGATACCACTGTGGAGACATGATGATCTGAGGCACAGTAGGTGTAAAACTGTGTGGCCAGGTCTGTGTGCCCAGTTTTTTCACCCCTGAGTATGTTCATCACATGTTGCAACTGATGTGCTGCTTTCCAGGTACGTAGGTCTAACTGATGGAAATGATACTACATATATATTTGCATGGAGTTTATGGCCATTAGTATGCCCACAGGCATGTGTGCATAATACCCTCTTGCAGGATAGTGACATACCACCGAGAGTCTATGTGTGCTCACAATTTGCAGGCATCAGCCAACATTGTTGGCCACAGTCGTTCAGTAGTAACATGTATTGCGGTTAAATGGATTCCAAGCAGTGGAGGACCCAGGACTGCACCCTGTTAAGCACTACTGCTTACAGATCAGCTATTGGTGGCAGATGTCCCTATGTTGCATATGTGTGCCATCAATGGGCCACTTAGTGACCCCTAGTGACCTATACAATGACAGTATCATGGATGCCTCCATGGGTAATTTGTAAATGTTGCCTGAGCAGGGGATATAGTCATACAGCTTGGCTCATTCTAGGGGGTTGTATGCCCTGATGTACCCTCACCCAGGTCCTTGGTGACTGCTTTGGACATGTCCACCACATGTAACAGTCATGCTCCCCATCACACATCCAAACTGTGTACAGTTAACTGTGTGTTGATCACATATATGTGTGCTGATCAGTTCCATGATGATTGCCCCTATGGGCATACAGATATGGATACTAAGACAAAAAGGTGTATAGTTATGTTTTTCAGTAGATGCACCTCCTCTGTGCAAGGGTATAATAGTTGCCATTGTCGACTCAGCTGCTGTGCAGCCAGTGGTGTCAGTATGATTGCAAGGGTGTCCCAATGGTGTTAGTAATCCTGCTCAGATCATATGTGGGATGCAGCCTGAAATGTTAGCCTGTGCATTAGATACACAGCATCTATTGCACATGTGGGATGCAGCCTGGAATGTTAGCATGTGCAATAAATGTTATGTATCTTCTATTGAGAGGCCAGTTTTGAACTGGCCTCTCAATATGGAAGTTATGGGACAGGTTTTAGGAATGTCATGTGTCACATGTGGTGGGGACAAGGGAGTATAGTTGATGCAGACAGTGTTGGAGTACAAATTAGCTATAAATACAGACCCATCATATCTGGCATCATGACATACGTGGTCACTGACAATCTGGGCCTGTCCTTTGAGGTCACACGTAACTACACTGTGCATTGTGGTTCTGCTTTGTGTGGGTGACTAATTTTGCCACTTACTGTGTGTACACAACATCACAACAACATTATGTGCTTCTTTTAGCTGAGGAGGTAGTACCTCTATGTTAGGGGGGGCATCCTCAGCTCAACTGTCACATAGCACTGTTCACCTGTTATTGTACAGTCTGCTGATGGCAGTCATCCTCCAGTCAGGTTTGCTGAGCCATGATGAGCCCGTGTCCCTCCTCTTGCATACAGCTGAGTTCATGCAGTTGTAATCCTGCTGACATAATACTTGCCTGTCCCATCTGAAGAGGGAAGTGCAGTCACACTATGTCAACCATCCCACAGGTGGTAATAAATGGCTTACTTGACATACATGTCTGAATTGTCTGCAAGGAGGTAAGTGCTGGTAGTTCTAAGAAGACTAATATGTGGCCAGATCCCACCAGGGATGACCTCCCATTGGGGGCTGTAGTGGTCAGCCATACTGGTACACACATGATGGAATATGTTGGTTCCCTGTGTGGGGATGTTACAACACTGCTACAGGGCATTGTAGGTAAGCACCTGGACCATCCTTGTGGCAAGTGAACCACAGCATGACTAAGCAACACAGTGTGTACATATTACACTTCCCTAACATGTCTGTGCTCTGTACAGACAACTTGCATGACTCTCTTCTTGCAACTTGCTGGAAGTAACTTGCATACCTGCTTGCATACAGGGCAACAAGCATGTAGTGCTAAGCACTGTCCCCAGATCTCTGCATCATGTCACCTGAAATGCCATGATAGGAGTTAGCATGGATATGAACACTAACACTGTCGTACACCTACTGACACTGGACTGAACACTTACTTTTGCTCAAGGCCAGATCATGCCTACTGACTGTAACTGGTGGAGCCCATTGACTGTTACACTGTGTAATGGACGTCTGAGATATATCTCACTCCACCAACCATGGCCTGATAAGGTGTGTGACAATATTAGGCCTTGCTGGAAACTGTGTATGTTATGTACAGAG
Organism: Protopterus annectens; assembly: GCF_019279795.1. Taxonomy (NCBI): domain Eukaryota; kingdom Metazoa; phylum Chordata; order Ceratodontiformes; family Protopteridae; genus Protopterus; species Protopterus annectens. The sequence goes on from NC_056731.1 coordinate 149,079,345, forward strand.
TGCTATGTCAGCTGGTGGATAGGCAAATATCTGGCAGTCATACTCTGTGTAGATAGCATTGGGAGACCTACACTGCAATGACACCAGTCACCAGTGGAGTTCACCATACTCCATTATTGGTGTATCCCATCTACCTATTCCCTCTCTGTAGTCACAGCCACTGTCAGTGATCTCTGACTAAGTACATTAGCAGGTGATTTCATATTAGGAACTGTCACAGAATCCCACACAGAACCAACAGTTATCCAGGATGGCCTATGACAGTCAGTTGTCTGAGCCAATGACAAAGACTAAATGTCAACCACTGCACAATACTATCCTGTGGTAAATCATACACCCCTGCAAAATATTGTAGTGTCCGCACATTGCACATAGTTGAGCCATTACATGTGGAGTTATGGACACAGAGAGTAATGTAGGCTTGGATTTTCACTGCTCAGTGGTCAGTAAGATGTGGGGATGCATTCACTGTTGTACAAACAACACTGACAGGTTTGGGATGTAAATCCCAGACGGTCACTGCTATACTCTATGTGGCAGTCATCACACCTATCATTGTGTGCAATGACACCCTTGCTATGTCACTACACAGGCATATCGTACAGCTGTAGCAGCCACACAGGTTCCATGGTACACCAATACACAGTGTAGATAACATGTCCTATGGAGTCCGTGCCATGACCATACATGTGTAGTATGTCTCCTAAATGCCTTGGAGAGGATGTGTATAGCTCCATACAGGGAGGTGTCAGATCCCACTGTGTACCTCCCGAGTATCCATGACAGGACTAACACATATCTTACCTGTTCTACACACCTACAACATCACTGTGGTATATATAGTACATGCTGGAGAGACAGGTATGTAACACAGACAGTAGACCCTACATGAAATAGGCTCCCATGCATGTGAAGCACACATCTGCTGTGACACACATCACATGCAGGTTACACAATGGGATGCAGAACACAACAATCATAACTGGTGTCAGGCAACTTACTATACTGGACACAGGATATTTGTAGACAGGTTATCTCCATCACCACAGCTTGTAGGTGTGTTAGTTCCCAAAACCCTGGTGACACTTATCAAGTGCAGCAGATCATTTACAGATTAGGGATGCATGAATACATTGAATGCTGTCATTGCCCTTGTTCGCCTGTTACACACATATGAACCTATGGAGCCATGGACTTATAGTGCTGTACCTTGCTGAAGACATATTTCTGCTGTGCTGACATATCATCCTGTGTTGCTTTATTGCCATTGTGTATCCATAAGTTATCCCAAACAGATTCCTGAAAGAGAAACTTAAACAGGTCGATGACACACCTGTCATTGTGTAACTATGCAGCCATTACAACATCATACAATATAAGGTACAAATGCCAGCATACAGTATCTGTCGGTAACCACTACAAGTGGCATGACAAAACAACACTACACTACACAAGTACATGTTAACTAATATAGTCACCCTGTGCATCAGACACATAGCTTCATTTCCCTGCATCAATGGTGAGGATGACAGGGATGTGGCACAGTTACCATCACTTGCACAGGGTGTTGTGTGGAGATGCAGTAGGCCTAGGCTGACCTAAATGGTTGACAGCATTTATGCGAATCAGGAAGGGAAGCAGGTAAGTTGGACCATGGAAAGGTGCTGTGTGCATCTGTAGGTGACCTGAATTTGACAGTGGTGTGTGAGTGTGTGAGTGTACACAGTCAAGCTCAGTGATAGCCCTACATGTGTGTATGTTATACAGATTTGGACTATACATGGTAGAGTTGACAGCTTACCATCTCTGGCCCCAAACATGGGAACTGGCTCTGCCAGGAGTTGCACTGACACCTCCATGCCCAAGGTCAGAAGTGGTGCTAGTACCTGATGGTGACTGCTGTCTGCTGGGACCATGTCCCCCACTGGAATGCCCAGGACCATAAGCCCATGGCCTGCCAGGTTGTGGCATGGACAGCACACTTCCCACTGTAGTGCTGGATGTACTGCCACCATGGAAGCATGATTGTGCATGGTCACATGGACTCACAGCAGATGGGGCTGCTGACCTACATCCATGAGCCTGACACTCAACTCCAACCACATGTTCCAGCACAGACAATGTATGGTCCAAGACAGACACTGTCTTAGCCCACCTTCTGTCCACTGCATCAGTGAACCAATCCAGGGTGTCCTCAATGCAGTGGAGGCAGTCACAGATGTCAGACTCTGCTGCATCCATAACTCTAAACATACATCTGGTGTTCTGTTCAGAACATGCCTGTGCCTTCATGATGATCTGAAACATGCTCCGAGTGACCCATGATGTGACACCTGCAACAGGTGGTGGATGGACAGCTGACCTCCTACAAGCATCCCTGTCAATCCACATGTGTGGGACCTCACTAGCTCTTCGGCTATGGAGCCAAAGTTGCCACACTTTCCAGTTCAATATCCCCACCCTCTGACTGTCCAATATCTGTGACGTCTGGGGACTGGGTATGTGTGGGCATACTGACTGTGTGCAGTGACAATGAGGGCAAAAGAGGGATATTAACCTCTGAGACAGATTCAGCTGCCAAAACCCCCACTTGTGCCTCACTGTGGCCACCATCATCGTCAGAGTCTGAGGAGACACTGACATCAGGCTGTGTTGGAGACAGACACCAATCCCCTGGTCACCTGTGATAAGACAGGAAAAAGCAGTAAATTAATACCTGCACTATTATGCTCTGCAGTACTATGTTGTGATATATCTAAGGCCCTATACACTGTCATCACTATGACAGACCTGTTGAAACCCCAACCTTGTATAGTAGGACATGAGGACAATACTCCTCCCACTAACAGCTGTAGTTACTTGAAAATAAAATCTCATTACACTGCAATCTCATCAGCAGCAGTGAGGTACACTGTTGACATCTATGGAGGCTCTGCAAAGTTCACACATATAACAGTCTGTAGTGTCCTGACAATACTGTCACATCTATCAGTGTGGTCACACCTACAAGACATTGGTATGAGTCTAACATGTTTACAGTCAATATATGTGTGCTTTTGGCAATCATGCCGACAGTACAGAAATGCAGGCAGCAGGCCTTGGATGTCAGTCTGGGCATTACACTGCTGTAAACCTACATTTATAACAAAACAGTGTCATGCTTAGCAGGGGCAGGACCACCAGCATGGCCAATACCTGACAGACCTATCAAAAGTTGAGGGAGAGGTAATGTCAGTACCACCGCATGTTCCATCACCACAAGGAAATACGTTCCCATATCTCACATTTACAGTAGTTACTGCGTTAATTGGTATATTGGTCAAAATCTGAGCATGACAGTTAGACTGCAGTGAAACCCTTCTAACCCCTCCAAAAGCAGACAGACCTGACAGCCACATAAGACTATGTACACCCTGATATATTGAATGCTACAGTATTGCAATGCTGATCAAATTATGCTTATCTGCACGCTCTTCTGGCATGGACACTGTGGTACCCACACCCACGATGTAGGGTGTGATGGCTGCCTGGAAGCTGTCATGTGTGCCTAGATTTGCCAGGAATTCCTCAGTGGCTGAGAGTGGTTTCTTCACTGCAGGCCCTCCACTGGTAGCACCATGATCCCTGGCTACATCTGCTGCACTTCTGTGTGCGGCACTAATCATGTCCATTGCATGGTGTCAAACCTGCTCATATGTCCTGTTCTGATGACCAGTAGCATTGACATCATGGACAAGTTCAGCCCACAACGTCTCCCACTGTTCCCTGTTGTGCCTCCCCATGGACAGTAGAAGTTCATCGTGTTGATGGAGCCCATCCAGTATTAACTCATTCTCTGCATTCATGAAAGCTGCACAGCATCTTGCATACATGTTTCCTGAAAGACAACAACATGGGAACACATGTTAGGATCACATACGTGAAAGTACACTATGTAGAGATACAGCAAGGATAGAATGGCTGGCAGTATCCACTGCTTATTCACACATGTCATATTCCACAGTGTGCAAATATACTAAGCATGTGGATACAGCTAAAATACTAGTGATAGGTATTCCCATGTGTGCCATGACAGATACTGCTGTATGTTCATACAGCCAACACTGGGGTCTATTGTTGTGTGTCCCCAAGGGGCAACCCCCCATGATAATATGTCAAACCAGCTATGCCAAACAAATAGCAGTGTGCTATTACAACTACTGTAAAGGGAGAGTTCCACGAGCCCAGTGTGCCACATTGACAATATACATTCCACCCTTGATGTCTTGCACTTTCATGTATATGTAACAAATCTGGAGATCATTGACATGTCCTTATTACAGTTCTAAGAAAAGCTTAATGCTATAATCCCTATTCCCCAGAAGTATATTCAGACATCTGCATCCTGATGTAAACAAGATGGCTACATACCTGATGGAGTGTAATACTCCTCTGCTGATATGTGCTGATAGTTAATACTTTGCATTCACGTGGTCTGTGTGAGGAAATTCTCATCTGGAATGGTTACCCATAGCCAGCTGCATGCCTTTTTAGCATGCTTCTTTTCAGCAATTGATTGCCTCTTAACCAATCTGTGATTCTGAAATGCTAATTGCAGCCAACACAGCTGATTTGCACTATCATCAGCCAATCACATGCAACCACAGTACAATATATAAGGCCTTAATTTAGATTAGGGTCCCTTTCTGATATGTTGTGCTGGACATTACTAGGGTTAGGGGACTACTTTATTGCAGACAGTAGGCCTGTAAGAGCAACTTTTACATAGAGATGGGTGTGCTACAGGCTGCAACTGTTGCTGCAGGTAATAGGTATAGGCAGATAGTGTGACCACTTTGCAGGACAGCAAGCTGTAGGAGTAACTGTGGCAGCTGTGGCAGTCTTGTTATAGAGGCAGAGCCAGAGTGAGGCTACCCTTTCCAGTCCACTTAAGGCATATGTTTAAGATAAGTATGTTAGGCAATGGTATCACTAACAGAGTACTAGGCCACATGTTTGTTGTGTCCTTGAACAACATGGGGGATAAATGTAACAATATGTCCACCATTTGGGCGACTGTCAGGCCATGTGTTACAGTCTGGTAGTAATTTGGAGCATGTATGAGGGCAGTCCATCTTACAAGGAGGTACTTTAGATGTATATTTTAGGCGTGCAGCTCTGCTAATCAGCACTGTGAGTTTGAGAGGATTGTGTGGTGCACTCTGATATTGGTGCCCCTCATTTGCAGTACCTAAGTTGAATTTTTATGTAAATGCATATTAATGCATGATGTGACACTTTATGAACTTATACTTTTGCTATAGGGATATGTGAAGTGTGTTTCTATCTGCAGGCCTATGACTTCCATCAGTGAAATGCAGACATTTCATTTGATATGCATTGTGTGGATAAAGAGTGCACGACTCAGTCATTATTTGCTGGCTTCACAATATTGTAATTTCATTGCTATACACCACTGGATTTGAACCCAGGACTGTGTGAGGCAAAATGCGCTGTTTGCAAGGCATTTAATGGACTGAGCTACTGAGCCACTACCACAGTAGGTGTATTTGCAAGATATATGTGCACACATACAGGCTGTGATAAACAGTTTCCACAGCCATTAGTATGTGCATGGCTTTATATGGATGTATTTCTGCACCAGGGTCCCAGATGAGTATGTATTTTGCCATTAATGCCTTAGCAGGTGTTTCTACATGTTGCTGATAAAAGGACACATTTACCTGCCATCACAGGCCTCACTTACATCCATTATGTCTTTGGCTTTCTAGTGCTGTACTATTGCACCAGAGTCCAAGTTACACACCCATTTTTCCATTACATTTTAATCAAGCTTGAGTGTCTCAGCACGGTGCACAGCTCCTCTGAAACACGCTTAATGTCTGTAACTGGCAATTACTATGTTTTGTTCAAACCACCTGTTTTAATTAAGAGTTGTGTGGTGTGGCAGGTTAATGCAGTGGTTGGCAGGTGCAATGGTCTTGGGTTCAAAATATGGGACAAGTGTTAATTTTGTAAGTGTGTTTTACAATTTTAAAAACACATATAATCAATATAGCTCCATTTAGCTGAGGTGAATGAATAATAACTAATAATAAATAAATGAAGATAAGGGGTGGGGAGAGAGAGAAAAACATTCCATTACTGGCATTGCAGATTATATCCCTGAAAATACTGATAATAAATACTCTACAGGTGTGTAGTGTCAGTTTTGAGTACAGTGACTGCAATTCTCCTATAACTGATGTAGCACATACATACCTCTCAAGCTGTTAGCATATGTCAGTATGGACCAAGCAACAACAAATGCAGGTACACAACTACACAGAACAGTTTCACATAATGTGGACTTATATAACTGCCAAGGTGTACTGTAAGTGGATTTGGTAATAAATTGTATTCCAGGTAATCATTTTTCTGATAATCCTGTGACAGATGGATTAGGCAGTTTTAATTACATTACAAAAAATCATGACACTTGAAAGGCATGTTTGTGTACATAAACTAGATAGTCATCATACCTTAGTTGGCAGGCATGGGAATAGAACCCAGGAGGTGTAACTGGAGGGGAAATCTGCAAATAATGTAACGATTGACTGCAGCAACTTAGTACAGACAAGCAAGAGATACAGCCGTACTGGAAATATTTAGACAGATTTATTCAGGAATCAGCAATGCGGCTTAACACTTTATTGGTATTGCTGATAAGTGTCTGTGAAATCTAAACACAATATCTGCTCATAACATGGGCTACCTCAACCATATACTTTTTGTTCCAGGAGCAGGAGAAAATGAGAACATCATGTGACTGATACTGGCCTGGAAACAACCTTGAACCATACAATGAGTTGAGGAATACATGTTACAGGACATTTGTTTTGCATTCTAGAACTATTACAGTGTTATACTTGACTGCAGTGACAATAGAACACACATACATGGAATGCAGCCGTACTGCATATATTAAGACAGATTTATTTAGAAATCAGCAATGCTGCTTAACACTTTATTGGCATTGCTGATAAATGTCTGTGAAGTCCACACACAATATCTGCCCATAGAGTAGGTTACCTCACCCATATATCTCTATAACATGGAGAAGGAGAAACATAGAGCATTATGTGACTGCTATTGACCTGGAGATAGCCTCAGACCATACTATGGGTTGAGCAATACAGTTTTTAGGCCATTAGTTTTGCATTCTATAACTATTAGAATGTTACACTTGACTGCAGCAGCCTTACCATAGACAAGCAATGCATACAGCTCTACTGCAGTGTTTATGACAACATAATCCTACTGTATACCATTTTGCTTACTGTTATTGGTATTCTTTATTGTTTATTGCAATACAGTTATTTTTCATTTATTGCACTACAGCTCTAATTGCCCATTAATTGGACTGCAGTTCTACTTGCCCATTTATTGCACTACAGTTATTATTGTGTATAGTTTATTACAGTAAATGCTTTACTCTTTCTTGCTTATTACACTACAGTTAGCATAATAAATCTGTACTTACCACACTCACGGCACAACCTGGTCAGGCGCCCGGCATGGGACTCAACATTGCAAGTCCTGTCAGCTGCAGCTGTTGGTTGAGAAGCACACCATTATGCATACCAGTTTTGCAGACATTCAGCTTGCATTTTGGTAAAACAGTGGAAAACATACTTACATATTTGTGGGGCATGCCCAGCTTTTGACTCTTGGACCCAGGTGTCCATGGTTCCCTTCTTTCTCCTCTTCAGGTCATCATAATGGTGGCGGCACTGCTCAACAGTGTAGGTGATACCAGCAGCCTTGGTATGTTCCATTGTCAACTAGTTCCAGGCTTCTGCCTTACATTCTGAGCCCTGAAAACTATGATGCATCAGCCTGGGTTCATGATTCTTTACCAGGAGCCCAGCAAAAACCCTGGACTCCTGCACACTCCATCTCTGTGCCCAAAAGCACGCACCCTCTCCAAAACCACCTGGCATATCAGCAGATAAGTAGACTCCAAAGAATGGTGCAGAATACCCACCTATTGCTCTTAATATAGGATGCTTTCCCACCCTTGCACATTGTTCAGCAACATTAAAAAAAGTACAGCGTCACTTAGCAGTGCACAAACCAACTAAGCAGAGCTAAGTAGCCATTAGCATGTTTAAGCAGTGCTCAGCACAGTGCAGCAGTGCCATATTTCACAATTTTGTTTTTTACAATTAAACATAAATACTAAATTAAATTACAGACATCTTATGACTGCTATGGACTCGAACCCAGGACCTACTATGCATTAGGCTGTAACTCTACCTATTTAGTATACCTTCACATATACTACTGGTCTACCTGTTAGCATTGCTGAGCACTGTGCTGCACCGAGCAAACATGCTTAAACAGACCCAGAAATAAATAAATAATTACATCCAGTTTCTATTTTTAGATGTGTACCAGGTGTCAGCTGTCTGTATGTGAGCACAGCTTGGTATTGCTGTGCTCCGCACCACACCACACAAACATACAGAGAGGAAATAAAAATTCATTAAAAAATTACACATTTAAAACAATTCACAGCATTTTAACAGTAGCAGGGAGCATTACAGGGAGCCTTACTCTGTACATAACATCTGACTAGACATCCACAACCATGGGTAGCCTTTACACTTCTCCCTATATGGATTCAGTATCCCTGTTCCTATGCTCTCCTTCTGCAGTGCACCATGATTAATATGCATTTTGCGCTGCAGAGGGGGAACAGTGGCCATGTACATGGATACATTCTGTGTAGGCTCTACATGATACCTACATGGATTTTATTAAATCCTGGGGACAATCTATGTGGGGAGCAATTTTCCTTTCTATATAAAATTCAGTTAAGTCTAACATTTCCAGTACTTTTTCCAGGGAAACTAAAATGGGAAAAAAACATTAGATACTTTATATTCAAATAAAGTTTGGATGCAAACTTTCAGAAAACGTATTATTCATAAATCAGTGAACAGTTGTTCCATATAATATAAAAGTAGGCATGGAATTAATTTTATTCCTAATAGACTGTGTTTGATTCATTTCTCAGATAATTTGAAGTGTTAGCATTGTAATTATGAGCCAGCTGATTTATTTCAATGCTGAAATTACTCAAACATTAATGCAACACATTGTATTTTTACCTTCTTTGTTTTACTTGGTATGCGTAATATCAACTCTGTGGATACTTGTAGTTTAGCCTTAATTATTGTGAAAATACTAGTCCTTCAATTATACCTGAATTTTCTTTTTGACAATGGTGGACATAATATATAGGGTATATTTACTGTCACTGGAATAATTACTTTTCTTCTTTTTGTTTCATGTTTTTTTCTTCTATTGTACTCTCTGTTGTTTCTCTTTCCCATTTTCCATCTGTAGGTTTTTACATGTTTTTATGTTGTATTTATCTTTTATTGTTTGCATTTGATCTTTAATATACACAAATGTATTTTTAATAAAAAAGTAATTCTTATCATAAATTGGAAATTAATAGAATTCATGCACTCAGAAGTCACAGTAGATTTATTCATTTGGTCATTGGGTAGAGTTCTAACCTTTTCTGAAAATTTCTAGTCTAATTTTTTTTAATCCTATATTATTAAACCCTGCCCTTCTGGCTATACAGTTAGCCCATTCATACCAGAGGTGAAAGTCCTATAGATCATTCATTTTCCTGGAGTGAGAGCCAACAGAATCAGAAAATAAAAGTCATCATCCTCATGTCTGAGATCTTGAACTCTACCTGAGTCCACTCCATAGTGGTTTGCAGGCTTTATACTTGCTGCTCAAGAAGGTACATGCATGTTACAACATCTGCTTTCTCTTTCATAAGCTGCACACCATTGCAGCACTGACTTGTTAGGTTCATAGGTTAGTACTAAGCTAACTGCCCTTGCAGCCATTTTAAGCCTAGCCAGTTATCCGTGTGAGACTCAAACCCTGCACTTTATGTTTGTAAGGCAAGCACCTTAACCATTAGGCCACCCTCCCAACTCCTATTGCTGTGAATGATAGAATTATACTCTTGAATATCACCAGTACAGTCAACTGAGGTGCCATATTTACAAACAAGCATGAGTTGGTATTGGCCAGAGTATGCTTAAATACATTTAAAGGGACATCACACCAAATGCATACTAGCCAGAACACACATATGCAATCAGACTCTACTACATATATACAAAAGCACTCTATTACATAAATTTACACAAATATTCATATGCATTCTTAAATATACATATATAAGTAAGAAATTAAGAATTAATGCCTGAAGGTACATTCCATAATTGTTCTATAGCTGCAAAATAAAACTGTGCGGAAAAATGTACTGAAAATAAATAACATTAAGCACTGATATGCACCTGTAATTTTCAGGTTTGACTAAATTTTAACTTCTTTTTAATACAATAACTTCAGCTAAATTAATAAAATAAGGAATATTCCATTAGGTACAGTCATAAGCTTCGATAGTGCAGAATATAATGTGCTATCTCTTCTGTAAAAGTCTAATTGAATTCTACAATTAATCCATCCTGGCCTGGAGCTTTATTTCTTTACAAATAATGGCTTGCATCTTTTATATCAGTTAATATGATTTCAGGATTTTTATTGTAAACTGTTACTTCTGGCAATGCGGTACAACAAATTATCTATAGTCTGGGAATTTTTAGTCCTGTTTTTAGTAATAGATTCCTTGAAAAATACTTTATCAGTTCCAAATCTGAGGTTAAATTACCTTGCTTGACTTGCAAGTATAAAATAAAAATCCTCATATTTCATGCTTGGCACTGAAAGGATAAAATGTACCTATTTTATCTTGTTGAAATTGTTGTTTTAATTTTCATGTCCCCAGACTTGATCTAATTATTTTTTGATGTTATGATGAAGCTCTATCTTATATTTCCATGTGTCTAAATAGCAATCATAGTTTATTCCCAAACATTTATTTAAAACATTATCTGATAGTCAAGAAAATTAATTGCCTCTTTTTTTACTTTAGGTAAATAAATAACATGTAAAATCAAATTGTTATAATATTTTGCCTTAAAGGCTTCACATTTCCATCTGAAGGAAGTTGTCGCTCTGAATAATGTCCCAATAATTCTTATTTTTTGTTCTAATATTTTGTCAAAAGCATTCAGTGTTATTTTTGATGGAATCTTCCTTTATTAATATGAAATGTAGATGCACTATATTGTTTTACTATTTTAATCAAACCATTATCTGACCATGGGAAATCTATCCATCCTCAACTCCTTTTCCCATTTTGCACATGGGTTCTGGGTGTCACTTCAACAGTGACAATTATATAGAGCCAAGGTTTACACCACCAGGAGGCTAGCCCTGCCACGGTACTTCAAACATACCACACACTCACAAACACACACTCACAACTAGGGTCAGTTTAGAGTGTCCAGTCCACCTATTGCATGTCTTTAGACTGTGGGAGGAAACAGGAGCACTGGAGGAATCCCATGCGAACACAGGGAAGACATGCAGACTCTGCACAGAAGGCACACCCAAAAATGTAACATTTAAATAAATCCTTGTAGAGAAAAAAAAAAACATATCAGTTCTAGAACGTAATTTGGTAGAATGCAACATGCATATAAACTTTGCAATCAGGAGACTTAATTCTCTATCTATCTACCATATTTTTTTTAATTAAAAAATGCAATGTAAGAACTCATGTTTTTCTTGATAAAAATGTTTACAAGAAGTACAAGATCAATCTAAATTCACATCTAGTACTGCATTTTAATCACCTCCTGAAGTTAATGAAAAATTTCCTAATTTCTGAAGACCATCAGAAATATTTTGTAAATATAACGCACACTTATTAATTGGAGCATAAGCAGATCCAGTAGTAATTTGCTACGTATTAATTTCCAGTGAGACTAGCAAAATGACCACTGGCACCTATAAACAGATGTTTCATAACATCGAGACATATTTATTTTAGCAGAGCAGACCTATTAGTTAACCTTGAAGTACTATAACTATTGTTCAATGAGTTTACTGATTGGGGTAGTATAATTATTGTTTCAAGACATTCTCAGTATTTTATTATATGCATTATTACTTAGATGTAATACTTGTAACAAAAATACATTTTCATGCCTAACATTAACACCTTTCACATAATCCTGTGTAATTTGGAAAAACAATTCACTCCATTTACATTAATACCACACATAATAAGTAATGCTATATATGTGATGAACTAATTGAAAACAACATACCAAAAATAAATGTAGAAGTAAGAAAAATGAGGACAAGGAAACCAATGCCACTATACCTCTGCATAAAATATGATAAAAGAATGCTCCAAAGGAAAAAAAAGAGTTTATATATTACCCATCTTGTGGAAGGGCAAACAGGAGTAATTCCAGCTGAAAATGGAGCTCACAAAATTTATAATGCAGTCAACTCATATTTAGCTTCAGATTCTGAAGCTACACACACACACACACACACACACACACATATATATATATATATATATATATATATATATATATATATATATATAGAACATTATGTGACTGATACTGGCCTGGAGACAACCTTGAACCATACAATGAGTTGAGGAATACATGTTACAGGACATTTGTTTTGCATTCTAGAACTATTACAGTGTTATACTTGACTGCAGTGACAATAGAACACACATGCGTGGAATGCAGCCGTACTGCATATATTAAGACAGATTTATTTAGAAATCAGCAATGCTGCTTAACACTTTATTGGCATTGATGATAAATTTCTGTGAAGTCCACACACAATATCTGCCCATAGAGTGGGCTACCTCACCCATATATCTCTATAACATGGAGAAGGAGGAACATAGAGCATTATGTGACTGCTATTGACCTGGAGATAGCCTCGGACCATACTATGGGTTGAGCAATACAGTTTTTAGGCCATTAGTTTTGCATTCTATAGCTATTAGAATGTTACACTTGACTGCAGCAGCCTTACCATAGACAAGCAATGCATACAGCTCTACTGCAGTGTTTATGACAACATAATCCTACTGTATACCATTTTGCTTACTGTTATTGGTATTCTTTATTGTTTATTGCAATACAGTTATTTTTCATTTATTGCACTACAGCTCTAATTGCCCATTAATTGGACTACAGTTCTACTTGCCCATTTATTGCACTACAGTTATTATTGTGTATAGTTTATTACAGTAAATGCTTTACTCTTTCTTGCTTATTACACTACAGTTAACATAATAAATCTGTACTTACCACACTCATGGCACAACCTGGTCAGGCACCCGGCATGGGACTCAACATTGCAAGTCCTGTCAGCTGCAGCTGTTGGTTGAGAAGCACACCATTATGTATACCAGTTTTGCAGACATTCAGCTTGCATTTTGGTAAAACAGTGGAAAACATACTTACATATTTGTGGGGCATGCGCAGCTTTTGACTCTTGGACCCAGGTGTCCATGTTTCCCTTCTTTCTCCTCTTCAGGTCATCATAATTGTGGCGTCACTGCTCACCAGTGTAGGTGATAACAGCAGCCTTACATTCTGAGCCCTGAAAACTACGATGCATCAGCCTGGGTTCATGATTCTTTACCAGGAGCCCAGCAAAAACCCTGGACTCCTGCACACCCCATCTCTGTGCCAGAAAGCACGCACCCTCTCCAAAACCACCTGGCATATCAGCAGATAAGCAGACTCCAAAGAATGGTGCAGAATACCCACCTATTGCTCTTAATATAGGATGCTTTCCCACCCTTGCACATTGTTCAGCAACATTAAAAAAAGTACAGCGTCACTTAGCAGTGCACAAACCAACTAAGCAGAGCTAAGTAGCCATTAGCATGTTTAAGCAGTGCTCAGCACAGTGCAGCAGTGCCATATTTCACAATTTTGTTTTTTACAATTAAACATAAATACTAAATTAAATTACAGACATCTTATGACTGCTATGGACTCGAACCCAGGACCTACTATGCATTAGGCTGTAACTCTACCTATTTAGTATACCTTCACATATACTACTGGTCTACCTGTTAGCATTGCTGAGCACTGTGCTGCACCGAGCAAACATGCTTAAACAGACCCAGAAATAAATAAATAATTACATCCAGTTTCTATTTTTAGATGTGTACCAGGTGTCAGCTGTCTGTATGTGAGCACAGCTTGGTATTGCTGTGCTCCGCACCACACCACACAAACATACAGAGAGGAAATAAAAATTCATTAAAAAATTACACATTTAAAACAATTCACAGCATTTTAACAGTAGCAGGAGCATTACAGGAGCCTTACTCTGTACATAACATCTGACTAGACATCCACAACCATGGGTAGCCTTTACACTTCTCCCTACATGGATTCAGTATCCCTGTTCCTATGCTCTCCTTCTGCAGTGCACCATGATTAATATGCATTTTGCGCTGCAGAGGGGGAACAGTGGCCATGTACATGGATACATTCTGTGTAGGCTCTACATGATACCTACATGGATTTTATTAAATCCTGGGGACAATCTATGTGGGGAGCAATTTTCCTTTCTATATAAAATTCAGTTAAGTCTAACATTTCCAGTACTTTTTCCAGGGAAACTAAAATGGGAAAAAAACATTAGATACTTTATATTCAAATAAAGTTTGGATGCAAACTTTCAGAAAAAGTATTATTCATAAATCAGTGAACAGTTGTTCCATATAATATAAAAGTAGGCATGGAATTAATTTTATTCCTAATAGACTGTGTTTGATTCATTTCTCAGATAATTTGAAGTGTTAGCATTGTAATTATGAACCAGCTGATTTATTTCAATGCTGAAATTACTCAAACATTAATGCAACACATTGTATTTTTACCTTCTTTGTTTTACTTGGTATGCGTAATATCAACTCTGTGGATACTTGTAGTTTAGCCTTAATTATTGTGAAAATACTAGTCCTTCAATTATACCTGAATTTTCTTTTTGACAATGGTGGACATAATATATAGGGTATATTTACTGTCACTGGAATAATTACTTTTCTTCTTTTTGTTTCATGTTTTTTTCTTCTATTGTACTCTCTGTTGTTTCTCTTTCCCATTTTCCATCTGTAGGTTTTTACATGTTTTTATGTTGTATTTATCTGTTATTGTTTGCATTTGATCTTTAATATACGCAAATGTATTTTTTAATAAAAAAGTAATTCTTATCATAAATTGGAAATTAATAGAATTCATGCACTCAGAAGTCACAGTAGATTTATTCATTTGGTCATTGGGTAGAGTTCTAACCTTTTCTGAAAATTTCTAGTCTAATTTTTTTTAATCCTATATTATTAAACCCTGCCCTTCTGGCTATACAGTTAGCCCATTCATACCAGAGGTGAAAGTCCTATAGATCATTCATTTTCCTGGAGTGAGAGCCAACAGAATCAGAAAATAAAAGTCATCATCCTCATGTCTGAGATCTTGAACTCTACCTGAGTCCACTCCATAGTGGTTTGCAGGCTTTATACTTGCTGCTCAAGAAGGTACATGCATGTTACAGCATCTGCTTTCTCTTTCATAAGCTGCACACCATTGCAGCACTGACTTGTTAGGTTCATAGGTTAGTACTAAGCTAACTGCCCTTGCGAGCCATTTTAAGCCTAGCCAGTTATCCCGTGTGAGACTCAAACCCTGCACTTTATGTTTGTAAGGCAAGCACCTTAACCATTAGGCCACCCTCCCAACTCCTATTGCTGTGAATGATAGAATTATACTCTTGAATATCACCAGTACAGTCAACTGAGGTGCCATATTTACAAACAAGCATGAGTTGGTATTGGCCAGAGTATGCTTAAATACATTTAAAGGGACATCACACCAAATGCATACTAGCCAGAACACACATATGCAATCAGACTCTACTACATATATACAAAAGCACTCTATTACATAAATTTACACAAATATTCATATGCATTCTTAAATATACATATATAAGTAAGAAATTAAGAATTAATGCCTGAAGGTACATTCCATAATTGTTCTATAGCTGCAAAATAAAACTGTGCGGAAAAATGTACTGAAAATAAATAACATTAAGCACTGATATGCACCTGTAATTTTCAGGTTTGACTAAATTTTAACTTCTTTTTTAATACAATAACTTCAGCTAAATTAATAAAATAAGGAATATTCCATTAGGTACAGTCATAAGCTTCGATAGTGCAGAATATAATGTGCTATCTCTTCTGTAAAAGTCTAATTGAATTCTACAATTAATCCATCCTGGCCTGGAGCTTTATTTCTTTACAAATAATGGCTTGCATCTTTTATATTAGTTAATATGATTTCAGGATTTTTATTGTAAACTGTTACTTCTGGGGTACGGTACAACAAATTATCTATAGTCTGGGAATTTTTAGTCCTGTTTTTAGTAATAGATTCCTTGAAAAATACTTTATCAGTTCCAAATATGAGGTTAAATTACCTTGCTTGACTTGCAAGTATAAAATAAAAATCCTCATATTTCATGCTTGGCACTGAAAGGATAAAATGTACCTATTTTATCTTGTTGAAATTGTTTTTTTAATTTTCATGTCCCCAGACTTGATCTAATTATTTTTTGATGTTATGATGAAGCTCTATCTTATATTTCCATGTGTCTAAATAGCAATCATAGTTTATTCCCAAACATTTATTTAAAACATTATCTGATAGTCAAGAAAATTAATTGCCTCTTTTTTTACTTTAGGTAAATAAATAACATGTAAAATCAAATTGTTATAATATTTTGCCTTAAAGGCTTCACATTTCCATCTGAAGGAAGTTGTCGCTCTGAATAATGTCCCAATAATTCTTATTTTTTGTTCTAATATTTTGTCAAAAGCATTCAGTGTTATTTTTGATGGAATCTTCCTTTATTAATATGAAATGTAGATGCACTATATTGTTTTACTATTTTAATCAAACCATTATCTGACCATGGGAAATCTATCCATCCTCAACTCCTTTTCCCATTTTGCACATGGGTTCTGGGTGTCACTTCAACAGTGACAATTATATAGAGCCAGGGTTTACACCACCAGGAGGCTAGCCCTGCCACGGTACTTCAAACATACCACACACTCACAAACACACACTCACAACTAGGGTCAGTTTAGAGTGTCCAGTCCACCTATTGCATGTCTTTAGACTGTGGGAGGAAACAGGAGCACTGGAGGAATCCCATGCGAACACAGGGAAGACATGCAGACTCTGCACAGAAGGCACACCCAAAAATGTAACATTTAAATAAATCCTTGTAGAGAAAAAAAAAACATATCAGTTCTAGAACGTAATTTGGTAGAATGCAACATGCATATAAACTTTGCAATCAGGAGACTTAATTCTCTATCTATCTACCATATTTTTTTTAATTAAAAAATGCAATGTAAGAACTCATGTTTTTCTTGATAAAAATGTTTACAAGAAGTACAAGATCAATCTAAATTCACATCTAGTGCTGCATTTTAATCACCTCCTGAAGTTAATGAAAAATTTCCTAATTTCTGAAGACCATCAGAAATATTTTGTAAATATAACGCACACTTATTAATTGGAGCATAAGCAGATCCAGTAGTAATTTGCTACGTATTAATTTCCAGTGAGACTAGCAAAATGACCACTGGCACCTATAAACAGATGTTTCATAACATCGAGACATATTTATTTTAGCAGAGCAGACCTATTAGTTAACCTTGAAGTACTATAACTATTGTTCAATGAGTTTACTGATTGGGGTAGTATAATTATTGTTTCAAGACATTCTCAGTATTTTATTATATGCATTATTACTTAGATGTAATACTTGTAACAAAAATACATTTTCATGCCTAACATTAACACCTTTCACATAATCCTGTGCAATTTGGAAAAACAATTCACTCCATTTACATTAATACCACACATAATAAGTAATGCTATATATGTGATGAACTAATTGAAAACAACATACCAAAAATAAATGTAGAAGTAAGAAAAATGAGGACAAGGAAACCAATGCCACTATACCTCTGCATAAAATATGATAAAAGAATGCTCCAAAGGAAAAAAAAGAGTTTATATATTACCCATCTTGTGGAAGGGCAAACAGGAGTAATTCCAGCTGAAAATGGAGCTCACAAAATTTATAATGCAGTCAACTCATATTTAGCTTCAGATTCTGAAGCTACACACACACACACACACACACACACATATATATATATATATATATATATATATATATATATATAGAGAGAGAGAACATTATGTGACTGATACTGGCCTGGAGACAACCTTGAACCATACAATGAGTTGAGGAATACATGTTACAGGACATTTGTTTTGCATTCTAGAACTATTACAGTGTTATACTTGACTGCAGTGACAATAGAACACACATGCGTGGAATGCAGCCGTACTGCATATATTAAGACAGATTTATTTAGAAATCAGCAATGCTGCTTAACACTTTATTGGCATTGATGATAAATTTCTGTGAAGTCCACACACAATATCTGCCCATAGAGTGGGCTACCTCACCCATATATCTCTATAACATGGAGAAGGAGGAACATAGAGCATTATGTGACTGCTATTGACCTGGAGATAGCCTCGGACCATACTATGGGTTGAGCAATACAGTTTTTAGGCCATTAGTTTTGCATTCTATAGCTATTAGAATGTTACACTTGACTGCAGCAGCCTTACCATAGACAAGCAATGCATACAGCTCTACTGCAGTGTTTATGACAACATAATCCTACTGTATACCATTTTGCTTACTGTTATTGGTATTCTTTATTGTTTATTGCAATACAGTTATTTTTCATTTATTGCACTACAGCTCTAATTGCCCATTAATTGGACTACAGTTCTACTTGCCCATTTATTGCACTACAGTTATTATTGTGTATAGTTTATTACAGTAAATGCTTTACTCTTTCTTGCTTATTACACTACAGTTAACATAATAAATCTGTACTTACCACACTCACGGCACAACCTGGTCAGGCACCCGGCATGGGACTCAACATTGCAAGTCCTGTCAGCTGCAGCTGTTGGTTGAGAAGCACACCATTATGTATACCAGTTTTGCAGACATTCAGCTTGCATTTTGGTAAAACAGTGGAAAACATACTTACATATTTGTGGGGCATGCGCAGCTTTTGACTCTTGGACCCAGGTGTCCATGTTTCCCTTCTTTCTCCTCTTCAGGTCATCATAATTGTGGCATCACTGCTCACCAGTGTAGGTGATAACAGCAGCCTTACATTCTGAGCCCTGAAAACTACGATGCATCAGCCTGGGTTCATGATTCTTTACCAGGAGCCCAGCAAAAACCCTGGACTCCTGCACACCCCATCTCTGTGCCAGAAAGCACGCACCCTCTCCAAAACCACCTGGCATATCAGCAGATAAGCAGACTCCAAAGAATGGTGCAGAATACCCACCTATTGCTCTTAATATAGGATGCTTTCCCACCCTTGCACATTGTTCAGCAACATTAAAAAAAGTACAGCGTCACTTAGCAGTGCACAAACCAACTAAGCAGAGCTAAGTAGCCATTAGCATGTTTAAGCAGTGCTCAGCACAGTGCAGCAGTGCCATATTTCACAATTTTGTTTTTTACAATTAAACATAAATACTAAATTAAATTGCAGACATCTTATGACTGCTATGGACTCGAACCCAGGACCTACTATGCATTAGGCTGTAACTCTACCTATTTAGTATACCTTCACATATACTACTGGTCTACCTGTTAGCATTGCTGAGCACTGTGCTGCACCGAGCAAACATGCTTAAACAGACCCAGAAATAAATAAATAATTACATCCAGTTTCTATTTTTAGATGTGTACCAGGTGTCAGCTGTCTGTATGTGAGCACAGCTTGGTATTGCTGTGCTCCGCACCACACCACACAAACATACAGAGAGGAAATAAAAATTCATTAAAAAATTACACATTTAAAACAATTCACAGCATTTTAACAGTAGCAGGGAGCATTACAGGGAGCTTTACTCTGTACATAACATCTGACTAGACATCCACAACCATGGGTAGCCTTTACACTTCTCCCTACATGGATTCAGTATCCCTGTTCCTATGCTCTCCTTCTGCAGTGCACCATGATTAATATGCATTTTGCGCTGCAGAGGGGGAACAGTGGCCATGTACATGGATACATTCTGTGTAGGCTCTGCATGATACCTACATGGATTTTATTAAATCCTGGGGACAATCTATGTGGGGAGCAATTTTCCTTTCTATATAAAATTCAGTTAAGTCTAACATTTCCAGTACTTTTTCCAGGGAAACTAAAATGGGAAAAAAACATTAGATACTTTATATTCAAATAAAGTTTGGATGCAAACTTTCAGAAAAAGTATTATTCATAAATCAGTGAACAGTTGTTCCATATAATATAAAAGTAGGCATGGAATTAATTTTATTCCTAATAGACTGTGTTTGATTAATTTCTCAGATAATTTGAAGTGTTAGCATTGTAATTATGAGCCAGCTGATTTATTTCAATGCTGAAATTACTCAAACATTAATGCAACACATTGTATTTTTACCTTCTTTGTTTTACTTGGTATGCGTAATATCAACTCTGTGGATACTTGTAGTTTAGCCTTAATTATTGTGAAAATACTAGTCCTTCAATTATACCTGAATTTTCTTTTTGACAATGGTGGACATAATATATAGGGTATATTTACTGTCACTGGAATAATTACTTTTCTTCTTTTTGTTTCATGTTTTTTTCTTCTATTGTACTCTCTGTTGTTTCTCTTTCCCATTTTCCATCTGTAGGTTTTTACATGTTTTTATTTTGTATTTATCTTTTATTGTTTGCATTTGATCTTTAATATACACAAATGTATTTTTTAATAAAAAAGTAATTCTTATCATAAATTGGAAATTAATAGAATTCATGCACTCAGAAGTCACAGTAGATTTATTCATTTGGTCATTGGGTAGAGTTCTAACCTTTTCTGAAAATTTCTAGTCTAATTTTTTTTAATCCTATATTATTAAACCCTGCCCTTCTGGCTATACAGTTAGCCCATTCATACCAGAGGTGAAAGTCCTATAGATCATTCATTTTCCTGGAGTGAGAGCCAACAGAATCAGAAAATAAAAGTCATCATCCTCATGTCTGAGATCTTGAACTCTACCTGAGTCCACTCCATAGTGGTTTGCAGGCTTTATACTTGCTGCTCAAGAAGGTACATGCATGTTACAACATCTGCTTTCTCTTTCATAAGCTGCACACCATTGCAGCACTGACTTGTTAGGTTCATAGGTTAGTACTAAGCTAACTGCCCTTGCGAGCCATTTTAAGCCTAGCCAGTTATCCCGTGTGAGACTCAAACCCTGCACTTTATGTTTGTAAGGCAAGCACCTTAACCATTAGGCCACCCTCCCAACTCCTATTGCTGTGAATGATAGAATTATACTCTTGAATATCACCAGTACAGTCAACTGAGGTGCCATATTTACAAACAAGCATGAGTTGGTATTGGCCAGAGTATGCTTAAATACATTTAAAGGGACATCACACCAAATGCATACTAGCCAGAACACACATATGCAATCAGACTCTACTACATATATACAAAAGCACTCTATTACATAAATTTACACAAATATTCATATGCATTCTTAAATATACATATATAAGTAAGAAATTAAGAATTAATGCCTGAAGGTACATTCCATAATTGTTCTATAGCTGCAAAATAAAACTGTGCGGAAAAATGTACTGAAAATAAATAACATTAAGCACTGATATGCACCTGTAATTTTCAGGTTTGACTAAATTTTAACTTCTTTTTTAATACAATAACTTCAGCTAAATTAATAAAATAAGGAATATTCCATTAGGTACAGTCATAAGCTTCGATAGTGCAGAACATAATGTGCTATCTCTTCTGTAAAAGTCTAATTGAATTCTACAATTAATCCATCCTGGCCTGGAGCTTTATTTCTTTACAAATAATGGCTTGCATCTTTTATATCAGTTAATATGATTTCAGGATTTTTATTGTAAACTGTTACTTCTGGGGTACGGTACAACAAATTATCTATAGTCTGGGAATTTTTAGTCCTGTTTTTAGTAATAGATTCCTTGAAAAATACTTTATCAGTTCCAAATCTGAGGTTAAATTACCTTGCTTGACTTGCAAGTATAAAATAAAAATCCTCATATTTCATGCTTGGCACTGAAAGGATAAAATGTACCTATTTTATCTTGTTGAAATTGTTTTTTTAATTTTCATTTCCTCAGACTTGATCTAATTATTTTTTGATGTTATGATGAAGCTCTGTCTTATGTTTCCATGTGTCTAAATAGTAATCATAGTTTATTCCCAAACATTTATTTAAAACAGTATCTGATAGTCAAGAAAAGTAGTTGCCTCTTTTTTTACTTTAGGTAAATAAATAACATGCATAATCAAATTGTTATAATATTTTGCCTTAAAGGCTTCACATTTCCATCTGAAGGAAGTTGTCGCTCTGAATAATGTCCCAATAATTCTTAATTTTTGTTCTAATATTTTGTCAAAAGCGTTCAGTGTTATTTTTGATGGATTCTTCCTTTATTAATATGAAATGTAGATGGACTATATTGTATTACTATTTTAATCAATCCATGATCTGACCATGGGAAATCTATCTATCCTCAACTCCTTTTCCCATTTTTGCACATGGGTTCTGGGTGTCACTTCAACAGTGACAATTATCTAGAGCCAAGGTTTACACCACCAAGTGGCTAGCCCTGCCATGGTATTTCAAACATACCACACACTCACATACACACACTCACATCTAGGGTCAATTTAGAGTGTCCAGTCCACCTACTGCATGTCTTTAGACTGTGGGAGGAAACAGGAGCACTGGAGAAATCCCATGCGAACACAGGGAAGACATGCAGACTCTGCACAGAAGGCACACCCAAAAATGTGACATTTAAATAAATCCTTGTAGAGGAAAAAAAAACATATCAGTTCTAAATCGTCATTTGGTAGAATGCAACATGCATATAAACTTTGCAATCAGGAGACTTAATTCTCTATCTACCATATTTTCTTTAATTAAAAAATGCTATGTAAGAACTCATGTTTTTCTTGATAAAAATGTTTACAAGAAGTACAAGATCAATCTAAATTCACAGCTAGTACTGTATTTTAATCACCTCCTGAAGTTAATGAAAAATTTCCTAATTTCTGAAGACCATCAGAAATATTTTGTAAATATAACGCACACTTATTAATTGGAGCATAAGCAGATCCAGTAGTAATTTGCTACGTATTAATTTCCAGTGAGACTAGCAAAATTACCACTGGCACCTATAAACAGATGTTTCATAACATCGAGACATATTTATTTTAGCAGAGCAGACCTATTAGTTAACCTTGAAGTACTATAACTATTGTTCAATGAGTTTACTGACTGGGGTAGTATAATTATTGTTTCAAGACATTCTCAGTATTTTATTATATGCATTATTACTTAGATGTAATACTTGTAACAAAAATACATTTTCATGCCTAACATTAACACCTTTCACATAATCCTGTGCAATTTGGAAAACAATTCACTCCATTTACATTAATACCACACATAATAAGTAATGCTATATATGTGATGAACTAATTGAAAACAACATACCAAAAATAAATGTAGAAGTAAGAAAAATGAGGACAAGGAAACCAATGCCACTATACCTCTGCATAAAATATGATAAAAGAATGCTCCAAAGGAAAAAAAAGAGTTTATATATTACCCATCTTGTGGAAGGGCAAACAGGAGTAATTCCAGCTGAAAATGGAGCTCACAAAATTTATAATGCAGTCAACTCATATTTAGCTTCAGATTCTGAAGCTATACACACACACACACACACACACATATATATATATATATATATATATATATATATATATATATATATATATATTTATATTTACATATATGGAACACCTATCCATACAACTTTCAAGTTAGACTACATATAAAAATGTAGATTTAATATTCTTCCAAAATGCAGAACACACTTCAGCAAAATATTTTCTTTTCTTTACAACCTTGTATGGAAAGTCAACAAAAATGGAAACATTGTTCCTGCTGAAGTTAAAATGTCTGTTATGTATAGCAGCAGCCAAAATTCTTTCATGATCTCTGGAATTCATAAATTTAACTGTTATAGATATGGGCATTCACTGGTAAATATATTCTATGAAATCTATTAAGATCAAGGCTTTATGTAGGTGAAAGCTTGCGCAAGTTCATAAAAATCTTACTTAATATTTTTCTGAACCTTTTAGTTTGTCCCTTTCCAAAAGAATATCTATAACATGCAGGTTTATATATCATGCATGAGTCTCCAAAATCTAATAATTAATACATTTAAATGAAATTGGATTTTTTGTATCTGTTATTGATACATGCTCAGATTCTAATGCAGTGATCGTATCCTCATACAACTTCATCCATTTTGATTGATAACTCTACTGCTCTTGTATCTTATATGTGGATTACAGCATTAGTGATATTGCGTTGATAGCTACTTTAAGAGTATAGGTTCATAGGTTGGTACTAGGCTATCAGCCCTAGGGCCTATACAAGCCTAGCCATAACAATTCCCTGGCTATTTCTTCCCACACTATTTACTTCCCTGGACCCCTGTCTAGCAGGGCGACTGACGTGATCCCCGGGGTGAATTTCCTTTCTTCCATCCAATCGTCAAGGTTCCTTTTGAAGAGGGCCAAAGAGGCACTCTGCTTGACATGTATAGGCAATCTATTCCAGAGTCTGGGGAGTCTCTGGGTCAGGAACCTATCCCTCCAGCATCTTTTGTTTATTGTGATGACAAGGTTTAGATCCCTGGAGCTTGTGGCTCTGAGGGATTGGGATTTCTTTAAGTGTAGCATGTCCAACAGCTTTGGGTTTGACTTGGCCTTGTATGTTAAGCAGAGATCGCCTCTGAGTAGACGATATGTGACAGAGTATAGCTGGAGTTTTTTAAGGCGGTCAGCGTATGGCATCTGCTTTAGGCCTGTGATTCTTTTAGTGAGGTATTTCTGCGCCCTTTCCAGTTGTTGTAGATGTCTTCAGAGGTACATACCAAACGGGGCATTGTATTCTATAATGGGTCTAATGAGGGATGAGTACATTGGGACAATGACCTCCTTTTTTCTGGATGAAAAGCCCTTAGTGATGAGGTGTGCCACATAGAAGGATTTCCTGACTGTTGTGGCAATGTGGTTATCGAAGGTGAGACCACTGTCCACCTGTGTTCCTAAGTCTCTTATCACACTTTTGGTGTTTAGTGTACTGCCACCTATATGGTAATTCATGGATACATGTTTTTTCCCAAAGGGGATAACTATACATTTCTTGGCATTGAGCTTGAGCCCATGGCTCTGGCACCAAGCATCTGTTTCTGTAAGGCCCTTTTGTAGAGTATCCACATCATTTGGGGATTCAATAATGTCTCCCAGTTTGCAGTCATCTGCGAACTTTGTTAGCCAGAGTCCCTTAGTGTTGGCCTGTACTTCACAGAAGTAGATGCCAAACAAGAGCGGTCCCAGGACTGAACCCTGAGGTACTCCACTTGTCACTTGTCTGGAGCTGGATTTGGAGTCAGCTACTTTTACAGTGTGGGTTCTATCAGTAAGCCAGTTAGCAACCCATTGGGTGATGTAGGGATTAATGCTCAGCTTAGTAAGTTTATCTATGATTCCAGAGTGGGGAATGGTATCAAAGGCCTTGGCAAGGTCTAGATAGGATGTGTGGACCACCTTACCCTTGTCCATGACTCTGGAGACTGATTCAAAGAAGTCAATTAGTTTCAGGAGACAAGATCGGCCCTTCACAAACCCAAACTGGGTTGGGTCCAGTGTTTGAAGGTTGCCAATGTCTTTGTTTATAAGTTACATGATAATATGCTCCATGGCCTTGCAGATAAGGCTTGTCAGACTGATGGGACAGTAGTTTCTGGGATCCAAAGTGGATCCCCCCTTGTGGAGTGGGATAACAGTAGCTCTGCGCCACTCATTGGGCATGAAACCTGAGGTGAGGCTATGATTAAACATGACACTTAGGTGAGGTGTCAGTTCATATTGTAGTTCATGTAGTACACAGCCCGGGATGTCATCTGGTCCCTTGGATGCTGTATTCTTAGCTTTGGAGAGTGCGTTTTTTACCTGTGTGGCCATTATTACTGGAATTTGTCAATCTTCCGGTATTGAGATTGGTCATTTAGGGGGTGAGAGGGGGGTGAAGTTGGCACTGAAACAATCTGCCAGGATATTGGCAATATCCTTGGGATCCGTATATTTAATGCCATTCTGTTTTAGCTCAGAGCATCTGAGCATTGCCATTTAGATTCTTGACATAGTTATAGAATGCCTTGTGGTTGTCTTTGGAATCTTTGGCAATTTTATTTTCGTAACTAGCTTCGGAGGATTTTATGAGGGATCTCAGTTTCTTACTGGGGCTGGTAAGGGAGTTTTTTGCATCCTGGGATTTTCCTCTTTTCTGCAACAGTTTCTTCCTTTTGTTGTAAAGTTTGTTTATGGCAGGGGACCACCAGACTGGCTTCCTTTTTTTGGATGAGAGCATCTTGGTTCTATTTGGGATGGCACAATTCATGCATGAGTGGATGTGCTCATACAGTGCCCTAGTGTAGGATTCAGCAGTTGAGCTTCCAGTTCCTGTCTGCATGGGTGTCATGAAGTTTGTCACTTCTGACTTGAGTAGTATGGAGTTGGCTTTGGAGACGTTTTTTATGGAGGTTTCCTTACTGGGGGGTGGGGGTGGGATGTGGATGTTAAGGGTGATCAGCTTATGGTCAGACCTGACTAACGAGCGGGTGACATAGGTGTGGAGCATCGATTTCCCATGTTGGTAATGACCAGGTCTAGGATATTGGAGCCAAGAAAAAGCAGAAACCAGAACCAAATTCACCAATAATCCACAAAGGTATCTGGAAGAACAAAGCTGGAAAGTAATATTTGTTTTTTGATCGTTTATTTAACTCAAACACCAGCCACAGAATGTCACAACCATAAACGCCTTAAACCATATGAATGCATTTTTGTCATACAAATTCGACTTCATCAGATGACTAGAGCCATGTTAGTTTCCCATATTTATACAATTGTATAAATATGGGAAACTAACATGGCTCTGGTCATCTGATGAAGTCGAATTTGTATGACGAAAACGCATTCATATGGTTTAAGGCGTTTATGGTTGTGACATTCTGTGGCTGGCGTTTGAGTTAAATAAACAATCAAAAAACAAATATTACATTCCAGCTTCATTCTTCCAGATACCTAGGATATTGGAGCCCCTGGTGGGACTATGGATTAGTTGATCCAGGGCGTTGGAATTTATGAATTCCAAGAACCGTTGGGCAAAGGTGTTGGTACATGAGTAGTTTTCCCAGTTAATGGCAGGGTAGTTGAAATCACTCAGTATTAGGGTGTTTGGTTGTATCTTAATATTTTCCAGTCTGTTTAGAAAGGTGTAGTGAGAATCTTGGGGTATGGTGGGGGATCTGTAGCAAGCTACAATTTGGATTGCAGTCTTACTTAGTGTTAGTTGCACCTGGAGAATTTCAGACGCATTGTGTTGGGCAACTAGCCTGTTGGTGTGAATATCCTTGGTGAATACTGACACTCCTTCACCTTTAGTGTTTCGGTCCTGGTTTGGTGGCCAAAAAGTGTGGTAAGAGTTGTAGCCTGGTATTGCAGGGGTGCTCTCTGAAGCCTTGAACCAGGTCTCAGTTACTTGACAGATATCGATGTTCTCCATTTTTAGGAGTGCCTCGAGAGAGTGCATTTTAAGGTTTAGACTTCTAGCATTGAGTAGCATTACCTTCAGATTTTGCAGGCTTGCACCTGTTATGGTGGTGGTTTTGTCCTTTGAACTTTGCCTAAAAAAAGCACTATAGGGGTGGCAAGAGCCTTAGCCAGTAACCTGAATCCCAGGGGTGACAGGTGCAGAGCATCTCTGGCAAAGCATCGTGGTCTGTCAATCATGTCGTCCCAGGCAGATAGATACTGGATCCCCTTTGAAGGACACCAGAAGCTTAGCCAATTGTTGAAGTCAATCATTTTGTCTTTATATTGTGGTATCATTCTGGGAGAAGGCAGGATGCTGCTCAGGGCTAGGGTCATACCTGCCTAGGCCACATGATCTGAGAGCTCTTCCATGTCTCTTTTCATGTAGTCCAGGGGGGTACGTCTCAAGTCATTCACTCCAACATGGACAATGACAGAGTCATATTTGTACTTGTTGTGGAGTGACTTGAGTGCATGCGTTATGTGGTGGATCCTGGCACCCGACAGGCAGATGACTGTAATTTTCTCCTTGTTCAACCTGGTGAGAGGGACATCAGTGTGCTGGACTATAGAGTCACCTATGACTAAAGTGTTAGGTACATTGTCTTGCCTTAGAGGCTGTTGCTGGGTGGCACACTGGTGTTGTGAACTATGTGACACTTTGGTTGTGATTGGTGTTTGTTTGCATTTCAGCTTTAGAGGTCCTTGTTGCTTGGGCAGGTTACAGTTAAGGGCCTCTGCATATGTGGATTTAGTGTTGCTATATGTGGGTGTTGGTGGTGTGGGTTTAGAAGGGCTATGTGTTGCTTGAGGTGCAGTGTGGGTGTTAACCTTCTCCTCTTGACTGTCTAGCACAATCTTGGGCGGAGAGAGCTTTGCTTCCATTTTGGCTATGTAATCAGTTTATCAGAGATGTCTTGTAATTTGTCAGTTATAGCATGTAACACATTGTAGAGGCATTCAGCTTGCCATCTTTTTAAACAAAACCACTTCCAAGCTCAGTGGAAACTTGCAATTTCCTCTTGATTTTCACTTATATAAGATTTTGTAGTTTTTGTCTCTGTTAATACATTGATCTCCATTGTCTTATTTCGAACAAAAATACATTTGAACTTTTAGAGGAAATCTCTATTTCCACCAAATTATCTCAGGTTTTGTCTAGTAAATCATGTACCGCTGTCTGTTGATTAATGCTTTCTCTTATTTACATTTGCTTCCACTAGATCTTTATTTACTTCTGATGACAATGTTTCATTAAGACTGCAAGAATTTGAAACTACAAATTTCTGAATTGCCTTGTCTTCAAGTACATACTTTGTGTTTAAATAATGTCGGAGTATCTTTAGGAACCAGAATCTTCACCACTCTTTATTTATGGGGTCAATATCTCTTCATTAAATGGCTATTCCTCGAATAGCCATTAATTGAACATCTATTTAGCGAAGCCACTCTTCATCAAACGGAAAATTTTAAGTAGGGAAAACAAGTGATTGGTCAACTGAGCAACTGCAAAAAAAAAAAAAAAAAAAAAAAAAAAAAAATTTAAAACCAGCCAAGGTGGGGATCTACACCACCCACACCTCCAACTAAATATGCCAACTCCACGATTGCATTACAGTGGGGAAAAAGGGCAAATTCCAGATGGTGGCAAACTGCTGGTTTGCCCTAGTTAAAATTCTCCATTTGATGAAGAGCAGCATTGCTAAATAGGTGCTCAATGAATAGCTATCCACTGAATAGCCATTTGATGAAATAATATAGACCTATATTTTTGGAGGTATGTATATATGGGGTATGTTAGTTTGGGCATAGTGATAGTCTATCTGTTTATGAGATATGGGGGACAGACCCAAGTGTATTTCTGATTTCCTATCCATTGTTCAAGGTTATGCTTAAATAGCATTAGGATGGACTCTGTTTTACGTTGATGGGGGAACCTATTCCAGAGCATGGAGATCCTCTGAGACACATATCTGTCTCACCAACAGGTCCTATTTATGTCACAACCAAAATTTAAATCCTTGGATCTAGTGGTTCTGATGCTGCTCATTTTGTGAATGTCCAAAAGGTCCATCAGAGCTGGATCTGAGGATGCCTTGTATGTCAGGCATAGATCACCTCTTAGTAACCTGTAGGAGACCAAATATAGAGATAGGCCTTTAAGGGGATCCATACAGGACAATATGTTTATACACTGGATTCTCCTGGTAAGGATCCTTTGTGGGCATTCCAGCTGTTGTATAAATCTGGTCAGGTACATGCCAAAGGAGGCGTTATACTCAATGATGGGTCTGATGAGGGCTAAAAAAAGTGGCACTATGACTTCCTTTGACCTGGATGACATACCCTTACTTGTAAGTTGGGTGACATAGAATGATTTTCTTACTACCTTGACCACATGTTGGTCAAACACCAGATTACTGTCTATATATATTTCTAGATCTCTAACTACTAGGTCAGCTATTGGGGGATCTCTAATCGATGGAATAATTAGCCTGGGTGGACATTTTCCCAAAAGACACTATGATGCCCTTCTTGACATTCAGTTCTAGTCTGTGACTTGGCATCAGTCATTTGTCTGTGTTGGACCCTCTTGTAAGATATTTGCGTCAAAAGTGGGAATCTGTGATAGCTCCCAATTTGCAATCATCTGTGAACTGTGTCAGCCAAAGGCCATTGACATTAGTGTTTACCTTTGTGAAGAAGATGCCAAATAAGAGCAGACCCAACCCAGATCCCTGAGGTATCCTGTTGGTGTCTGGTCTCAGTGGAGGTGGTGTCACAACTTCTGACTTTCTGGGCCTTGTCTGTGAGTCATGAGGCAAACTAGTGAGTTGTGTAGGTGTTTATGCCCTCTTCAATGGGTTTGTTAACTATGCCTGAGGGAGATATTGTATTGAATCCCTTAGTCAAGTCCAGGTAGGTGGTGTGCACCATTTTCCCTTCATCCACTGCCTTTGTAACCTTCTCAAAGAAGTCTACCAAGTTTGGTAGGCATTATCTTCCCCTTGATAAAGTTGAATTGGGTTAGGTCCAGTGTCTAAAGGTCGCTTATGTCTTTACTAATTATTTCCATGGCTTTGCATATTAGACTAGTCAGACTAATGGGTCTGTAGTTTCTGTGGTCAAGTTGATAGTCTTCCCTTGTGAAATGGGATAACTGTTGCAGTCTTCCATTGTCATGGTACATAGCTCATTTTGAGCCTATAATGGAAAAGTGACTCAAGTGGTCCTGATAGGTCATGTTTTAAGATATTTAAGAAATCTCCCAGGATATTTCAAAATTGACTCTGATGAAATCCAGGTAGTGGGTGGAAGTGCTGAGTCAAATTTGAACTGCTATTGTTATGTGTACTGTTCGTTGGCTTTAAGTATGTTTCATTAAATGGGCATCTGCTTTTGCACGTATCTGTTTTTTTATTTTATTTTTAGTGTTTGTTTTACCTTGTGGATTCTACCAGGATATTGTATGGGCCAACTATTGTATGGGCTGCATTTCTGGCTTTAGTGAATGCTGACAGGACCTGCTCCCTGATAATAGTTGGGAGAGGTTATGCTAGTAGGTATTTCATGGGGAGAGGTAGAAGGAAGTGGGAGTGAAGCTTGATTTGAATTTGTCAGCCTGCAGATTTCCTATGTTGCTCGGTTATTGACCAGCACTTTGGCACACTGATGTGTGCTGACTTTGAAGTTATGGACATAGCTATAAAAGGCCTTGTTGGCTGTCTTTAGCCTGTGGGGCTATTTTGACTTTGTAAATACTCTTGTTAGACTTAAATAGTTCTCCGCTTCTGGTTTAGTTTAATTAGAGAGCTCTTAGTATTATGGGATTTGTTCTTCCTGATTTTAGTCATGACTTTTTTCATTTTGCTATATATAGTAAAAAGGTTAGGATTCCCCCAGTGTGATTTGTTTTTAGAGATTGCTTTGGGCTTACTTCTAGTAGTACAGCAGCCTATATATAGCCATTTACATGGTTGTACAAAGTCTCTGTCAATAATTACCCATAGGTTGCTGTGAACTCGGGTTTAGTAGGGGCACTGAATTTTGACAAATTATTGCTTTAAAGCATGCAATTTGCTTTGGAATAGTTCCTAACTGCTACAGTGTTTGCCGGGGTTACCAAATTGATTTTTATGTCAAATGGGACAGCTTTGTAGTCTGATCTCACCAGTGAGGACGTGACACTAGGGGGTGTGCAGTGCTTTTCCACATTGGCGAGTACCAGGGCCAATATATTTGAACTTCTCGTGGATGTATGCACTCTCTGGTTATGGGTATTTATTTTAATAAAGTCCAGGAATCATTGTGCCTGTGAGTTGGAGGCAGTGCATGTTTCCCAGTCTATAGAAGCATAGTTAACATCTCCCATGAATAGATTCATAGAGGGTGACCTACAGCTCATTAGGATATGGTATGGAACTTTGTCTACGGTGATATGTACATTGATAAACTCCAGGGCATTGTCCTGTTTAACCAACCTAGAGATATGCTTGTTGCTAATGTAGATCGGGCCTCCTCCACTTTTTGTCACTGTCTGTGGAGTTTCTGGTCTAAATGTGTGGAAACACTGAAGCCTTGCACTGTTTGAGTACTTTCTGAAAAATGAAACCATGTCTCAGTAATGACAAAAATGTCTATATTCTCCAGAATGAGGAGAGCTTGCAGGGTATGTAGTTTCTTGTATAGGATCCTAGCACTAAGCAGTAACACCTTTAGGTTTATTTGGGTTTTATTTGCTAGGTAGGTTTGTCAATTTGGCATTGCCTAAAAAGGCTCTAAGAAGGGGTAAATAAAGTTTTAGCCAATATTTGGAAACCTAATGGAGACAGGTGCAGACCATCCTTTGCAAAGCAACATGCTTTGTTAACCACATCCTTCCATGCTGACAAATATTGAATCCCCTTGGAAAGTGACCCAAAACTATGGCAATTATTGAAGTCTATAACCTTTTATTCATGCTGTGGCATCATTCTTGGTGATGGTAGAATGCTGCTCAATGCAAGGCACATGCCTGCTTGAGACACATATTCAGAGAGGTTAATAATGTCTGTCTTCATATAGTCCAGGGAGCTATGTCTCAGGCCATTGACGCCCACATGGACAATGATAGCATCATAATGGTACCTGTGGAGTAGTGACTTGAATGTATGCATACCTTGGTGGATCTTGGCTCCAGATAAGTAACTAACCATTAGTATTCTCCTTGTTGGGCATCTGTGTGTTATACAATGGAGTCCCCTGTGACAGGCAAGAGTCCTGGTTAATACGTTTGCTTGCCTTATGGGCTTTGCCTTGAGGCTTCACTGGTTGTAGGCATATGTATGGTGTTTATTGTTGCTTTTCATGAGTACTTTAAAGATTGCTGAGGATAGATGTTGCCGTATATAGGCTTCGGAGGTCTTTGAGGCTTGGAAAGATTACTATTTAATGCCTCAGCATAAGTTGGTCTGTGTGTGTGGTGGACACTATATGTGATGGATGTAGTGTGTTTTCCTGCCAACCTTTTTTTTGTATGTGAGATTTTTACTTCCAGTGATATTTTGTATGTGCATTTCCCACACATTGTGTTTGTTTCCCCTCCAGTACAACACTTTTGAGTGTGTACCTTTAACTCACAACGGGTATGGCTTGAGCCTTTAAAAAAATTATCACCTTACAGTTCTAACAAAAACTCATTGACAGAGGTCAAATATCAATACAGTTATATTTTCCATCATGTATGCTTCAAGGTAAAATATTCTGATACCTAGTATGTAGCCTGGTTTTGGAATTATTAATGCAAATATGAACAAGCAATATTTGATGCCTAGAGGCACAGTAATGCCTGGAGGAGCACCCAGCTGTAATGAGTTAAGGATTAAATGGTTGTCTGTGAACAGGAGACAACAGATACATTGTCTCAGGATGCCCTTTTCTCCTAAGTTGGCTATGGAGGCATTTGGAAATTGCATATCCACTTTGCCTGGACTTGTAATTTGGTGGCCTACTGTAGGTTATGTTCTGGATTATGCAGAAGTCACCTTGTGTAGTCTCTGGGGTTTGGCACTAGTCTAGGTTAGGCTGTGCTGTTTAATGCACAAACTATTTGCTCTAAACTTGTTTCCATGCAAAGGCTTCTGACTTCTTTGAAACTTCATCCTTTCTATCTACTTACTGGTATTTGCTTGGCCTTGGGCAAAATCATTTGCACTGTTTTCAAGCCTACTACTAGACAACGAGTCCTAGTGGTCTAGTCATGAGGATCTTTGACTAACAGCGCATGTCTACAGCCTCAGACTTTTATGTCTGTGTCTTTCTTTTCTATGTAAGCAGATATTTGGGTTCCATATGACAGTGAAGGGTCACAGAAAAAAACAGCTATGTATAGTCAATGGAGCATGTTTTTCTTTTTTGTATTTACAGCAAGTTGGACATGCAATGACCTCATTACAGTCTTGAGTGTGTGTGTCAGTATTTTTTGTATGCCTGTAGCCTCTAGTGAAGGTTCTCATTTTATAGGTCCTTCCTCAGCATTTTCTGGGACAGATGATTGTCAGTGACACACTCAGATCTTTCCCCAACATTGCAATGCCCATTTGTTTTTCAACCACACAAAGCACTGTCATGGCTGGTAATTCAATGACTATGCTGGCAGGCTGGAGTAACAGTTATAGAAAGATATCCATTCTGTAGAGTGACTGTTTAGTAAGTCATTCAACTGGAGAGTGCTCATAGGTTGCCTTTAAAAAGGGACACATACCCATTAAGCTTTCCTGAGTAACAAATAAAAAAAATTATTAGTTTTGTTCTAATTTCCTTTGCTTGTTTTTTTCATGCTTTTCAGACATGCATAAAGAAATCAAACACATTAATGACTGCTCATAATGTTTAATACTTTACATCTTGTGGTTACACTTGATTGTATGTCAACGTTGGCTTTTTGTCTTGCAAATGCAACTTTGATTATTGTTTTATGCTATGGTGTTAAACACTTTTGCAGAAGGCGGCTGTTAAACGTTCAGTACACTTCAAGGATTTTGTGAGTAGATAAGATTCATAAGGTGAAATGGATTTCATAAATCCATGGAGACCAATGTAGCATAGCAGAAACTGGCAGACAGCAGCTAAACCACATGCATATGGGGTGACTGTGTGGTCTAGCTTAAGCAAATTAAGGCACTATGGTAATGAAGAACAGAGTAATATAAATTAGAGTGCCATTAATCTGAATGCAGCTAAACCACATGCATATGGGGTGACTGCGTGGTCTAGCTTAAGCAAATTAAGGCACTATGGTAATGAAGAACAGAGTAATATAAATTAGAGTGTCATTAATCTGCATTAATCTGCATGCAATGCATGAACATTATAAAAGCTTGTATCATTTAGTGCTCTCAAAATATTGTACTTTTCTAAAAATGTTAGCAAACACAGAATCCATAAACAAGAGGGACATAGCAGCACAAATACCTCATAGTCTGGTGAAGGTGAACAGAAGGAATGCAGTGAGTGAAGATACGAAACCTAAGAAGGTCATGATGACATCAGCAATATTTCACTAGGCAGAACCCCACTGTGCTGACCCATGAAGAGCTTCTTGACTAGAATAAGGTGGACATAACTAAGCAAGACATCATCTGTGGAACATGTCTTGTAGATTTCGTAAAATCAAATGTATGTTGCAAGCAGGTTATTATGAGCACAGAACAAGCTATACAAATGAAAAAAAAAAAAAAGAACAGAAAAAAACTGTTCAGGAACCTATGAATCCTTAAATAAACCTTTCACTATTACAGCTGGAAATGGCACATAAAACAATAAAAGGAATTAAATAGCATAAGCTTTATGTAACAAGTGCTTTGGCAAAAGTATTTAAACTATCCATTATCTTTCATTTCATTTGTGAGTCAGTGGTCTTCTTACCACAGTATAAAGTAAAACTGATTTCATTAAGACCTGTTGCAAGCTTTGCCTATAATACTAAAGTCCTGCAGTAGCAGTATTCTTTATAGACAATGACAGCAAAAATGCCACCATCTGTTTTGTTGTTATGAATGAACTCAAGAATGTTGAACTTAAACAAATATGCACTTTCTGATCCCCCTCAGCATGTTCTGAAAGCACATTAGTTAGGTTTATAGGTAGGTACTAGGCTATCGGTCCTAGGGCCTGTACAAGCTTAGCCATAAAGATTCCCTGGCTTACACCACCCAAAAATTATTTTCCTGTGCCTCTGTCAAGCAGAGCCACAGAAGTGATCCCCAGGGTGAATTTCCTATTTCCCATCCAATCATCAAGATTTTTCTTAGAGGCCTAATGAGGTGCTCTGCTTGACGTGAATGGGCAGTCTGT
The DNA here is from genome assembly GCF_019279795.1 of Protopterus annectens. Lineage (NCBI taxonomy): Eukaryota > Metazoa > Chordata > Ceratodontiformes > Protopteridae > Protopterus > Protopterus annectens. The sequence goes on from NC_056731.1 coordinate 149,115,539, forward strand.
TTCAAAGTATGGGGAGTCTCTGGGACAGGAACCTGTCCCTACAGCATGTTTTGTTTATTGTGGTGACAAAATTTTGGTCCCTGGAGCATGTGGCTCAGAGGGAATGGGATTTCTGTAAGTGTAGCATGTCAAACAGCTCTGGGTTTGACATGGCTTTGTGTGTTAGGCAGAGAATGCTTCTGACTAGGTGATATGCGATGGAGTAGAGCTGGAGTTTTTGAGATGGTCTGCATGGGGCATCTGTTTGAGGCTGGTGATCCTCTTTGTGAGGCATTTCTATGGCCTTTCCAGTTGTTGTAAATATCTTGTGAAGTACATACCAAATGGGGCATCTGGATGAGAAACCTTTTGTGATGAAGTGTGCCACATAGAAGGATTTCCTGACTACTGTGGGATGTGGTTATCAAAGGGGAGACTACTGTCCACCTGTGTCCCTAGGTCTCTTATCACACTTTTGGTGTTGAGTAGACTACTGCCTATGTGGTAGTTCATGGGCACAGGGTTTTTCCTAAAGGGGATGACTATGCATTTTTTGGCGTTGAGCTTGAGGCCATGGCTTTGACACCAGGCATCTGTCTCAGTGAGGCCCTTTTGCAGAATGTCCACATCATTTGGGGATTCAGTAATGGCTCCCAGTTTGCAGTCATCTGTGAACTTTGTTAGCCATAGATCGCCTGTGTTGGCCTGAACTTCAGAGAAGTAGATGCCAAACAGGAGTGGACCCAGGACTGGACCCTGTGGTACTCCACTTGTCACTGTTCTGTAGTCAGATTTGGAGTCAGCTACTTTCACGGTGTGGGTTCTGTCAGTGAGCCATTTGGCAACCCAGCACATGACATAGGGATTTATGCCCAGTTTAGTGAGTTTATCTGTGATTCTAGAGTGAGGGATGGTGTTGAATGCCTTGGCGAGGTCTATATAGGCTGTGTGAACCACTTTACCCTTGTCCATGGCTCTGCTGACTGCTTCAAAAAAGTCAGTCAGGTTTAGGAGACATAATCTGCCTTTTACGAACCAAACCTGGATGGGGTACAGAGTATGAATGTTACCTATGTCTTTGTTTATAAGTTCCATGATGATACGTTCCATGGCTTTGCAGATCAGGCTCATCAGGCTAATGGGGCGGTAGTTCCCTGGGTCCATGGTGGATCCCCCTTTGTGGAGTGGGATAGCTGTGGCTGTGCACCATTCAGTAGGCACAAAGCCTGAACTGAGGCTATGATTGACCATGGTACTTAGGTGGGGTGCCAGTTCATTTTGTAGTTCATGCAGAACACAGCCCAGGATGTTGTCTGGTCCCATGGATGCTGTATTCTTGGCTTTAGAGAGTGTGGTTTTTACCTGTGCGGTTGTGATTACTGAGACTTGGTAGTCTCCTGGTATTGAGATGGGCCCTTTAGGGGGTGAGATGGGAGGGGTGAAGTTAGCACTGAACCTGTCTGCCAGGATGTTGGCAATATCAGTTGGTTCTGTATATTTAATGCCATTGTGCTGTAACTCAGAGCAGATCTGAGTGTTGCCATTGAGATTCTTCACATAACTATAGAATGCCTTGTGGTTGTCTTTAGAATCTGTGACAATTTTGTTTTCGTAACTAGCTCTGGAGGATCTTATGAGGGATTTCAGCTTCTTACTGAGGCTGACAAGGGAGTTTTTCCAATCTTGGGATTTTACTCTTTTTTGCAGCAGTTTCTTCCTTTTGTTGTAGAGTTTGTTTATGGCAGGGGACCACCAGATTGGCTTCCTTTTTTTGGAGGAGAGGGTCTTGGTTCTATTTGGGGTGGCGCGATGCATGCACTCATGTATGTGTTCATACAGTGCATTGGTGTAAGATTCAGCAGTCGTACTTCTACTTTTTGTCTGCATGGGTGTCGTGAAGTTTGCCACTTCTGTCTTGAGAAGCATGAAGTTGGCTTTGGAGAAGTTTTGTCTAGGGTGATCAGCTTATGGTCAGATCTGACCAACGAGGAGCTGACCTCTGGTGTGGAGCATCGGTCGCCCAGGTTGGTAATGACTAAGTCTAAGATATTGGTGCCCCTGTTGGGGGTATGGATCAGTTGATCCAAGACTTTGGAATTTCTGAATTCCAAGAATCATTGAGGAAATGTGTTGGTACATGAGCAGTTTTCCCAGTTAATGGCGGGGTAGTTGCAGTTGCCTAGTATTAGGGTATTTGGTTGTACCTTAATACTTTCCAGTATGTTGAGAAAGGTGGAGTGTGAATCATGGGGGATGGTGGGGGATCTGTAGCTAGCTACAATTTGGATTGCGGTCTTGCCCAGAGTTAGTTGCACCTGGAGAATCTCAGATGCATTATGCTGAGCAGCTAGCCTGGAGGTGTGGATATGCTTAATGAATATGGACACACCTCCACCTTTAGTGTTTCGGTCCAGGTTAGGTAGCCTAAAGGTGTGGTATGAATTGTAGCCTGGTATTGCAGGGGTGGTCTCTGGAGCCTTGAACCAGATCTCTGTCACTGCACAGATGTCAATGTTCTCCATTTTGAGGAGAGCCTCGAGTGAGTGCATTTTGAGGTTTAGACTTCTAGCACTGAGTAGCATAACCCTCAGATGTTGCTTGCTTGTACCTGTTACGTTGGTAATTTTGTCATTTGAACCCTGCTTATAAAAGGCACTATAGGGGTGACAAGAGCCTTAGCCAGTGTCCGGAATCCCAGGGGTGAGAGGTGTAGGCCATCTCTGGCAAAGCATCATGGTCTGTCAATCATGTCATCCCAGGCTGACAGATACTGGATCCCCTTAGAATGACACCAGCAACTTAGCCAATTGTTGAAGTCATTCATTTTAGCCTTGTACTGTGGTATCATTCTGGGCAATGGCAGGATGCTACTCAGGGCTAGGGTCATACCTGCCTGGACTACAAGATCCGAGAGCTCCTCCATGTCTTTTTTTATGTAGTCCAAGGAGGTACGTCTCAAGTCATTCACTCCAACATGGACAATGACATAGTCATATTTGTACTTGTTGTAGAGTGACCTGAGTGCATGCATTATGTGGTGGATCCTGGCACCTGACAGGCAGCTGACTGTAATTTTCTTCTTGTTTAGCCTGGTGAGTCGGACATCAGTGTGCCTGACTATAGAGTCACCTATGACTAGTGTGTTGGGTATGTTGTTTTGCCTTAGAGGCTGAGGTTGTGTGGCACACTGGTTTTGTGAGCTATGTGTCACATGGAGTTGTGTTTGGGGGTGGTGGTTGTTTGCATTTCAGCTTCAGAGGTCTTTGTTGCTTGGGCAGATTTTTATTAAGAGCCTCCGCAAATGCAGGTGTGTGTTTTGTGTTACTATGTGTGGGGTTTGGTGGTGTAGGTTTAGAAGGACTATGTGTTGTGTGTGGTTTGGTGTGGGTGTTTACCTTCTTCTCTTGACTGACTAGTCCAGTCTTGGCTGGAGAGAGCTTGCCTTCCAGCTTGGCTATATAAGTGCATCTCTCACAAGTTGTAGTGTTGGTTGGTAGGAGGAGAGGGTTATCTGTGTACATGAGGTCCATTGCTACATTGCCCCATGATGCCCAGATTCACCAGGTGGACAGGAGAAAACACCAGGAGCTGACCCTTACACATGCCTAGATAGGTGCTTGTTTATATAAGTACTAGAACTGCTTTCCTAGTAAGGAAAGTTGAGTGTTGTAGCAATTTATAGAATATCTAGTGCTTACAATGAATTCTAAGCAAGTGCTGAGCTCAAAGAATTAGGTTTGAATTCTAAGGCTGGAAACTGGCTAGGTCTAAGGGAAAATTTGAAGAGCACACTTTCTGGTGCCGGTAATAGTTTAACCCTAGCTAAGCGGCACTGCATGATGCGCAAACCCGCACAAACATGTGTTTTTAAGCCAGAAAGTTGAAAGGGATAGAAAGCAGCCTCAAACGGCCAATGAGGTACAATTCCTGAACTGGAAACCACCCCTCTAGTGACAGATAGGCAGCTCAATGCTTACCACTCTCACTGATAAGCAGAAAGACTTCCCTCGACCACAGCAAGGTCTGGACAATTCAGAAACACAAAAATAAAGTTCTGAAACCTGCAAATCTGGGATCTGGACTATTCTAGTATAGAAAAAAGTAGGGAAATGAGCAAACAGTTGTTACATTTGTGCATTTGTATGAATAGCTGACCAATGTTCAAGGATTCTAATTTTGAACTTTTAGTTATCTTTTTCCTACATAGAAAAACGGACACACTATATGTTCCACTGCATCATGTCTCTCTCACTGTCTCTGTATATATAAAATTGTATGTGTGTGTGTGTGTGTGTGTGTGTGTGTGTGTGTGTGTGTGTGTGTGTGTGTGTGTGTGTGTGTATATATATATATATATATATATATATATATATATATATATATATATATATACATATGTATATATATATATGCCAGGTTTTTGTGATATAAAAAATGAGACTACAAAAAATCATTTCAAAAATTTTCCCACCTCTAATGTGACCTATAACTTGTACAATTCAATTGAAAAAAAACAAACAAACAAATCTGTTAGGGGAAAAAATATTAAAAATAAAAAACGTACAATAAGCTGGTTGCATAAGTGTGCTCACCCTTAAACTAATACTTTGTTAATTACAGCATATAGTCTTCTTGGATAGGAGTCTATCAGCACATCTTCACTTGGTAATATTTGCCCACTCTTCCTTACAAAAGCACTCCAAATCTGTCAGATTGAGAGGGCATCTCATGTGCACAGCCCTCTTCAGGTCACTCCCACAGATTGTCTAGTTGACTTAGGACTGGGCTCTGGCTGGGTCATTCCAAAACTTTAATTTTCTTCTGGTGAAGCCATTCTTTTGTTGATTTGGATGCATGCTTGGTGTCATTGTCATGTTGAAAGGTGAAATTCTTCTTCATCTTCAGCTTTCTAGCAGACACCTGAAGGTTTTGGGCCAAAAGTGACTGGTATTTGGAACTGTTCATAGTTCCCTTCACCTTGACTAAAGCCCCAGTTCAAGCTGAAGAAAAGCAACCCCAAAGCATGATACTGCCACCACCATGCTTCACTGTGGGGATGGTGTTCTTTTGGTGATACAAAGTGTTGTTTTTGTGCCAAACGTACCTTTTGTAATTGTGGCCAAAAGGTTCAACTTGGTCTCATCAGACCATAACACATTTTCCCATATGTTTTTGGGAGACTTGCTGTATTGTTTTGCAAATTTTAGCTGGGCCTGGATGTTTTTCTGTGTAAGAAAAGGCTTCCATCTTGCAGCCCTACCTCATAGCCCAGACATATGGAGAATACGGGAGATTGTTGTCACATGTAATACACAACCAGTACTTGCCAGAAATTCCTGCAGTTCCTTCAGTGTTGCTGTGGGTCTCTTGGCAGCCTCTCTGACCAGTTTTCATCTTGTCTTTTCATCAATTTTGGAGGAAATTTCAGTTCTTTGCAATGTCATTGTTGTCCCATATTTTCTCCACTTTTTGATGACTGTCTTCACTGTGTTCCATGGTATATCCAACGCTGTGGAAATTTTTTGTACCCTTCTCCTGACTGATACCTTTCAACAATGAGATCCATTTGATGCCTTGTAAGCTCTCTGCAAACCATGGCTTTTGCTGTTGAAAGCAACTGAGTACTTGTCAGAAAAATCCTACTAGGATAGCTCAACTTTATTTGAGGTTAATCAGAGTCTCTTTAATTGATTGCAGGTGTGTACCCAAGAAGACTGGACATTGTAATTAAATCAAAAGGTGCTTCAACAAAGTATTAGTTTAAGGCTGTGCACACTTATGCAACCAGCTTATTGCATGTTTTTTATTTTTTATATTTTTCCCCTAACAGATTTATTTGTTTTTCAATTGAATTGTACAGATTATAGGTTACATTAAAGGTGGGAAAAATTTTGAAATGATTTATTGTGGTCTCATTTTTTTATATCACAAAAACCTGGCATTTTAACAGGGGTGTGTAAACTTTTTATATCCACTGTGTGTGTGTGTGTGTGTGTGTGTGTGTGTGTGTGTGTGTGTGTGTGTGTGTGTATGAATATATATTTATATATATATATATATATATATATATATATATGCAAATAATTGAATTTCTGTGTTAATTGATTTAACATTGATGAGTAAGGGATATATGGCTTTGCCATGTTTCAGATTTCATTGCTGAACAATCTATTTCATATGAAGTCATCTACCTTATTCATGGCTCAACTAACCCTCACTTGAAGAAGAAGCCGTATTATAGATCAGGGAGGACCCTTAAACAGTCAAACAATCTTGCCTACCTGGCAGTGCCAACCAAGTTATTTAGAAAAAGAACCAAATCCATGAGCTTAGCCATCCCTGTCCTGATAGTGATAAATGTCTGTATGAGGGAGACCTCTGAGTTCACCTTGTTTCTAGGGTATTAAGAAAAACTGCTAGGTTCTAAAAACTATCAGAACCTCTCACAGAAAGAGATCCAATCTGAAACCAAGCTTCTTCTGCAGTGCTCTTGGAATAGGCCTAGACTTTTCTTTTGAAGGAGTCAAGATTTCCACAGTTGCCTACTGATGGTTCTGAAGGGGACAGAACTCTGCTGTTACACCCTTATCTTCACCAGCTTCAATAAACAAACACAGCATGTCAAAATTTGAATGGTAATGCTTCAGGGTGTCATCCTTTGTTGCCTCAGGGTGCCTTCACAATGTTTGTAGACATAATACATGGCAGTATTAGACAATTCTTTAAATTTGCTCTGGGTGGGCACCACTTTCAATACAGAGATGCAGATGTTCAGTCTTTTGAATGCCCGTGAAATGTTTACTTTAATATCAGCCATTTTGATAAGAGATTTAAGAGGAAAGGAGCTCTATGTGTTCCCCAACACAATATTTCACTAAAATGAGTAATAATCATGAACCATGGAATACAAATCTATAAATACTTTATTAAAAAAACTGCAATAATTAGTGGTGCTTGAAATATATTTGTTCCTTATCAGACAATTTTAAAACTTACTTCATAGCTCTCTGTAATGGTTACATCAGTCAACAGTTATGTATCAATCACATGATGTAAAAATATGTGCATATTCACTAAAAGCTCATTCAAAAACGCATCTAAAAGTAAATCTAAAACATACAATATTATTCTGAGTACACATTGCTGTGGCTTTTCTTCTGAGTTTTAAAATAATTTTAACCAAACTTTGCGTTAAGACTTAAGCTTCTAAATGCATCTAGGTGTAGTTGCCTTTTGCACAATGTCTTTTATGACTTATTCTTAAAATTCCCTTATCATGTCTCACTCTTGAACCTCTATCAGACAAGAAATCTAAAACTTATAGTAAGCTCACAATCTAAACTATGCTCATAAGAAGATTATTGAGATTACATTCTTTACTTGCTATAACATAGACCAATATTCATTCTTGGAGAGATCGGTCCATGTTCTTATGTACATTTTTTGCACTCACATAGAACTGCATAGTCATCATTACCCTGGCAGTCTGCTTTATAGAAAAAATCATAATATGCATCACATCTTTTTGGATGTACATTGCTTCAGCCCTTTGTGTATACCTACAGGTACTGCATTTCCACATTGGAGCATACCTTTAGGTGAGGGATTAACCTAGTAGTGCAATGTTCAATTGTTTTTAAACTTCTTGAGTTTGCTGGCCCCGTTATGTGCATATAAATGTTATCATTAGTAACATTAGGTATTTTGCAGTTACTAATAATTACACCCAGATGTTTTTTGTAAGTGCTTTAACTTCCTTACCGATAGGTGTGAATTTACAAAGCATGTGCATGTATATTTTTTCCTTGACCACCTTTCTTAAAGTCACATACCCCTTTATTGGTTCTGAGATACATTAGTAATTACCCCTTCATTTTAAGATAAGGTGATGCTTCTACCACATTTCAAGCCTAAATAACATTAGATAGCTGTTCCTCCACTTGTGCTCTAAGGTCCTCTTTTCATCAGTTAACCTCTTCTTTATCCATATATGTATTTATACCTCTGACAATTGTAGAAATGAATGCAAGAATGAGGGATTTAGTAATGTTTCATTCATTATGTAAGGGGTGACAACTATCAAACTTTAAAGCTTTTCCTTAAGGTCCATGTTTTCTATAAATGCAACCTTGAGCATAGCAATCATCACATTTATATATTTCAACATCTAAAAATCACTTTATTTGTACTAAATTAATAATTTTGCAATAGTGCTTAGCACTTCTTAATTTAAACACTAAATGTATAGACGTTGCATTCCTGCACCTGAATGACTGGCTCTTGGAGGTGCCATTAAAAGTCTCCCTGGTAGTATCTTTGTGGTGGGTGATTTGATAGTCAGCATAAACTGTGAGAAGTCTTTGTTGATCCTTCCTCAGAGGATAGATTTTATCAGCACAGAGCAAGGACATGCTCCACTGTCTGTCGTTCCTTCTTACAGAGATGGCCCAGAAGTTCAGAGGTCATGATTCTGGCAACCTATGTAAAGCCAGACAATGTTTGGACTTTCTTGCTTTTTGTGTGTTTGGTGACCACCTTGATGTTTATGTTATATTTTGTACACTTGAGGATATGAGCTAACTATGAAGATTCAGTAGGTACAGAGTCAACATGCACTCACAGATGCATAACCATAAACTGTCAGATTTTATTTCTGATGCCAGCACAGACTAATTCCTTAATTAGCATGGACCTGTGTATTTCCTAGCTTCAACTGTTCCTACCTGTAGAGATAGCCAAGAAGGTTATATTCTTGGCATCCTTTATGAGGATGTAATGAAGGCAGCCTGGACAGTCTTATATCTTGTTGATTTGATGGCCGCTGTGATTCTTGTGATGTCTTTTGCATGCTGGAGTGACCCTGAGCTGTGTGGTGCCAATAGCAGTAGAGTCAATGTGCCTCAGAGACCTTTTCTTGGTGTCAGATCTTTGTTGCAAAATCCTTGAGTAGAGGACAGCCTTCACCAACCTCATGTTGATTCTCTTGTTCCTTTAGCCAAATCCATTGCAGATGATGACAATGGATGCTTTGTTAGTGTGATGAGGGTCTCATCTTTAATTTTCCATAGATCAAAGAAAATGTACCCTTGGAGATCCATCGCGTCTAGATGGACTTTTGGACAGCATTGTTTGGTAAAGAAAGCTGCTTCTGGGGCTTCATCTGATGTGCCCTGAAACAAATGCATTTTTGATATACCTGCACATACAAGGGGTATGTGGCTATACCAGAATGCAGAAATGTGATATTTCTGTGGCAGTAGGCTGTTGAAAGGGATATCAGTTTATTTGCAGTTCACTTCTAAAGGAAGTAAATGTGCTGGCAGACTCAAGCCTTCATTCCTCTTCTAGAAATAAGACTTTGGGGTCCTGCCTAATCAGGCTGTTCAGGGAGGGGAGCACCCAAGAGGCTGACATGTTTGCCGCTCAGATTAATGTTGTTTTCCCTCTTCATCTTAATTCAACAGGCTATACATTCAGTCTTTACTACATTCCTTTTTATTCCATACCACATCTTAAAATTCCTAGCAGAAAAGACCAAGTTCATCATAATTCTCATCAAGTGACTAGGAAGGATCAGGTTTCTTTCTCCCAGCTTCCTATCAATACAGATAAATTTCCAGTTTGAGACAAAGAAGTTCCCTAAGGTGGTGACAACCAGCTCTAGCCCAGCGACTGCCTCTTAATTTTGGAAGATGTGATCCTGCTGGACCTCCCACCTGTGTTTTCAGTGGTGACTAAAACTATTGAGGTGTCTTACACCTACCACACACACACACACACACACACACACACACACACCACACACACACACACACACACACACACACACACACACACACACACACACACACACACACACACACACACACACACACACACACACACACACACACACACACACACACACACACACACACACACACACACACACACACACAATCTCTCTCTCTCTTCCAAATAGAAGAAATACTCTATTTGGGTGGGGAGGATTCTTAGTAATTAGACAGAATATAAATAATCCTGAAGACTAATTTTATAAATGTGCACATAAACCGCATTTTTTAAACTTACCCCATACTGTATATTATGTTCATATGCAATCCTCAGACATGGTGTACCATATTTCATCTACCATTGGCTGCTTCATTTCCTACTCTGTCCCTATCCTGTAACCCCTTAGTCCCCTTGGGTTCCCTTTGAGCTCACTGTCTCTGCCCTCCTGACAGGATTTTCCCAACTGTAATATTCTGCTACCTCTTTCAGTTGCCTCCTTTTTATATTTTTACCTTCACTCCTTTCCTCATTCTGGTCAGTTTCTGCCATCTTGGCTTGGTGTTCAGAAACCTATTGTATAATTCATGCTATCATGCTGTTTTGTCCCCTAACAGAGCTGAGTGATGATGGTTATAACTTTAACAGTCATCAGTCTGGTAATGGTCATTTCTCTTTCTTTCTTGATACTATCCTCTTTCTTCATGGCCCTTATATAGAATTCCCACTTTGATCTGTTTCCTTATGACGTGTCTCCTCAGATCTTCTCTGTCTGCTTGTGTCCATTCATAGTCCCACAACACATGCATCATGCTTGCCTCATCCTCCTGATACCTCTGGTATCTACTATTCTCCTTTCTGCCTTCCTTTACTAATCTCGTAGGGGGCGTGATACCATCTATGTGGTATACTAATGGCTTGATTTCCCACTCCTTGTACTTTCTGCACGTTTCTCACTGCCTGCATTGTCATTTTCATGTATCTTGGAACTCCTGTTCACCCCCTCCCTTTCCCACTTCTTTATCTTTCTTATTCTCATTTCTTTGATCATGTCCCTTCTTTCCCCTTAATGATTCATAGATCTGCTTGGTCCTTTGCTTCCCTAATCTCTTCCATTTTCTCCCGGGTGGCATTTTCTCTCCTTTTGCCCTACCTTCTTGACTGTTCATTTCTCCTATTGCCCTTTCTGTATTATTTTTCTGGTTGACCCTGAGAATCAAGTAGTTCCTCCAGTGGACCCTTGTATTCTGCATTTCTGTACTAACCTTGTTGTAAACCTTCCCCCACCATCCTTTTCTCTGCATATCAAATCTTCCTTTTGGGCTATTCCACTTCTCCAAATTTCTTCTTTCTTCTTTTTTATCTTTGCACACCATTTTTCTTTTTCTCATAGATTTTTGGGGCTCCCTTCACCCCACTTCATGAATTCCAGGTCTTTTAGTGCTGCTTCATTCGTGTACTTGATTAGTTTCTCTGTGTGTGTGTGTCTCTCTCTCTTCTTTACTTTCTTTTGCCTAACTTCCTTCTCTTCTGTTTCCATTAAATGAATGATGTTACATGCCAGTGTCTATGTTGCAGTATGAGGGAGCCCAAAACCTTCCTATACTATTTACTCTCAATTTTGCCATGCTCACTTTTTCCCCTACCTGTCCTCTACATCTTTTTCCATTTGATGCAAGGTTTTGTCCCAGTGGTCCGTTTGAATGTTCTGGAGTAGGTGAAGAATTATTCATAATATCATTGTAGTTGTCGCATTAATTCTCCCAGGAAATGTATAAAAATGCTTCCCCACAAGACTATTCCTTATTCTTTTTAAACTGCCTCTTTTTTTTCCTCTATTGCCTCTCACATTGTTTTTCCCAAAAATAGAGCCCTAGATACTTGGGGAACTATGCCTCTTTTGTTTAACATATTCTCTGTTTATCCTTCCCTTTTCCTTATCTTACTTTTTTGCTGCCTTTTTTGTTGTACCCGACTCCAACCATTTCCCAACACTTTTTGAGTGCCTCTCATATAGTTCCTATTGCTGCAGCCCCATCCTCTGACATTAACATGCAGTCATCTGCATATGACACAAGCTAAGATCTTATCCCCTCCCTTTATTCAAACACTGCTAAACTGAGTCTACCTTCCATTGCCAGCTCCTTGATAACAAGTGTGAACAGACCTGGGGATTGTGTGCAGTATAGCCATCTCTAGCTTACCCTTCCCCTCCCCTGCCCAGCACTATCACATACCCAAGGTACAAAATTAATCGAGTCACTTAGGTTATAGAAAAGCCTATGTAATGAAAAACAGTCCCAGGAAAACCTAAAAGTGTACCACATAGCAGTTACTAGCAGTTTCAGAATAACACATATTTGAATGTAGCAAAATTATTTTCCTCTTTCAGGGTGACATAGTAGAGGATAACATGTTGAAACAGCTTCATCATCTCCCTCACAATGACAGGACAAGGGAAAGAGTGAGTATAGTATCCTTCTGTTGATTAAACATCACCTATATATTTTCTACTTGATAAATAAGCAACAATTGTATCTTAATAGATTTTGTGGTGTACCAATTATATATAACCCTGAACATTGTACAGAAAGGAACCTAGTCCACAAAATTTTTACTTTGACATCACATCTACCACTTTGCACTGATTTTTGAAGTTATTATTTCATGTACTTCATCTCACTCAAAAGACCAACGCTGTCTTCACAGCATTATTGACCCCCCCCCCCCCCGGGCAAAGCAGTGCTCTGGGGCCTCTACCTACACAATCACTCACAGGATTAAATATGAAAATGGGGCATTACACACACACACACACACACACACACACACACACACACACACAAACACGCACACACGCACACACGCACACACACACACACACACACACACACACACACACACACACACACACACACACACACACACACACACTCACACACACACACACACACACTCCAGATGACATTTACTTGTTGAAGTGGAACTATGGAAGCAGCAAGGCAGCAACAAACGGAATGTTAATTTCCGCATGTTGAGAAGAACAGGTGATGCAAGTACAGATGCAACTTTTAGGAAGGCTGCCACTGTGTTCACATAATTAATATTTTAGGAAGGCTGTGTTCAGATAATTGATGTTTCAGATGATCGACGCTCTACTGTACAGCGCTTTCTAACATTTATAATTTTCATAATTTTCATAATTCTTCAAATATTTATAATTTAATATAGTGTAGTATTTATTTATTGACAGCAAGTCACAACCAATATACATAGATTAGCATGGGGTCCTTATGGTCTTGGGACCCCTGGGCGACTGCTCAATGTGCCCATGAGTTAAGACAGCACAGCTAAAGGCTACTTTCTCAGGTTTTATTACGGATGCATTTGTTTCCTTCAATCTATTTAACAGTCATTATGCTGCAAGAATAGTTTACGAGGAAATTGAATACCTTGGAAAGCAAATGTGTGGTACTCTAAAAAGGAAGGAAAGGCTGCATTTGAATGAAGTGACGCTTGGGAATGGTCTAGCTGCTGGGATTTTGCTTCAGTGTTTGTTGGTCCTCCCCCGATGGTGACAGCTTTTAATAAATACAAACTGTTTGGGAACAAAGGGCAAAAAGGAATTTTTATTTGAAAAATCATTAACACATTGCAGCGTATACTCAAATTCCATGAACCCCTTAAACAAAAGTTATACAAATCTTGCCTTGATTCCTTTCATAAGAAGTCACAATTTATTCATATAACAACATAAAAATTCTTCCTTATGTCCAGATCTCCTGGTCACAAAGACTAGTTGCTTGCATGTATATTAAATCATTTTTTTTTTCAAGGAAACTGTTTGTGGCTGTTTATTTTATTTTATTTTATAATTGTTTCTTTCTTTATTTCTTTATTTATTTTTGGCTAACTGAGGAATGGTTATCATATATTTTCAATTACAGGACATTTTTAAGAATCACTGAATACTGTGCAATTACAAAAATGCACTCCTCATTGCTACAGAGATAAAATATAAACAACAAGCAAAAATAATGGATCTCACAGTGCTGTGATCTTTCACAATGTATAAAATGTATCATTTTTGCTCAAGTGCGCTCAGGTGTCTTTTTATGTGGCACTGAAATAAGTTTTCCACATGGCACTTATAGTTACATGCATGGACGCCTGCAGGCAGGTGCAAGGGGGGTGCACTTGCCACCCCCCCCAGATTTTGACTTCAAAAATGTTTTCAACCCAATACCATCGGATTTAAGCATGAGTGCAAGGCTGCACACTGTCCCCTTTTTAAAGTCATTCATAACTCCGTATAAAGCAATGCACTTTTTTTTTTTGGAAATTGGAAAACTTTACCTCCAAAATGGTACATTTCCATTTCAAGTTTAACTTACCATTTTTTTTTATGTGAAGATGCATCAGAGATGCAATTGGAGTTTGCAGTCAGGTGATCTATACGATGATCCTAAATTACTCTTCCAACTGCATCTGCATTGTGTCTTTCTCACTGCTTGACTTTTGCTTGCTAAGAAATACGAGCTCAGTGCATTCCATGTGAAAGTCACTTATTTCTAGTTACTGAATTAGTCTAGCTTCATCTTTCCCATGTTGGATGAACCTTTCTGTACGCTGTTTCCTTCCATAGTTACATATTCTGAAATCTGAATGAACTCTGAGGCACTTAGCAATGGATAGAAAAAGTGCTATAAGCTGGACTGCTTGCCTCCTTCTATTTGAGATGTTGATGTGGACATCTGCAAGGAGTTCACTGGGGCATTACACAGGTTTTCACCATTCTTTGTTCTGTGCACCCTTCATGGGCAGTTGGAAAGAAATGGGGGACAAGGAGAGGTGCTCATCTCACTCCACATAGCAGGAAACCTTTCTTACTATGTACCAGGACAAGAATACCAGGGTAGGTACAGAATGCCTTAGCATCGTAAGATGTTGGGTAGCTCTGTTAATAAAATTACAACTGATGAAGCAGTCAGGAAAATCATAGGGCTTTGCAAATTTTCTGTTAAATGTTTCTCCTTTTTCTTATGTATTGTGTAACACAGCTCAAAACTGACTTCCGATAAGATGGGGTAACTATTTTTCAGAGAAATGTTATTTTTGGATTTCAAACTTTGAAGTATAATGCAGTGAAATTTAACGTTTAGAGTATTAATATGCATTTCAGCTAAAAACATATATACACTGGCCAGACATCATTTTATTTTTGAGATGAAAAGACATTTTTCTTTTTATTTACTCTATTTCATTAAACTGTCCAGAACCAGGTACAAAAGAATGTCCCCCAATACAGTAATAGTAGGTACCGTTGTGTACCACTGGCAGGTGTTTCCTTGAATCCACTAACACATTCATTTTAAATTAGTTGTCAGTAATGTTGCTGTGTTAAAATGTACCCTGGAGGTAGCTGTGCATATTAACATTGTTTGAGTTAACTGAACAAAACCTGAAGTGCGCTGGTTTTGAAGACAAGGGTTTAAGCAATTAGAAAATGGTTTGTGTTAGTTTTTAGCTGACAACATAAATTATAGTAATAATACAATTTGCAATGCAATGTTCTCTTCATTAATAATTTTGCTGATAGGTAGCTGATACAGTACTTGAGTATTTTCTGTCTAACTGCCATTTTTAAGACACTGATGGTCATAAAAATTAATTTTAAATTCTCATGACAAATGGTATTAAGTAGCAATTTTCACTTGCAATGGTTTTATGTACAAAGCTTTCTTTCTTGGTATTTAAAAGTATGTTTCTTCATTAAAGAAATACTAGAGGGTTTATGTTTTAAAGAAAAGCTGCCCCAGTCCTCATGTTGTATACCACACCGGAACTTTGTTACTTGCAGTCCTTGGTTAAATGGATATCATTTTTGGAAGCATGTACTTGCAAACATTGTCCATTCTTTGTGTATTCATTCCACTGTAAGTATATTTACATAACAGTAATAATCTTGCCTGCTGGATTGGTTTACATAATACACAAGCACAGACTACAGGCTACACTTGCTTTAACTGTGTCCTTCATTTATCCACATGTGCCTTGTTAAGGCTGAATGCACTTGTTTTCAGACACAGGCATTCCTATTATCAAATGAAAAGGAAGACATTTTAAAAGAACCATTGCTCTATGTATCTATAAATTAGAACTTTATTACACTGTATGAGCTTCTCTTTTTAATTTTTTCACTCAGTTTAGAATATTATATCTGCACATCATTTATTGTAAAGCATCTGCAACCTAGAATTACATGAGGTGGAAAAGTCTGCAGTTACCCCTCCAAAGTATGGGTATCTGACAATAGAAGTGGCTTTTATTTGCATCCATTTCACTTCCCATATATGACAGGTTTTATATGCCCTTTTTGCAATGCATGTAGAGATCTGCCTGCTTTCTTACACCTGTTATCTTTGTTTTTAAGGTAATATGGTCTGTAAATCTTACTCATTATGTTTTAGTGCTGTACAGACTAAATCTAGACCATGCAAACAAATAAACATTTTAAATGGCAACAGTGAGTGACATATGGCACCGTTTTCTGTAGGTATGTGTCTCTGTTGGTAAGAGTATAGTTAATAACAGGGTTATAATTAATGACACAGAAGAGAAGAGCAGGCAATATTATAAAATAGCATAATCATAATACAGATGTTCCACCAGCTTGTTGTAGAACAGGCTCGTCAATCACTGGCCTACCTTGGTACCTTGTGCAAGTTTTTGACCACTGTACATCATCTATTTCAGCTATTCATGCTGATTCCTATGCAAACTTGGCACACAAATATCTGAGCAGTGAGCATATAACCACTTACAGTGAGTATAGCTGCCTGTACATGTACCTCTTAATAGTACTAGATCTATTCTTCAGTGTACTACAGGCAGAATCCTACCTGTGAAACAGCACTGACAGCTGTTGCCAGTAGTCAAGTTATGTGGGACATGTCTTTCAGTGTTCTAAACTGCCAGATGTTGATTTATACCATGGGTTTGTGGTATAATTAAAACCCTTTGGTGCAGAAAAAAAGATTACCTGCTTCCACACTACACTAGTGATTCATATCTTCTGTTACCTCTTTACAAAAAAAAGTAAATTTTCCACATTTTGTCTATTAGTGACATTTTTTTTAAATCACAGCAGTCGTATCATTTGCAGACCACTCTTTTCTGCTGGAACAGGTGCTATAGGCCTGCATAGAAATATAGACGTTGATGTTATGTAAGGTTTGTCTGGCCCTTCTGTCATTTCATTTCCTTCACCTAATGGACAAACTGCAAATCATGTTTAACCAGCAGCTTATTTTCCCACTACTCATAACAGCTGTCTTGTCCTGTACATTATATAATAAATTCATTGTTTTGGCATCTATACATTATATAATAAATTCATTGTTTTGACCCTGATGCCCTCTTAGTCTGCTAGATCAGTCATATAGCAGTCTTTCAAGGAAGAATTACTTTTTGGGATGCTCGGGTTGTGTCCATTTATTCTCCTGTCTTGGAATAAATGGATTCCCTTGAGGTATTCAAAACATTTTACACAGTTTCCTACCACCTAACTTCCTCTTTTTATGAATATATTGTTTAAGCTCTTCTATTCTCTCATTATCCAGCTTCTTTGCTGACATATTTGTTCACTTCCTTTGAACTGCCTCTAATCTGTTTGCATTACGATAGCAAATATTTAGACTTCAGGCCATGCTGAGTATCCTACATGTCTTGACAACTATCTCAATAGATTGTTAATAACTTCTTATTTATTGGTGAGATCTTAGTTTGTGTCCTTGGCATCCTAGCAGTTTTTCTTGTTGCTTTCATATTGTTTGTTTATCTTTCAATAGTCTGATATGATTCTATATCAGGTTGCAGAACAAAACTACAAAATAATGAAAAATATTAGTAAATACAGACTTGTTTTCACAGAAACAAAGTTTCACACCATTATGTGGGGCTTTGCACTTCTCACCCCTGTGTACTTATAGTCAACTCTGAGACATCAGAATCCCTGCACGAGGGCTTTAGAAAAGTTTTTCCCTAATTTTTGCACTGTTCCATGTCTCACTATTCAGCATTCCTAATTGTTCTCTCTGCTACAATTGTATCCTGGGCTGCTTCTCCTCTTTTTTATACCTATTTTACCTTGGCCTGCTGCCTGCCGATCATCATCCCTCAACAATCAGTCGGCCCATTCCTTACTCACATGGTAAGTGCCAATCTTGGAGGCCATCATTCAGGAAACCATCAGGCTTTTTAATTTTAAGGCCCTAACCCTGCCCTTTGGTGGCTGATATAAGTGCCTTCACCCCAATGAGTGAGGGCTTACTGTACAGTCTTCCTGCATATAAGTACTCCCACCCATATGCTAATAAGGCTACCATTGCTGGCTTAGTTGGCAGGCCAATATCTCAATTTACAGCTGTTTTATTTGCAAGCTTCTGCTTGCATGCAGCAAACAGCCTCCAGCTCACCAGTCTCTGCACCCAGGGTATTGGAGTTGGCATTTGCTGCTCTCTATTTTATTTTGCCCAGTACTTTTAGCATCTGAAATGCTAGTTGAATTCAGGTCATCTGAGCTATACTCGGGGCTTTACCCCTTGGAACAAAAGAGTTGGACTTTTGGGCCATTTCTAATTTTGTTGTCATTTCTGCTTGTTGTCCTCTGGCTGTGCATTCCTTTCCCAGGTTATCAATTGTCAGATAACCTAATCTAAATTCTTAATAAATTTAAGCTGGCATGTTTTAGACTATTCTTCCAGTCTTGTCAGATCTTTTTTCATCCCGTCCACTTCTTCTTCAGTATTCGTAGATTAACAGATTCATAGACTGTTGCTAGGCTAATGACATGGTGGCCTTTCTAAGACTGGCCAGGTTTTCCTGAAGGAATAATGATGTCCTACATTCAAACAGGAAATTGAGGGCCAGGCATTTATAAGCTACCTCTGCCCATAAGGGACACGGGTGTCAGGCCTGATGTAAATTTCCTATTCCTCAGCTGCTGACATGAGTTCAATATTACAGTTCCATTAAGATCTTCTTTCATAACACTATAAATCCACAGAGACGTCAACAGTTTCTGTATTACAGTGTGGAATAGAGCAGGAGTTCTTGGTTATCCATACTTAAACAGATATACTCTGGAGCTGTGACCTCTGAGTTTGCACCCCCCCTGCAAAAAATCCTGCGGGCACCCATGGCTACACGTATACATACCTGCATGCTTTTGTTTTCTTGTTAATACTGAAAGTCACATGCAGTGTCAGTAAAAGGATGGTGAACAGCTAAGGAGAGTGAAAGTCATATACATTTTACATAAAAGTATAGCTGTAAGGCTTCAGTCCAATGCAGCCTTAGATATTATTTCTTTTTACAGCATTTCTATTTTATAATGGAAATGATTTACTACTGTATGTTGTGAAACAAGCTTGCCACAATTGAATTGTATTCTTAATTTAGTAAACTAAACTTTGAGATATGTAGCCTTAATTTATGATTGACTAACAGAATCTTATTTTGATAAGTACCATTTCAGTTTATGTGATGTTGAAATGGAACACCACTGAAATGGCAACAGAGACTAAAAGGTACTTCCTTCTATATGGAGCCATAGGCCCTGACACCCCATTGCAGTGACAATCCGCTAAACAACCCATCTCAAATGTAATCATCTCTGAGGTTGCTGCATCATAGTGTAAGTTCCAGTTCCTTGCTTTGGTGGATTCAGAGTACAGTGCAGCTGACAAGTTGTGTTTACTGAAGTGTGCATCTCCAGTCTGTGACTATAGTTTTGCCTAATCAGTCCCCTGTAATTCATGTTTAACTGTATATCTGCCCTTTGTTTGATCTCTTCTACCACCCCTACATGTGTATCCCCTTGTATCTAATCTACTTATAAATTAATACACTGGCAATCTGCATATAATTAGTCTGATACTGGTAACCAAGTGAAAGCTAGGTAAGGATTATTCACAAGTGCAAAAGCACAAATCAGCAGCTTATAATGTCCATATCATATAGTTGTTTTATAAATGTAAAATAATCAATTCAGAAAAATATTTACTTGCAGTTCATTATCTCATGTGGGTACCAGATATCTCATTGAAGGTGCTGTGGTGAAAGCCAACTTCCTGATGGCAGCCCTTCAGAAGCCCATGTTTATGTGGATCCAGTGTTATCTAACACTGGGATAAGGCAGCATCTGGTTTTATTTGCAAACCAATTATTTCATTAGCTCATAAGCCTGCCCTGGAATCAGTGTTTATAAGTTTCAGGCGTGTTGGGGGAATAGACCATCACATGGGGTGCACAAAGCCTTACCACATACAAAACTCATTTTCTTGGCTGCTATAGAGTTTACAGTTGCTCTGGCTGATGTCAGTAAGACAATGTGATTCAATGCATAATTTATTTACTGCTTCTCTTGAAAGTAAATAATATACTTTTAAGAATACAGCTTGTTCTATTTTTGGAAATATGAGCTAATCAGAGGCTGAAAATGTTATAAGTGCATAATGTACTTGGGTGTAAAACTGATCTTTGCAAAATGGGGACATTCACTTTTTTTTTCTTTCCAAATTATATTTTTCAAGAGTAATAGTGTTATTGCATTGCTTTTTTGCCACTGTATGTGTATTTAAGAATAATTTAAGAGAGGACATTATTGCAAACACTGACACTGAAGCAGTCGTACACACGTGAGGTTCTGCTACTGTAAAATCCTGCAGACCTTTCAGGCTTCTTGGTACTGTTTATAGTCTATGTATATCCTTTCCATGCCTCCTAGTTGCACTGTATATCAGCTCTAGATTGGATGACTTGTTATTGAAATCTGTTTGTTATTGTATATGTGTAAGCGCCATTTACCTTCAGTGAGAAACCTATTGTCTTGCTCCAGCATTATGTTTCAACACTTAGCTCCAGACAGGTTTATCATGTCAATGCCTGTGACAATTTAATTCCACTCTGTAACATCTATAAGCACACAATTTTATCATGAACATGATGTTTGAGATTCTGTCTTACTTCACTTCAGTGATGGTTTAAATTCCCTTAAGTTTTGTACATTACTTTTATGATTATAGCCTCCTTTATATATTTGTCATTTATGTTGCTTGAAAACTATTGACTGAATGAACTGGTTTGTTAAATATCCAAGTGGAACTGCATCTAGGATGGAGGTGGAAGGAAGGTGTTGAGTTATCCAGCACATGCAATGTTTCTGGAAAGCTGGAAACTTAACACATTATATGATCCTTACTTAATATTAGACTGCAAATATATCTGTAATGTACATGCAATATACCTTGAATTTTAAGTAATACAATGTATGTGTCAGAAATCAACAGCACACTGTTTATGTTTTCTTATCAAGTAAATGATTAGTGGATAAGCAGTACTGAGGAAGAAGAAGGATGAGGCCTGGTAATTGTTTTAGTCCTGCTACATAACTAATCCATGACTGGTAGTGTACATGGGTTCTGCTGGGGTTATTGGCATTAATAAAACTGAACATCTAGGCAACCGCTCTGTACAACCAGATAAACTAAACAATGTTTTTCTCCCACTAGAGTAACCTGCTCTTCAAGATATCTAGTGAAAGTGCATGCATTGTATGCAGTTCATTCTGCATTACACTGTACAGCACAGCTAGAGGAAGTGGGATTTTATTACATGTTACATTCCAGAATCAGTCACTGATATGTCTACAGATGAAGGTTCCTGGTCTTTGACAGATTATGGTATCTTGTGAGGGCTGATCCATGTCAGAAGTACTGCAGTAATGAAGACTGTAGTAATGGTATTGTATTTTGTCTTTAGCACTGTCAGTAGGTGGTAGGCTATGACAATGATGTCCCTGGATGTATTACAAAGTCATATCACTTCTCAGCTGCAGGCACAGTGTATTCAGCCTTCAGACAGTAAAATATATGTAGTTTGAGTATGTAGATTTGCAGGTTTGTTACTTTGGATAGCAGGTGGTGAGCAATCAAACAGAAAATCAGACTGGTGAAGTTAAAATATACTGAGTCTCTGGGTTAGAGTTAGGGATAATGTCTCTCCTAAAATAGTACAGGATATTTAACCTTCTCTACATTTTAAATTCTAATGTAAATTGCAGGAGCATTAGGAGAAATGGGTCTGTTTCTAAAGATCATTGATAACCTCCAGAAAGAGTGTATCAGATGTGGGTACCAAACTCAACACCACAGGAATCCACAAAGCAAACAAGACCACAGACCGAGCATGGTTATCACCTACAGCAATTAGGCAGGTGAGATTAAAGGAATCATTGGCTCCAACTGGAGCATACTTACAGAGAATAAAGACATACAGAAGGTAATGGACTCTGAGCCATATTTAATTTACTGGATTGACAAGAACATCAGAGAATAGTTAGAGATACTGCAGAAGGAATCCTGCATAGACAACCCATGAACCTTTCTCTGCTGCCCATGTAAATGTAAATTCTGCAGCTACATGAGCCAAAAATACTACTTCTACTCTCTCACCACTACAAAGGAATACATCAATAGTGAGCACAGTGACTGTAATCCGCCATCTGTGGTTTACATTATCAAGCATGATGGTTATCAGGAAAAACATCAACCCCCTGAAGAACTGAGTTGCCATTCATTTGTCTAACATGCACCTTAAGGAAAGAAGTAAACCAGTAACCAGACTCAGCTGCAGACATTTCACCAACCTGACATTTTACATCAGTGAACAGAAGCAAAATTAACCACTGGAAGGGAATAAAGAGGCTCTCCTAGAGAAAAAAGAACTAGAATAGATTATTTGCTTGAAAGCACATAAAAACCCAGGGGTGAACATCTCCTGCTCCTTTAGGAGAATAATCTTAGGACCATAGGAGATTACTAGGCTATCGACCTGGAGGTCATTTTAATCCTAGCTATTCAACCCAATGTAATACCATAGAAGTGCTAGTCAGTTCCCATAATTGCATTTAGTGATGACTGCCCATGTCCAGGAGGGTTTTGGGTGGTATCCATGCTAAGAATTTATGGTGCCCCATCCACTCATCCAGGTTCCTCTTGAACAGTGTCATAGAGGTACTTTGTTTCACATGAATTGGTAGCCTGTTCCAAAGATGCAGCAGTAGCTGGGAGATACTTCTGAATGTCCCATTTAAGTCACAGGTCATATTTAAGTCCTTGGAATGGGTAGCCCTAGACCCATTTGATTTACGGATATGCAGTAAGTTTATTAGGTTTAGGTCTTGGATTGCTGTGTAGGCCAGACATAAGTTTGCCCTAAGAAGTTTACACGATACGGACTATAGTGACAAGGATTTCACTCAGTCCATGTAAGGCATGTACTGGAGGCCCTTGATCTGCTTTGTTAGATACCTCTGAGGTCTCTCTAATTGCTGCAGGTGCTTTGTAAGGTACATGCTGAATGGAGTGTTATACTCCATTTTGGGATGCATAAGTGCCAAGTATAGGGGATTATAACCTCTTTTACTCTTGAGCTGATACCTTTACTAAACAAGTGTGTTATGTGGAAAGCTTTCCTTACTATGGCAGGCATGGGGTGGTCGAAGTTAAGGTATCAGTCAACCTGTGATTCGAGATCCCTTACCACTTCATGGGTACTTAGTGTATTGTTATTGATTTGATAGTGTGAGGGGACATTGTTTGTGCCAAAGGGAATGATGATGCATTTCTTTGCATTCAGTTTGAGACCATGCCTAGTACACCAGTCACTGGTGTCTGTGAGACCCTCCTGGAATATACTGACATAATTTGGGGATTCAATGATTGCACCTAGTTTGCAGTCATCTACAGACTTGGCCAGCCACATCCCCTTAGTTTTGACCTGAACTTCTGAGAAGTATATACCAAACAGTAGGTGACCCAGGACTTACCCCTGTGGCATCCCACTGGTAACAGACCTGCTGTTTGATGTGGAGTCACCCACTTTGATAGTGTGTGTCTGGTTTGTGAGCCAGTTAGCAATCCATCTTACAACAAAGGGATTTACATTCAGTTTAGTAAGTTTATCAGTAATGCCTGAATGTGGGATTTATCGAAAACCTTTGGCAAGTTGAGGTATGCTGTATGCACAGATTTACACAAACTCCACTCCACACACCTTCAGATAGAAACCACTCTGATCCAAAACAATACCAAAACAGCAAATCTTCAGAAGTCAGGAATCGAAAAACAGGAACCAAAGTCAAATCCAAAAGCTTTAATTTAAGAATTTGCTTTTGGATTTGACTTTGGTTCCTGTTTTTCGATTCCTGACTTCTGAAGATTTTGCTGTTTTGGTATTGTTTTGGATCAGAGTTGTTTCTATCTGTATGCACAGATTTGTCCACATCAATGGCCTTGGTCACACTTTCAAAGAAATCCACCAGATTTAACAGGCAGGATCTGCCCTTGATGAAGATGAATTGGGTAGGATCCAGGGTTTGGAGGTCACCTATGTCTTTATTTATGAGGCTCTTAATGATATGTTGCATGGCCTTACAGATGAGGCTGGTCAGGCTTAAATGTCTATAATTCCCCAGGTCTGTTGCTAGGGGAATAACTGTATCTGTTCTCCATTCTACAGGAACAAAGTCTGTGGTTAGGCTATGACTGAAAAGGGTAGTTAGTGGTGATGCTAGTTCATGTTTTAGCCTGTTTAGAAGATAGCCTGGGATATCATCTGGTTCCATAGATACTGTGTTTTTCTTACCTTGGACAGGGCTTTGAGGACCTGCACTTCAGATATATAAGGTGGTGGGAAAGTTTGAGGACGGGCTTGTTGTAAGTTAGGAGGTGATAGGGGAGTGAAATTTTCTCCAAACCTATCTTCTAGCAGGTTTAATATCTCTGTGGGGTCAGTGTGTGTGATACCATTGGCCACCAGTCCTGCACATGCTTGGGTCCTACCCTTTAGATTACATATATACCTGTAAAACGCCTTATGATTATCCTCAGCAGTATTTGCTAGGTTTCTCTCCAAGGAGCTTTTGGAGGATTTGACAAGTTGTCTTAATTGCCTATTGAGGTTGAGGGGGGTGCTTTTCCATTGTCGGGGCCTTGCCTTTGTTTTCTTGGACACCGACTTTTTGCATTTATTGTAGTGTTTGTTGATGCTGGATGTCCACCATGGCAACTTGTTTCTGCTTGGGGCTCTGGCTTTGATTTTTTCTGGTACAACTGAGTTTATACACTTATGCAAGTGATTGTACAGGGCTTTAGTGTAAGCTTTGGCATAGTTTCCACTTTCAGCTCATGGTGGGGCTTGGAATGCATTTATATCATCATCTAGGAGGGTATAGTTTGGCTTGGTGAAGTTTTTTAGTCTGATTTCATGCTTTGTGAGTTCTGGTGTTAGTGTCATTTCAAAAGTGACTGATTTATGGTCAGTTTTAACTAATGAGGATCCAATAGTTGCAGCAGTGTACCTGTTTGACATGTAGGTGAGGACCAAGTCTAGAATGTTTGTTCCTCTTGTTGGAGTATGGAAAATTTGTTCCAGGGCATTTGAATTCACAAAGTCAAGGAACGTTTGTGCTAGTGAGTTTGGGCTAGAGTAGGTCTCCCAGTTGATGGTGGGATAATTTAAATCCCCGATAACCAGTGTGATCAGTAAAATTTGGAGAACGGGAGGTAAATTTATCTCTAATGTAGATTGAAATACTGCCTCCTTTGGTTTTCACATGTTCATTTTGCGGTCTAAAGGTATGGAAGGCATTGTAGCCTTCCAAGGGTGGGGTACTGTCTGAGGCCTTAAACCAGGTTTCTGTGACTGCACAGACATTTACATCTTCTGGTGATATAAATGCTTCCAGAGAGGGTAGTTTTTGGTTTAAGATCCTAGCATTTAGCAGCATGACCATTATTTTGTTCAGACTGGTGAATTTGACATCGGTAATGTTGTTTTCAAGATCTTGCCTAAAAAAGCACTATGGGGGAGGTAAGCCAGCAGCCGAAAGTCTAGTCTAGGGTTGCCATGTGCAAACCGTCTTGGGCAAAGCAGTGAGGTTTGTCGACTTTGGCTTCCCAGGCAAACAAAAATTGGACCCCTTTTGAATGACACCAAAAACTAAGCCAATTATTGAAATCAATCATTTATTGTTTATACTGTGGCATCATTCTAGGTGAGGGTGGTATGCTGCTCAAAGCTAAGGACATACCTGCCTAGGACACATACAGTGAGCTTGACCATATCTCTCTTCATATAATCTAGTGAGGTACGTCTCAGGTCATTCACTCCGACATGAACTATGACAGAGTCATAATGGTACTTGTTGCTGAGAGACCTGAGTGATGCATGATTTGACGAATCCTGGCACCAGACAGGCAGATGACCGTGACTTTTTTCTTGTCCAGCCTGGTGAGTGGAACAACCGTGTGTCTCACTATTGAGTTTCCAATGACAAGAAAACTTGTTTTTGAGTGATACGCCTTACGGTCTTGGAGGGTGTGACACTGGTGTTGGTATGTGTCATGGGTGTTGTGGAGACTGTGTTAGATGTAGCAGTCTTGTGTTTCGGAGGTCTCTGGTGTTTTGGTAAGTTTTTTGAGAGAAACTCCATGTATGTGGATTTGCCTGTTTGATGCGTGGTAAGTGTATAAGTAGTGGCATGTGTAGGAGTAGTGATGCTATGTGAATATGTAGTGGTGGGTGGGTTAGTAACCTTTGCTCTGTTCCTGTTTTGGGGGAGACAGAGCATGGATTCTAGTTTCTTGGTGTAAATACATCTTTCGCACTCTGTACTAGATTGTGTTATTAGTAGAGGGTTGTCTGTGTACATAAGGCAATTGCTACACTGTCTCAAGAGACCCAAGTCAACAAAGTTGGTTGGAGAAACAAGAGTAGTCCAACTGTCCATACTGCTAGGTTGAAGTCTGTTGCCACTAGGGGTGGATTTTCATAAACAATGACGGACAAGCTCAGTGAATGGATATTATTGCCTGGGTTTTAGGGGAAAGTTTGTTGAATTTAGCTGTCCAACTTTGGAGCACAGTTGTGCAGTTGTGCGCAGTGCTGCATGACATGCAAACAAGCATAAACCTGCTCAAATGCAGAGCCTAAATACCAGAAGCTAAAACGTGAAAAATCTCTAATAAGATTCAAAAAGACCAATGGGGATGCTTATTCCAAGAACTAGACTGGCTTCCCTTTATCATTTAGGTCCCAAACAGCAAGGTGCAGATAGGCCCCTTCCAATCTAAGATGGCCTGGAAAACATGCGCAGAACAAACAGACCACTACAAACAGTTCCACAATGAGCAGGCCTGGATCTGGACTATGCTATAGCTACTAGCTACCCTAGTTTCAGGGGGAAACACTAGAGAATGTTTAATGCAGCAGAAAATAGCAGTGAGACACTGAAAAAATGTTTAAAACAACAGAAAAGAATGATTTAAACAGTTAACAGATCAGTTAATTAAATATTGATTGGTGGGAAAGCCAAAGCAGGGAGAACAGAGTGCTTTAAAACAACAAAACAATAGAAGAAAATACTTAGCAAACAGTGAAAACAACAAAAAAGCTTTCTAAACAGTGAAAAAAGCAACAAAATATGATTTTACAGGCACAGAGTAGCAGGCAATTGTAGTACAACAGTATAATTTTGAACACAGTAAATAAATACAGCAGCAGGCAGTAAAAAAGTGCAGTAAATAGTATAAATAAGAAAAAAAAAAAAAAAACAGGCAACTTATGTTTTTTTTGGTTAATGGAACTCAAAAACCTAGTGCTCATAAAGTTTTATTAAATGGCTTTATAAATTTTATCATGTTTAAGTTTATTTTTATAGATTTCCTCAAGTCTACTTTAATAGTATCTTACTGCTCCCAGATACTACCTGCATTCTTATTTAGAGATCTATTTAAATTCATGTCTAGTTGGAAACTGATTATAAGGAACTTAAGGTTGTTCAATTTGTTACCACTGATACCTCAACAATATTCACTAATTATCCCAGGCCCTGCAGGAATTTTAGCTATTACAGAATGGAGAGCTTCTTGACTTTCTGCTACATTCATTCTTTTGCCTGATTCCCTCCTCATCAAGCAGCTTCATGAATGTGTTTTGTTTGCTGTCAGGTTTCATTGCTTACCTTCTGGTTAGATTCAAATTTCACCCCTCCTTTTATATACATTCACATGCTTTCACTGCTTTTCTTACTAACAATTATTGGTCCTTCCACATCTATTTTTTTAATTTCTCCTAATATGATCTGAAAAAGCCATTATAGGTGAAAGTGCAACTGATATATTCCAGCGGAGTTAGATGCCGCCCCAACAAGCTTGCTTAACTCTCCCTTTTACCGTCTATGTACTCATTTTTCTATGCCACCAAGTTTAAAGTCTTTTTATCAATTTATGTACATAATGTTATGTTATTATGAAGACTAGGAAAGCTATTTTTTATTTTGCTTTTGAGACACTGATACATTAATAAAAAAATAACCTCCTGATATACCCAATGTAATAACATTCTTTTGCACATCAGCTACAATGACTAGATTTGTAAAGTCAGTCTACCTCAGACTATATAATTTGCCTTATTTAGTAAACTGTGCAATGGCTCCAAGACTTACTCCCATCCAGTCAAACTACACCTAGACAGACATCCCCACTCAGTCAGAGAGATTTTTTTCCACCTCTCACTGGTCACTAGCTTGCCCGATATTCCTTTTTTACAGCACTATTGGCCAATCCATTCTTTTATGTGACATTTCACTGCAACTCCTGACCCTTCCCACTGCCCTTAACCAGATCCACCTACCCTACTATTCAGTTTGCTTTTGTGTTGGTTTCTTTTCATTGTTTTCTGAATGTATAAATACAGCGAAACTTTGTTGTTGAACTTATATCTGAAAAAGCTTTCTTATACAGCGGAAGCTGTCATCACTTGGAATACAGAATTTACATTTATCCAAACAAGAACAGCAACAGTCTGTTTTTCCTTTTAATTGTTATTTTTTATTTTTAATATGGTGAAAATACCATATTAGTACATTTTACCTTTACTATTGAAAAAGGATAGGGAAAGAGTTGAGGAACCCCATCTTTGTACCATCACAGATTTCTCCTGGAATTTTTTTTTGTTTTCTTTAGTTACTAGCAAGAGAAATGAGAAATGCTGAATTCTTGTCCCAACAATAAGACTAGCTAAATAAAGTTAGGAGTTTCCTTTGTGGGCTCATCTTTGATAATAGTGATGTTGATGAGGGGGGAAGAACTTGTCAGCAAACAACTGTCTTCATTTTGGAGGCATATTGCATTAAATGATTGCTTACAAAACATTTTTAGGGAGGAAAAAAGGACATTGCTATTCTTGAATAATGGTTTTGACATGGGAAGAACTGAGTAATGCAAACTCAGCTGCATGCTTCATGATGTTACACTTGTAGCACAAGTGTGGAAGAAGACAGGCCCAATGAGAGGTGATGAAAACATTAACAAAATATGATAGAAAGCTGACTATTTTATGATTTGACATCAAAGACTCCACTTGATGTAGCCACGGTGGTACGGCGGTAGCGTTGTTACCTCACAGCAAGAGGTTCTCCCGTTCAGTTCTTGGCGTGGCTTGGGAGTGCCTTCTGTGTGGAGTCTGCATGTCCTCTCCGTGGTTGGGTAGCGTTCGAAAGACATGCGTGCGTAAATGGGTGTGCCTTCGTTGAAGGTTGGGCATCGAGCTGGCACCTTGGCATTTTGTAAAAAATCTACTGCCAATCATTAGCGGACTGGAGTTCTGCTGTGGCGACCCCTTACCGGGAAAAAGCCGAAAAGACAAACAAACATCAAAGACTCTGCTTGATGTATCCTGTCTTGGGGTATTATCACTCCACCAATTGGAATTTGTTATTGTTTGGCATGTTCAGCCAATGGCTATCATGATGAAACACACTTATTATACAATGACCCCCCCCCATTAATATTCCAAAATGTGCACGCTGATTGATCAGCATGCCCGTTATAAATCAGACTTATACTAATGGAAAAAGGTCCTGTCGCCCGGACTTTTTCCATTAGTATAAGTTGTTTTTTTTTTTTTTGTTAGACAGCAACAGAGAAGAGAAGAGCTCCGTTGCTGTAATCTCGCTATGTTAAACGGGTTTAACATAGGGAGATATCTTAAAAAAAAGCAACAGAGATCTTCCTTTCTCTGTTGCTTTTTTTAAAGCTGTCTCACTATGTTAAACTCATTTAACATACGAGACAGCTTTAAAAAAAGCAATGGAGAAAGGAAGATCTCCGTTGCTTTTTTTAAAGCTATCTCGCTATGTTAAACTCTTTTAACATAGCGAGACACCTTTTAAAAAGCAACATAGATTTTCCTTTCTCCATTGCTTCCACACACAGCTCTGATGTACTGCGTAAGCATATGCAGTACATCAGAACTGCCGCAGAATACCAGACAGCTGCGGAAGGGCAGCACGGAGGCATTATACAATGCCATTATTTAAGAAAAGTAAGTATTTTTTTCCTTAAATAATGTCATTGTATAATAGCAATAACCCACTTCCGGGAGTGGGTAATGCTGGATTTACCCACGGTTGTCTTTGGACACTCGGGCTTCACCCTCGTGACCAAACCACACCAACTGTGGGTAAATCCAGCATTATCTACACCCAGGCGTGGGTTATTGCTTAACTAATCAACAGCACTTAATACCAGAGTAAGGCAATACTTTTTTGACTCTTGCATGGTTTATGTCCTGGTTTATGCTATAATCAGTAAAGCCTTGAATTTGTATGCCTAAGCATCAAATTATTAGCCACGACCCACAGCAGTATTGTCTGTACTAATTATAGAACAGCATAATGTTGAGCATTTCCACAATGACCAGAGATTATGTCTGGCTACGTGGCATCAGTGGTGGCACTGTAATACAGTGAGTGGTATTGTCACCTTACAGCAAAAGGTCTTCTAGTTCAGTTCTGAGCTGAGGTTCCTTCAAAGTGGAGTATGTTTGCCCTCCTGTGTTTCTATAGGGTTTATTCAAGCACCCTGCATGACTGTCATATAAAAAAGACATAAAGTAGGTATTTTTTTTACTCTAAATTGACCATAGGTGTGTGTTGGATATAGGACAAAAAACAGATAATCTAGTTCCATTCCCTTCTTGCCTAGTAATCTCTGAAGATGATGGGAGCTGTTCAGCAGGTTGCTTTTAGATGCTATAAGATTCAGTTGTAACTTGACCATAATAGAAGGATGACCCAGTACCAGAAGCCCACTTTGCAGAGATGGTGGCAGTCAGCAGCACTTCACGTGGACCCTCACTTCAGGATCCTACTTTTGGCACATCAGTACTTTGTGTATGTACAAGAGATTTCAATGGCTGCTATTACTTCTAGTGCAGTGCAAAGTGATGGTATTTGGGCTTTCCTCAGTGGTTACAGTCCTTACAAAGGTGTTAGCATTCATGGTCTAAGCCTTGCAGGAGTCAGTGTCAAGCAGGAATGGAAATAAAACCAGAAATAGATAAAAATCAGGCAGCAACTGAATGTGCCAAAAAAACAAAAGAAGGAATATAAGGTGAGTGAAGGATCAGATGAGATGGCAATAAATATGGAAAATGCATAAATATAGTTTTGAGTTTAGAAAAGTCTTGGACAACCTCATGCTGATCAGGGTCAAATTCAGAAATAGTTAAGGAGAAGTGAAATTAAACCAAAAGATGAAAGGTTAATATTGGCAGTCAAAGACAGTGGACTACATACAATGTTGGTTTATAAAGTCCATTGAACATGTGAGAGAAACAGACAAATGTAAGTTTTGTAAAACAGAACTGGAAAAAGTCACACATCTTGTTGCTCATTGTGATATACTAATGGCAGAAGGACTGTATACTGAAAGGCATTATAATGTGGCAAGACTGTCGTATTGGGGATTGTGCAAACATTATGATACTTAAGCAGCTGAAAAACATTGGAAACGAGCCATGAAGCATACAGAAAATAATGAAGTTTGTATCGCATGAGATCACCCATTACCAACACTTCAAAAAATAGATGCAAGAAAACCAGATATATTAGTCCATGAAAAGAAGACAAAAGTAGCATTAATCATTCAAATTGCTCCACCCAGTGACTACAGTGTCTTACGAACAGAGAGACACAAAGTCATAAAATACCAGGATTTGCAAGCAGAAGTGAGGGCAATGTGGAAGGACACGCAGACAGTTCCAATAGTAGTAGGAGCAATGGTTCTTATAAAAAAGAATTTACAATTATACTTAGATATGTTACTGATAGATGTAACTCTGTATGAATTGCAGGAGTCATTACTAGGCACATTGCAGGTGCTGTGAAGAACACTTCTGGCTAACATCAAAGATTGAAACAATACTAATTTCATGAACTTTAATCATACTTTGACTTAGGAATGAGGTCCCTTCCCATCATGGTATTAGAAACCCAAAAACTTGGAGAAATTAAAAAAAAAGATATGGGTATTCTAGTGGTTTGTACTAAAATGACTGGATCTTGCTGAACCCTTCTATCAAGTCCTTGGAGGGAATCTGCCTTTGGGCACTCCAAAGCACTGAATCCTAGAGTTCCCCATACACTGGAAGACCCCTAGTTCAGTGAATGTCTTTGGCTGGATAGAGTTGATCACTCTCAGGTGGTGATTATTCCTTAAGTTGGACAAGGCCATGTAGGTTATAGCCTTGGTCTCCTGGGTAAGGGTGCGCTACAAATGTTAGATTTGGATACTACTGTACCTTCTGCACCTGATGGCAGCTATGATCTTAATGGTGTCATTTTAGTACCAGAGGTGCAGATGTTGCAATGGACTATGATTTGTCAGTGAATTTGGTATCACTATACACTCATGTTTTGCTGCTGGTTGGAGTGGTTGGCAATCCCCTGCATGCTTTTTGTCAATTTTTTTCTTTCCACAGTTGTCCCCATTACAGATCTTGAAGATGGATATTTTATTTCCATGTCATAGAGCTTTCCTAAGTTTCTGCATGGTGCAAGAAATATGGACTCCCTGTAAAGATAGCTCCACATCAGGTAGTTGGAGATCATAGCAGTGTTCCTGACCCTAAAGGCCTTTGAGAAACATTTTTTTTCACAGCCTGTCCTCATTTAAACAGGCAACCAGTCTATGATGTGTTAGTGAAATAAGCAAGCTATGTCCCTGTGCAGAGATTCAATGCTCATCTGCTATTGAGCCCCATGCAGTCACTTTCGTTTCTCAGTGGTTCACATACAGGAGAAGTAAATCATTCGGACCTTCGGTCATTGTTTGGAGCTGAAGATCAGATGATCTGCATGTTCATATTCTTACTGAAGTGGGGTACTTTGGTAATCAGCTTATGTGTCACCTGTAAGAAAATGATTCTGTCCATCTTATGTCCACTGCAGCAGAGCGTGGGTGAGGTGGCAATGACTGTATTCATTATCCTACGGCAATGGTGGTTTCTGTGTTTCTTCCAGTCATTCCTGATAACTACATGCCTTATTGTAAAATTCAGGAAAGAATGACTAAGAATTATTTTCTACATACATGATGGTCAAGAAGGATATTTTCTGACCTTAAATGACCTTTTGATAAAGGTAAGCCTCCATTTCTGGCCAGTTATGTACTGCATGGCTTGAAGCAAAAATTGTTTCATTTCAGGGCCTATCTGCTGATGTAGACTCCCAGATTTTGATAGACATGCTCATAGCGGTTTCTAAGGTAACTGATGTTTCCAGAAAGAATAGTACTTTAAATGCTTTTTACAACCAAGTTGAAAAGATTCTCAGTTTACAGTACTGGTGACTAGTCTGCAAGAGATTCTGACTTACGTTAGGCACCTATATGATCTGAGTCTCACTTGTTTCACAGTAATGGTACATGGGGAGGTTATTTCTACATACCATTACCTTATGGAATACATAATTATGGTGAGGGGTTGGCTGTTCTAATAATTCCTAAAGTGCTGCATCCTTGTCTCCCATTGAGGAACCTATTCCTGCATGGCACCCAAGCTTTACAGTAGACAATCTTATCCATCTGCACCAGTTAGCACAGTGACAATGAAGTATATTTCTTGTAAAACATTATTTCTGGTGGTTATCTCTGCTGCACATAGCTCAAAGCATTAGGCCATTAAATGTAGAAGGAAAACATCTGATCTTTCACATGGGTTCAGGGTTCCCTTAGGGCCACCTCATACTTCCTATTGAAGGTGGTTTCAGATGATTCTGTGATCCAGTTTTCTTTGTGGGAGCATGAAACAGGGACAATAAATCTCTTTACATCCTTGATATGCACTGACAGCTCAGGTATTACTTGAGAATGGTACATACATATAAGAAGATAAACCCATATATTTTTTCACTTCAAGGAGGAAGCGTTTTCTAGTTGTCAGTATAACACTTTCCAAGTGGACTGTCAATTAATTTTTGACATCAGACAGCTAGCCAAACATTAGCAAATTCTGTGGTCAAAGTTTATCACACCAAAAGGGTGGCTTCCACCAGTTCTTGCTTCAAGAGGGGCTCTATTGCAGATGTTTGTTTATACCACCTGAAGAGAAACAAGAGAGTATTTATTGCAGACATTTGTGGTACTGGTTTAGGATTTTTCCTAGTTTAGGATCCATCAAGAAGGATCTTCACCATTACATATTACAGGGTCTATATCAGTTCCGCGAAAATCCAATACAGCGAATACCAAAAAATCGGCACGTATTAATTGAACCGCGAATACAACGAATGCACTAAACCGTGAAATTTAAAACATCGAATGGTCATAGTCAGCCAACCACACCACCCACTACATACTACCTACCCAAACAAAATAAATAAACCACATACAAACACTAACCAAACCCTACTCCTAACCCTAAAGTAAAGCACCAAAACCCAACTTCTAACACTACACTAAACTCCACATGCACAACTATCTATGCATTATCCTTAACCCCTCCCTAACCCTAAGGTAACTACCACACACTTCCCCTACGAAGATATACCCTAACAAAATAAATAATACACATAAATACATTTAACAAAACCCTACTTCTAACACTACACTAAATCTTACATACATTACCTATCTATACACTTACCTTAATCCGCACCCTACCCTAAGGTCCATACCTATCGCACACTTACCTTACGGAGCCATACCGCAGACGGGCCAACCAAAACACTTTGACATTTCGGATTTTGCTGTTTTGCATGTTTGGCGTTTACGTAGTTCACGCAATACGTGTTGATCATTTCGTATTCGCGGAAACAGCATTTTGATTGTCTGATGGGGACCCCATATTACAAATATGTTCTTAAATATTATCTGATCTACTACAGATCTCTCTGTGATGAAATAGAATGCCCGTCCACCAACTTGCTGTGGATATGTGTCTATCATGCTGGCAGCTTCTATTTTATTATACAACTTATAAACAAGAGCATGTAATCTAAGTTCAAGGAAGTCATTGTTCTGCTTTACTCAGCCCTCATCATACCAGTCACTGAGTACAACACCTACTTTGGTATGTACCTGAACAAGCATATACAACTGGAACATCCACAGAGATTCCTCATGAAAAGAATACAGGTCATAAGTAACATGTCCTATTTGGACCACCTCTAAGCCCTATCCCTTTACTTTGTCTCCTACAGACTGCTGAGAGGCGATGTGTGCCTGGCCTACAAAGCATTATCTGATCCCACACTGATGGACATCTTGCACATCCACAAAATAAATAGTATCAGAATAACAGAAGCTAGGGACCTAAATTTTGTCTGCAACATAAGTAGGGCATGTTGGTGGGGCAGGTATGTGTTTGAGAGGCTCCCTCTTCTCTGGAATAGGCCTCCCATTCATGTGAAGCAGAATTCTTCCAAATCTCGGGATTCAAAGATGGCCGCCATTCTGTAAACACTGCTAATCCACAACTCTTCAATACTTATGGATTAAAATCAACCCAGAGGAAATACCAGGACCTATTTAAGCACAATATTCTGAGTTAACAACTCCTATCTATATCCAGAAAACCAGAAAATGGAAAATAAACCTGAAGAATAAAAAAATCTGTCAAGATTACAACAGATTAACTGGAGCTGAGGTAAGAGACAAGGAAAAGAAGCCGTGTGCTCAGGGCACTTTACACATTCACCTCTATCTATAAACCAAGATGCTATACTTCCACAAAATGTCAAAGGAAGATAAAAATATGGACATTACAACAACAAAGACTAAAATCTCAGAATTATTATCTCCTGAGAAAGATCTGAACTCTAAAAGGCAGAAAATAACAAAACAAGACACTGCAAAATCAGGGAATAAAAACAAAGCAGATCAACTAGCAAACCTGGATGATATAAAAGCAGTCTTACTGCCTATCCAAGAGGCTATAAAATAAATGTCTACTCAACTGCAATCATTGGAACTTCCTTCAACCAAATCTTGGAAAGAATGGACAAATATGGAGCCAAAACTGTGGAGAATGAGGAAAAAATAGCCCTTCTATCCAAAAAAGCTGACTCACATGAAGCTGATATACAAACCATGCAAGCTAAAATTATTGATCTGGAGGAAAGATCCAGAAAGAATAAAATAATCATCAGAGGCATGCCGGAAAATATACAGCACAATGAACTGATTCCTTCTCTCATTCATATATTTGCAACACTACTCAAAGACCAAAAAACAGCCCATCAAATAATAATTGAGAGAGCACACAGAGCCCTGAGAGAATCTCAAACTTCAAATATTCCAAGACCAGTCTATGCCAAACTACTTAACTTTCAAGATGTTAATAAAATATTATTATCTGAAAAGAAAAATGGGGGACCCCTAGTATGGAACAACAACAGAATCTCTCTAGCCCAGGACCTGCCTCTTCAAATTAGGCAAGCCAAACAGCTCATGTCTCCTTACTGCAAATTCTTGATTGACAAAAAACTGAAATTTCAAATGAAGTATCCAAATACTTTACTTTTTTCTGTGGAAGGGGTCAAATATTCAATCGCCAACAATATAAAAGCAAAATCTACCTTCATGACTATTTTTAAAAGAATCCCTGCCTTAGACAACTAGCTGCACTCTCCGATGTGATTATTGAGCCTCCGAGATCGGATATATGACAGAATAACAGCCGAGGACTTACTTCTCACATGGTTTGCTCCTGCCTTGCCCTAGGCCGCATTTTTGGGATGGCACGACCTTATTTCTCGCTCTCCAGGCCATGAGAGCCCCAGCAGGAAGTGCACAACATGCGCGTCATGCTCGTTTTCCCACGGGAGGAACTGAAAGCTCCTTTACTGCTACAGAGGTCGTTTTAAGTGGCACCACTTCCGGAAGTCCGTCTTCATATAGAGTCCCCCTTCGAGAAGCTAAGTAATCTGCTTAGCTATCTAGAAGTTCAGAAAGAGGGACAATGGAACTGTAAATAAAAAAAAGGTTAATTACTGAAGAGAAATCTCCAAAAATGTAAATTACACAGTTAAATCACATATTCTCTCTTCACATAGCTACCAAATGTTGCCTTTAAATATCACCAAGCATAGTTAATGTGTCCAGCTTCACATAGCATAAATAGAGATGCTAAAGTATACCACACTGTTAATAGTCATGAAAATGCTTAGTGTGAATACAACAAATCACATATACCTAAATAACTGCACTCTTGAGGTTATAAACACAGGGTTTAATTGTACCTATGGTAAATTTAACATAGTTAGTTGTGCTTTTTTTAAACCTCTGCAGCTTTACGGTTTTGATGAACAGAACGAACCACCTTATCTCTGTAAGTACAAAGATTGGTGATCAAAGGTCACAAGTGCACCACTAAGGCTGGTATTCTTTACAAACATTAGTTTCTTTTGCTGGATGCATGAGCAATACGTTAAGAAAGGAGCACTTCACCAATAAAATAATGTGCTCCAGTACAACAGGACATCTAGAGCAGCACTGATACAACAGGGCAGTAAAAGTGCAAACTCAGTGTTACCTGTAGATATTGCAATGTCCACATGTCATGTACAGACAATGCCATCCTTATGGAGCAGAGTAATGGTCTCATCACAATTTAATATTACAAAATCTGTTCATACTATAAATATAAATGAGCTTTCTCTCTATTGTTTAAAAAATGTTCAATGCACTTTGCATGTGCAGTAATACACTCCAGTAAGGTACAAAGCATGATATATTGCACCTCCAGGGGTGGTGGGTACTTAGCTACCAGATGTTAAGGGCTTGAAGGCATTTAGTTGCACCCCTGACCTTACCAAACACCTGGACTCATTCAATGTTCTGCCTAAATTTAATATGAGAACCTATAGTAGGTTTGGTCCCTTATATGAAGACAAACCTACCATAAACTGTATAACTTGAGAACTCAGATGCTAGCATTAACAATCACACTAGTGCTGAGATCCTTAATCTACATAAAATCACTCTTATGACACTTATATGTCAGGACTTGAACTGTTCTGGTCAG
Organism: Protopterus annectens; assembly: GCF_019279795.1. Classification (NCBI taxonomy): domain Eukaryota; kingdom Metazoa; phylum Chordata; order Ceratodontiformes; family Protopteridae; genus Protopterus; species Protopterus annectens. The sequence goes on from NC_056731.1 coordinate 149,153,723, forward strand.
ACATTATACTAAAGGTAGCGAACCAAGTAATTTAATATGGAATGAAAATGTATTACTGTAATAAGCCAATACCAATAAAAACATATAAATAATACCCGAAAACTCAGCTTTAAAATATGCTACCTTTGATACCATATTTTAGACCCAGATCAATGTAACTTTATAGAAATGTAAATAAAGTCTACACATACAGATATTTAATAATCATATAAATGAACAATGCTCTTTGCTGTGTTCTCAATAAGTTATGCTATCGAGTAAATGCTACTATGACACACTATAGCTAGTCTCAGTTCACTTGAATGCATTTACTACATAATACATAATACATATGGTTCTGAAACCAAAATAGAACGAGTCTGCTGAACTTTGGTGATAAAGAAAATACATATTCTAATGTATTAAGTCTAATACAAAGCTTAGATTGCAGCTAGATGCTATCCTGTATTATATATTGGATAATACATTAAGGGTAGTAGAGCATTTATTCTTTTTGTTGTTTCCATCCGATCTTCCACAGTGATCTCCAATGATTTCCCAATTACTGTTGATTATATTCATGTAGGTGCATGTGTGTATATTGTTATATAGTTATATTGTTTTCTCCAGGACTCACCAGAATAAGAATGTGTAAAGTAAAATAGCTGACATATGTCGAAACTGTTGTAGAGAAACATAGCGTTAAGATATTTTTTAACAAGATCATTCAAGATTTAAACAACACAGGGCAAGGGTAATAAAACGAACCGGAGTAATGACTCTTGGAGCATTTGAACTTCAAATTTGAATATTCCCTCAAAGCAAGGGAAGAAATAATCAGAGACAACTATCTCCTACCAAGGGGAAGGAAAATCACATACAAACTAAGATTAAGCGAGGAATGAATATACTCTATGAATATGATTAATAAATTAAACTTGAGATAACAACTGAGAATGGATAAACTTTCAAATACTATTAGAGATAAAGTTCTTAAAGTGATGTTACCTGCCTTTAGGCAAGATCAGAACTGGTTAAAATGGATTTTTTAACTTTGATACCTTATTATAAAGCTCATAAGAAGAGACTTGGATTGCAAAAGTAGTGATTGTTAGGGAATGGGTGGGTTAGGCTTTGTACAAGTAGTTGTAGGACATATATCAAGCATTATTTTACTTCTTAAAGACTAATATACAAGGTTTATATACACTAATAATACAAACAAATACAAAAAAACAAATTTTGCCAGGTCCTGTTAAATTCCTGGTTCAGGAGATTAGTGGATAGGCACAGAGAAGGGATGGGAATAAAAGAATGCGTTCATAACATATTTTTGATAAGAAATAAACACATCCCAATATACTTGCATACATTTTCAAGATTACTTACACAAAATAAAAGATTTATAAATGTGGGAAATAGACTCATGGAACATTAAAGGGCTCCAGAACATTAAGAAAAGGAAACTGTTTCTTCACCTAGCTTTACAGTCTAAGGCAGCCTTCTTACTAATTCAAGAAGCACACTTAACTAATGAGCAATGGGCAGATATCAAAGGGAAAAAGTGGATAAGAGAAATTATAGCCTCTGAAGGCAAAATCAACAGTGCAGGAGTAGCTATTATCATTAAGAACCACTACAAAGATAAACTTTTAGAAAGCAAAACAGGTAAAGAAAGAAGATGGTGTTATGCAACCCTTTCAACTCCAGCTTACGATAAACCCATCCTACTTCTCAACATATACGCACCCTGTAATAACCAGTACTCCTTCTTCGCTTCATTGTACCCTATCTTAAATCAATACAATAACCACCATATGATCATAGGAGGAGACTGGAATGCATATCAGAACCCAAAAAAGGATAAATCAAGTTCACAGAGATCATGCAATAAACAAGCAGTTTTAACATTAAGCAAACTTAAATATGACTTTAATTTATATGATCCCTTCAAATATGGTAATAACACAAATAATGCAAATAATTTTACATTTTATTCCAACTGTCATAAAATGTGGTCGAGAATTGACTTTTTCCTAATTTCAGAAACACTAATTAACCTTGACCCCACAGTATCCGTTCATACTCGTTACTTGTCTGACCATTCTAAAATTACCCTAAACATTACTAAGACCACCAAAAACAACACACAATATCGGGGATACAACTGGTCTCTAAACCCAAATCTCTTAAATAAAAAGGAAATAATTCAGGAAGTTCAGAACACTCTTAAAATATCTCTAGACAAGTTAACAAAGTAAAAATGCCTTCCTGATATTGAATGGGCGGCAACTAAAGCTCAGATAAGAGGTATCTTTATCCAGAAAGCTTCTTATTATAAGAGAATCCAACTCAGAGAAGAACAACAACTAGAAGCTAAAATTAAATCATTAGAACAGGGTCTATTTAAAAACTACAACATGCAAACGGAAATAGAACTTTTGAAATCCCAGAAAGACCTTTTCTTGGTTCACAACAATAATCTAGCATTTCATGAAACTAAAATACTTGCAAAATATGCTAGCCATATACAAACACCGTCACGAGCACTTGCGAGGATTATTAATCAGTCTAAAACACCTTCACAAATTCCGGAACTATTTTATAAGAATAAGACTTATACGAAAACTGAAGATATTATCAAAATTTTTGAAATTATATACTCTCAAATCTATGGAGAACAAAACCATCTACTTGCAAATGATAATAGTGCAGACTTCCTACAAAAACTCAATTTTCCAAAAATTGATGGGAAAAAAGAAAATAATTAATAGAACCAATAACCATTGATGAAATAATAACAACAATCAAAAAAAATTGAAATCACACAAATCTCCCAGCCCAGATGGTCTCACAGCGGAGTTTTATAAAACATTCTACCTTATCACTGCACAAATATTATCTCACGTATTAAACTATATAATAAATAATAAAATCAATGATAAACACTTTAATGCATCCAAAACGATTTTCATACCTAAAGAAAAGGCAGATCCTCAAAATCTGGATAGTTACATACCCATATCATTACTCAATATTGATACCAAAATTCTAACATCTATTCTGGCTAATAGACTGAAAAAAATAACGGACATAATTATTTTGAGTGAACAATCTGTTTTTTTATCATCTAGGCAAACCAGTGACAATACACTAACACTACACACCCTAATTTCATATGCCAATCAAAATAATCAAAACATATATGCACTAATTATAGATGCTCATAAGGCCTTTGATAGAGTCAACATAAGATTTTTATTTCAAATCCTACCCTATTTTAACATACCCCAAGAATTTATTCTAACCCTACAAATATTATACAGCAATCCTTATACAACATTATATTTAAATAAAAGATGGTCTAATAGAATTCATATCAGAAATGGCACTCACCAAGGGTGTCCCTTATCCCCTTTACTGTTTAACCTATATCTAGAACCCCTATTTTTAAACATCAAACAAAATGTATATCATAATTCCCCAGTAATATATAACACAAAAATCTCCTTGTCAGCCTTTGCTGATGATCTCAACATATACTGTACAACGCCAACCACAGACACCAACAAAATACTATCTGCTATTGAAGATTTCACATCAATTTCAAACTATAAAATAAACCTTAAAAAAACTAACATCTTCCCTTTAAAAACTTCGAAACCTTTTTCGCTCCTACCACTGATAGGTCAAATAAAATATGAAGAAAAGATTAAATATCTAGGAATTACATTCTCTACAGATAACAAAAATTTTTACCTTAATAATATCAAACAAAAGTGGGACCACATTTTACTTGATCTAAAGAGATGGAAAAATCTGAAACTACCACCATTAGCTAAAGTCTCGATTATCAAAATGAATATCTTGCCCAGATTTTTATACATCTTCATGTCTTCCCAGCTATTAATACCCAAGAAATGTTTTAAGCAAATTCATACTGAATTCGCTAAATTTATATGGGAACCAAAAAAAAGTAGAATCTCATATGATAAACTGATGACTCCAAAAAACAAAGGTGGATTAGACCTACCAAATTTTGAAAATTACTACTCAATCATAAATGCCAATAGAACTTTAAGAATTGCAAACTACAATAAGCTAGATAATAGCTGGTCCCCACATTGTGTAAAATTAGGTTTTAACCATATTGAAAGCCTGAATATAAATCTCAAATCAATACCTTTCTTAAGTAGTAAAAACATTAAAGCATATAACCTATTCGAATCCCTTAAAACTTCCATAACATTAACACAAAATCTTTTTAAGTCAGTAAATCTCCTTCATCCCATGATGATACTACAACCTATTCACAAAAACCCTAACTTGAGAATTAATAACCAGCTACTTGACCTGAAAAAATTCCCACTTATAATTAATATAACGCTACAAGATCTATACCCATTTTTGAATTGTCCCACGCAAGAAATAAGAAACCAATTGGGCCTACCCAAGACATACTTGTTGATCTTAAGACAGATTAAATAACTGTATTTAAGTTACCTTCAAGACATAAACATAAATAAAGATGACTTAATCAAATGCAACTCACTTTGGCAAGCCCTTCTACAACACAGTAAATTTATAACATGCTCATACAAACTGATCAAAGACCTGAAATTTCAAGAACGCATACTCTTATCTAATTATTGGAAAGAAAAAAATACCATTGATCGAAAACAATAAAATAATACAAGCAATCAATCTAACAATAAAATCCATATCTCTTCAAAAGCTAGAATTTACCCAACTCATGATATATAATAATGCTTATTACACATGCCTTAGACTGCATAAATGTAACCCTAGAAACTCCCATTTTTGCCCACATTGTAAAGATGAAGCTGCTGACCTTTTACATATGTTCTGGAGCTGTAAATGTGTATTCAAACTTTGGAACTCCCTGAAAGTACAGCTACAAAAGATGGGATATCAATCATCAACGCTCACGTGGGAATTTACGATATTACATATTCCCCCAATTAACTTATCTAAAAACCAAACAATCATTCTCATTAATATCTTCTTATTAATGAAACTTTACATCGCTACCAGCTGGCTGACCCTATCTAAAATATCATGGAATAGCTTCAGGAACTTAGCAACAAAACATATCTTAGCCCACAAATACATAATAAACAAACAAAACAAAAATCCCAATATTTTGAAACATTGGGAACAAATTTTCAATATTATACTTGCATAAAACATTGACTTTGGAAGACAATTTACAACATACACAATAAAAATCATAACATCATATAGTAGTATACTAACTTGATGGTACTAACCCTGGAGAAAACAACTCTTATTTTTTTCCATACTATTAAATTATGAAAACATTCATGTAAATAGTGTAAATATGTTTTAATTGATTGTCTTTGCACCAGTTGTATATCACCTGTGTTTACGCTTGTGAAATGATGTATATTAAAAATAAACAATAAAGACATATTATTGAAAAAAAAATAATTCTTCCAAATCTCAATTCAAGTGTAAATTGGGCTATTGGATAGGAAATCTGAAATTTACATCTAATCTGTCACCTATGTATCTATTAGATAGAGGCAGCCTTTAAATACTTGACAACCACTGCCCAAGCTAACATATACCCATTAAAAGAACCCAATGGTATCAAACCTTGTCAGATACATTTGGGAAGCATGGCTTTAAAAGTCCCACTGGAGTCATTAGCTAAGTAACTACCTATTAAACTTTAAACCTTGGATCCTATATTATATGCTTAATAATTTGATGTCAAATATACATTGTTATTTACAGGCAGTTGCATGCTGATGGCTATGTGTGACCTGATATGCTACTAAGAAGTGTAAAGTTGTGTAGCATGCAGGCATCTCCAATGCAGAAAGTTTGATGAAAATAAATTCATTCTGACTGGTGAAGATGTAACACCCCTAATCTATGACCCAGAAGGAGAAACTTCCATTAGATAAACTGATACCATACAAATGTGCTTGATTTTTGCACAGCATGTGCATTCAATAGATGCAGTCTAAACCCATATAACCAATTATACAGTTCTCAAGGAGTTCCTAGAACTATTGTGTAGAAACAACATTCATGAAGGATCAAGGGATTGCACCTTAGAGGAAAGGTGTGCTTACAACTGAGAAAGAATGAAAAGTATCACTGAAGTGTGGTAAAGGCCTTGCATTAGTTACTATCGATTCAACCATTTTGTGTCTGTCAGTGGCGTAGTAGCTATATGAGAACTTGAAGGGACAATTACTATTCAGTAACAACTATCAAATTTTTCCAATGATATCATTTAATTGGAGTTCTTTTATTTTGCATTTTGTTAACTTGCTTCACTCACCATATTTCAGTTACTGTAACAAGGTATATGATGTTAATAAAGAGAAAAAAAATAGAAAGACGCACTGCATAAGAAGAGCCCATTTAAACAAATGAATATGTGAAAACAATTATAAAGCATGGACATCCTGAGATGTCATCACCTAAATTGGTAGATTCTTTGTGGAGTTCTGATTTTAATCTTTTAAATTCAACACTTTTACCAACTGTATGTTGTGGATTTAGCAAAAATGTTAAAGTTTATTTTGCTGATGGTTGTCCTAATGAAAAATATTACTAGTGTAATAATTTGAGGTTTTATTTGAAGATTATTGTCTGCATGTTTTGTCCATGGGTTGGCACTCTATTTAGGGATTACACAGAAGGTTACTAGATAGTTGTTAGACCTGAGTTAACAGTCTTTAATCAAGATGGAAAATCTGAAAAATAAAACCTGAGTTGTGCAAGAAACAGTTTTCTTCTTAAATGCAACATCTGAAAGATGAATAAGGTAATCTGGAAATACCTCAGAAAATCAAATTTTGGAATTGTTACTTACAGGAAAAAAAAATAGAAAGGAAATAGCTTTCTGAACATTTGGTCTCCTAACAATAAGTAAATTTACATTCTGAGAAGTCTAGCTTCTAAAATTCTGACTTCGTTAATATTTTGAAAACTATTGCATACCATAGCCAACTCATGTGATTACTTATATTTCTCCTAGCTTTGTCTACAACTTTTTGATCTTTTGCATTCTTCTGTACTAGTCTACTTCTTATCAAAAACATCAACATCAACCATTTGCTTTTTAACTAAAAGAAACAATTATTTTGATGTTTTTACAATGCTTCATTTTTTTCCCTTTAAAGTCATTCTTATTCTGGTTAGTGGGTAACAACCAAATATTGTTTCCTAAATGTGTCCTTTATTTGTGATAAGATTGGACAAAACTAACCACAGGAGATGGGCATTAAACCCTTCCAGATCAAGTTCAATTTCCTGTTGTCTTGCCCCAGTTACACCTACCAGGCTGCACACCTACTTATCTTTCATTACACTAGAAAATGGGTGGCCAATGAGAAGTGCTTTCTTGGGCTCTGTGAGAAAAATAGAACAGTTAGTAACTTATACGCACAATACAGTCTCCTTACTTAACCAACACACACCTGCTCTATATTTCTCCTCCAGGTTCCTTTATTATCCCAGTATCCTTTTTGTTTGACCTAACTCTTTTGATATTTTTTTTTTCATCTAAACGGACTCAGGAAAACTCTTGATGATGATCTGGAAACATCCACCCACCTTCCTCTGCCATGGAAGAGCTCTCCGATCTTGTAGCCCAGGCAGGTATGACCCTAGCCCTGAGTAGCATCCTGCCATCGCCCAGAATGATACCGCAGTACAAGGACAAAATGATTGACTTCAACAATTGGCTAAGCTTCTGGTGTCATTCTAAGGGGATCCAGTATCTCTCTGCCTGGGACGACATGGTCGACAGACCACAATGCTTTGCTAGAGATGGTCTGCACCTGTTGCCCCTGGGATTCCAGATACTGGCTAAAGCTCTTGCTGCCCCTATAGTGCCTTTTTAGGCAAGATTCAAATGATAAATTTACCACAATAACAGGAACAGACAAGCAAAAACTGAGGGTAATGCTACTCAATGCTAGAAGTCTAAATCTCAAAATCCACTCACTCAAGCACTCCTTAAAATGGAGAACATCGATATCTGTGCAGTGACTGAGACATGGTTCATGGCTCTAGAGTTCACCCCTGCATTACCAGGCTATAACACATACCACACTTTTCGGCCATCTAACCTGGACCAGAACACCAAAGGCGGAGGTGTGTCCATATTCATTAAGGATATCCACACCTCCAGGCTAGTTGCGCAGCATAATGCATCCGAGGTTATCCAAGTGCAACTAATGCTGGACAAAACTGCAATCCAAATTGTAGCTTGCTACAGATCCTCCACCATGCCCGAGGATTCCCACTCCTCTTTTCTTGATATACTGGAAAATATTAGGGTTCAACTAAATACCTTAATAATGGGCGATTTCAACTTCCCCACCATTAACTGGGAAAACTACTCATGTACCAACTCCTTCACTCAACGCTTTCTGGAATTCATAAATTCCAATGCCCTGGATCAACTTATCCATACTCCCACCAAGGCCAACAGTATCCTAGACCTAGTCATTACCATCATAAGTGACTGGTGTTTCACACCTGAAATCAACTCCTCATTGGTCAGATCCGACCATACGCTAATCACCCTAGATATTCGCCTCCTGCCCCCACCCACCATTAAGGAAACTATGGTAAAAAATTTCTCCAAAGCCAACTTCATGCTTCTTAAGACAGAAGTGGTGAACTTCATGACACCCTACAGATGGAAAATACAGTTACGACTGCTGAATCCTACACAAATGCACTCTATAAGCACTTACACGAGTGCATGGATCGTGCTATCCCAAACAGAACCAAGACGCTATCCTCCAAAAAAATGAAGCCAATCTGGTGGTCCCCTGCCGTAAACAAACTCTACAACAGAAGGAAGAAACTGTTGCAAAAGAGTAAAATCCCATGAGTGGAGGAGCTGCCTGATCAGCCTCAGCAAGAAGCTGAGATCCCTTATAAGATCCTCCAAAGCTAGCTACGAAAACAAAATTGCCACTGATTCTAAGGGCAAGCACAAAGCATTCTATAGCTATGTCAAGAATTTCAATGGCAACACCCTGATCTGCTCTGAGTTACAGCACAATGGCATGAAAATTACAGAACCAACTGATAATGCCAACATCTGACAGATAGGTTCAGTGCTAACTTTACCTCCCTCTCACCCCCTAAAGGGCCCATATATGTACAGGAAGAATGCAGAGTCCCTGTAATCACATCTATGCAGGTAAAAGCTGCACTCTCTAAAACCAAAAACACAGCATCCATGGGACCAGACAACATCCCAGGCTGCGTTTTACATAAACTTCAGAATGAAATGGCTCTCCAACTAAGCACCATGTTCAATCATAGTCTCACATCAGGCTTTGTGCCCACTGAATGGTGCACAGCAACAGTTATTCCACTTCACAAAGGGGAAGCCACCACTGATCCTGGAAACTATCGCTCTATTAGCCTGACGAGTCTGGTCTGCAAGGCCATGGAATGTATCATCATGGAACTCATAAACAAAGACATTGGTAACCTCCAAACCTGAACCCCACCCAGTTTGGGTTTGTGAAAGGCAGATCATGCTTTCTGAACTTGATCGACTCTTTGAGGCAGTCACCAAAGCTGTAGACGAGGGTAAGGTGGATCACACAACCTATCTTGACCTCGCCAAAGCTTTCAACAGCATCTCCCATTCTGGACTTATAGCTAAACTCACTAAACTAGGTATAAATCCCTATGTCACAAGATAGGTTGCCAACTGGCTCACAGACATAACCCACACTGTAAAAGTTGTAGACTCCAAATCTGACTTCAAACCAGTGACAAGCAGAGTACCACAGGGCTCAATCCTGGGACCTCTCCTGTTTGTTATCTACTTCTCTGAAGTACAGGCTAACACAGAAGGCCACTGGTTAACAACATTCACAGATGAGTGCAAACTAGGAGCCATAGTTGAGTCCCCAAATGATGTGGACAACCTACAGAAGGGCCTCACTGAGACAGATGCCTGGTGTCAGAGGCATGGCCTCAAGCTCAATACCAAAAAGTGCAATGTCATCCCCTTTGGTAAAAACTCTGTGCCCATGAACTACCACATAAACGTCAGTCTACTTGATGCCGAATGTGTGATAAGAGACCTTGGGACCCAGGTGGACAGTAGTCTCTCCTTTGATAATCACATCGCCACAGTAGTCAGGAAATCCTTCTATGTGGCACACCTCATCACAAAAGGGTTCTCATCCAGGAAAAAAGAGGTCATTGTTTCCCCTCTACTCGGAGCTCATTAGACCCATTACACAGTACAACGACCCTTTTGGAATGTACCGCACAAGACATCTGCAGCAGCTGGAAATGCCACAGAAGTACCTCACAAAGAGGATTACTGGCCTCAAACAGATGACTTACACTTACCTTCTCAAAAAACTCCAGCTTTAATCTGTAGCATATTGCCTACTCCGAGGAGATCTCTGCCTAACATACAAAGCTATGTCAAACCCAGAGCTGTTGGACATGCTACACCTAAAGAAATCCCTCTGAGCTACATGCTCTAGGGACCTAAACCTTGTCACCACAATAAACAGGACATACTGGAGGGATAGATTCCTGTCCTACAGACTAACTATGCTCTGAAACAAGCTACCCATCTATGTCAAAGAAAGTTCCTCATTAGCACTCTTCAAGAAAAATATTCATGAGTGGATGGGAAATAGGAAATACACCCCGGGGATCACTTCTGTGGCTCTGCTCGACAGGGGCACAGGAAATTAACTTTCTTGGGTGGCATAAGTCAGGGAACCTTGTTGACTAGCTTACTTAGGCCCTTGGGCCGATAGCCTGGTACCTACCTATGGACCTATGAACCCATGAACCTATGAACCTATGTTCAGTTGCAATGAAAAGGGTAGCAACAGGACTAGGATCAATGCCTACCTTTTGTATAGCCATCTTTAATACATCCTCATACTGCTATTTTGTTTCCCTCTCCAGATTGCATAGGGAGCACCTGATCAGAGTATTGTCCTGTTATTTAGTAGCTACAAGTTGCCCATTCATCTGACTGGACAAGTTAGACCTTCTTACTTGTATCTTAAACATAACTTCCTGACCTTTGCTCATCTGATCTGTCATGAAGATCTTAATCCATACGAGCAATCTTATGTAGAGTTGATATCCCCCAGCCTAAATGCTTGCCAGCCCCTATTCCTTTACCCATCAGTGCCTTACTAAGTTAAAAGGTCCCATGATACAGCATCAAAAACAGAAGTACCACCGTCTCATAGGGCACATAATCCTGAGAGACCTTGTATAAACTCTGCTGTAGCAGAGGCAAAAGATCAATTCAAAGAGGCTGCCTCTGAGTATCCTACTGCCATTCCACCATGTCTATCCATTAGGCAACCTCTCCACTACCCATTGCTTTGTGACGGCTACCAGCCTTTTACTTGTAAAACAAAGTTCAAGGCAGTCATGTGCACCCACATTGTCCTAACCACCTCCCCACATGCATAAGATATTTCAATTCCAGATGCACACACCATTTCCTGTCCTAAACTGATAAACTATGAACAAAAACCCATAATGCTTTGCATCCCATTTCTAATTCTCTGTTCCTCTTGTGGAATTTCCACTGTTGTTACCTTCAGCCTTATAACTTGAATCTTGTGCATGTGAAAGAGAGAAGTGGTGTCAGTTACACTACTGGGTTTATTTTGGTTGTAATTGGTCAAATAAGAAACATTACATTTGAGGTTTTAAACAGCGTTTGCACCATTACAGACAGGTAAATTCTGTCTAAAGCTGTGCACAAGCTCTACAGCATCCTGCAGTCTGGGGAATCTCAGTAAGCAGTGAGTTAAAACCTTCCAGTTTAAGGAATACCCTATAAACAAAGTTATGTCGTCTAGGTCTAAGGAAGTCATTGTTCCACTGTATTTGTCATTCATCACACCTGTCACTGAGTACAATTCCCCCTTTGGTATGTAATGTCCAAAGAGGTTCCTCACTTAAAGAATATAGGATGTAAGTAACATGTCCTATGCACACTGCCTCAAGGCCCTATCACTGTATTTTGCCTCCTACAGGCTGTTGTGGGGAGATCTATGCTTGACATACAAGACATTATCAGACCCCATTATTTTGGACCTCCTGCATATTCACAAAACAAACAGCACTAGAATTATCCATTCTAAAGACTTAAACTTTGCCTGTGATATAACTAGGACCTGCTGAAGAGACAGGTATATATACTTCTCTGGAACAGGCTCCCTATCCATGTGAAGCAGAGTTCCTCTCTAACTCATTTCAAGTGTAACTTGCACAATTGGATGGGGAACAGGAAATTCATCCCTGGGCTTAGCACCTATGTCTCTAATGGACACAGGCAACCTGTAAATGGTTCATCTCCCAGGCCCCTGATTGCAAATGCTTTATCTCCCAAGGACCTGCTTACATTTATCAAATGTCACAGAATATATCAGAGATTTGGGATGCATGGCTAGGCTTAAAAATGCCCTTGTGGTCGTTAGCCTAGCAAATACCTATGAACCAAAAGACTTGAGCTATTGCCATAACAACCCAAGAATGACCCTTCTTCCTTCCGACTCTGACCTTGTACCTTAGTGCCTATCTTGGCTTTCAGAACAAATTCCTGTTTGTACCAAACACTCTAAACCCCCACTGGTATAGTGCTTTATAACATCAAGGTAATATTCTACTTGTGTAACATCAGTGGTGATGCAATTATCCATACTTGCTGGTCTTGGATTCTTTTGAGTATCTTCTTCTCTCTTCTCCTTTGTTGCTCCTGGAGATGGGCAGGCTTCTCCTAAGTGAGTGAACTCGCAGTCTACTTTTCCTCCTGTCATACTGCTCCTGTCCTCCTCCTGACCTTTTGTTGGCACTTCCTGTTTCACCTATCCCTTGTAGTGCTGAACTTTCCATCTTCTCATATGTAACTGCAAACTACTGTGAGGCAATCCTTGCTGCAGGATCATCCTATACAGATTGTGGAACTCAGCCCTAGACTCCATAGTCTTAAACATAAAACTCATAAACAAAAACAGTTATAAATGCCTTGGGCCTCAATTCTAGACATCTACCAAATGCCATAATTGCCTGACAATCTCTTACTAATAGTCTGTTTGCTTTGTGGTTTAGATGTTGGTTGGGGTATCCAATGCAGCCCCCCCACCACTGCATGCCCAGCCCTCAAAGTCCATTGCTTTCATTTGCTAGACATGTTTTCTTCATGAGGCTATGACCAATGTGTTATTAGCCCCTTTCCCTTCACACGATTCCCTTTGTTTTCTTACATTCGTTCTCTTTTCCTTGCATGTCTATCTATCTATCTATCTATCTATCTATCTATCTATCTATCTATCTATCTATCTGTCTATCTATAGATATAGATGTTTGTGTGTGTTTGCCTATGGCTCTGTATTGAAATGTTGAGACTTGTAATACTGCCTTCCCAGCCAGGAATGACAAAAAAGACCCAAAACACAGGAGAACAGCATACAGTGTAACATAGTATTTCTCCTTTAAAGCTGTTTTCTGCATACCATCTCTGAGATTGCCATACCTCAAAGAAAAGGAAATATTCTGAGTAACAGCAGTCTCTGACATCATATATGTAAAGTCCAGTTTTTTGGTTATTCAGTCTTGCTGTTCCAGGGCTGTTCAGCACAAGTAATGGCTACCAGTGCACCTGTTGTACAATTTAAGCATGCAAAAGACTTGATCAGTATGTGCAAAACGTCCTCCTTGTTTAGTTTTACTTCTCTTCTTTTTAATTACACAGTTTGGCCGCATTCAAAATTGTGGGCTTGCCAGGTTTATAAAAACTTCAAGCCTTGCCCTCCTGAGCATCCAGGAAGTAATTCCTTATTCCATGATAAAAAAGGGATAGCACCATACAAATCAGAATGTAAGGCATTTACCCTTTGAAGTCCCATGATGATAGGTATCGTATGATCAAAAATTGTGGCTGTGTAGTGTACATACCAAACTAAAGCAGTACTATCAACAAATCATGCAAATTGTACTTGAGTAATTTCCACATTTAAATAAGAAAACTTACTCAATGAACAGCAAGATGCTCTTGAATTCATGCATTTTCTGTTTTAAAGTTGTCGCTACAAACTTCTATTTATACTTATAGTGAACCCTATGAGCTTATATTTTCTTTATTCTTCTGACCAAGGGAGCTGTCCAACTATAACGGCAGTCATGTTTAGCATGTTACTGAAATTCACAGCATCTGATTTCACTTTTCCAGTAGTAATTCCAGAACAGGAGCTATTTTAGTGGTTAACGTACCCATAACACAACCATAGCACTTAGAGATTTTTGCTTACCCACAGATACTGTCCCCTCTCCCACTATCCTTCTCTTTCTTTGTATCCATATCTCTCCCCCTTCTTTGTGTGTGTGAGTGTGCTTGTGTATGAACACACACATGCGCGAGTGCACACGCACTCACGCCACACACACACACACACACACACACACACACACACACACACACACACACACACACACACACACACACACACACACTCACACACACACACAAACACAGAATGTGTGTTGCATTGTTTGTGAGTCTGGGCAGTTATACAACACTTTGATGGAGTCAGATAGTTATCAAAGTAAATAGTCAATTAGCCTTGTATAAATGAGGATAAATAAAAAAATACACACACAAAAAAACGAATAATACGAAAACCACAGACCAGTGACAACCACAGGGTTCCAAAATCTTTATTCTCTCTTTGACGTCTTGGCAATAATGCCTTCAAGGGTTTTTGTATAAATGAGGATGCCTGAAATAAGGAAGACAGGAAGTTAGTTCTTGAAAGAAGCAACACTTGAAGATAACTCTGGTGCTACCTGTGGACTGTACCTGTGGATGTTCCTGTTTCTTTGCACTGAAAGGTGGGCCTGTGAGAGGCCTACATTTAGGGACCTGAGAAAGGGGCTTGATTGAGGCCTGCAGTCTTCAACTGCATTAAAGACATTATATCTTGCAAGGGATTTGTGGACTGAACATTAGAACTAAGGTACTTTTTAATTTCATTTCTGAAGTTGCAAAGTCAATTGGGTTCACATCTTGTATTTGTGGAATACTAAACAAACATGACCTTTTTCTGTATGTCTTGTGTCTACACTACAGCGGGGAGAATGGCATATACCTGTTTCTTAACTGATAGTACTGTACACTCTTCCATTACTGCCACTAGTGTACAAAACATTCGCCATATTTACTCACATACTTCCTATACAATTTTTTTTAAAGAGACATACCTAATTTACGAAGACTAAATACGCACTTTCTACGGTAATATTGGTATTCTGATATTGGCACTTTAAATTTCAGTGTTATCCCACTCGGTATTCTACACTGCCAGTATTATGAGCGTTGGTATTTTAAACTTTCAATATTGTGGACTTTCAGCATTCTGGTCTCAATATTATGGTCTTCGGTATGCTAAAATTATGATATTTAGAAGTGGATCCATATATATATATATATATATATATATATATATAGAGAGAGAGAGAGAGAGAGCTATAGACATATATCAATATAAAGATAAATACATAGATATACAGATTATCTATCCGTCTATCTATCTAGGTCATCATAAAATCCCCTTTTTTCCATTTTCTACATGGGGTCAGGGTGTTGTGTCAGATGTCATCTTATCTCTCTATTCAATGCCATGCTCTGTATCTTCTTCAACACTTATTCCTGACTGTCGCAGATCTTCTCTCACACAATCCAGTCACGTCTTTGCTGGACACCCTCATTTCCTCTTGCCTTCTACCTGTCTGTCCCAAATCTTCTGTTCCAGATTGTCTTCTGCTTTAATACACAGGTGCCCAAATCACCAAAATCTGTTCTCTTTGTGGCAATTTCTGCAAGTGGAGCAACACTGGCTTCAGATCTTATGTCCTCATTTCTTCAACTGTCCTACACTGCACATCCTAACACCAATCTCAAGCACCTCATCTCCATCACCTCTAGTTTCCTCAACTTTTCTACCTTTACTGCCCAGATTTCTATACCATACATTAGTACTGGTCCCCCAAATGTTCTGTACACCTTCTCCACATTCTTCTTCCATACACTACACTCAACACTCTGTGCCATTTGGCTGCAGCCGCTCTGATTCTAGTTTTGACCTCCTCATTTACACTTCCCTTGTCTTCAACCAGCCCTCACCGATTCTTGAACAGATTAATCTGTTCTGCTGTTTTCCCTTCTATATCAATTCTCAGATTCTTCTGATTTCCTACATTTGCTGCCATTACAACTGTCTTGTCTGTACTCAGTTTTATCCCAAGTGCCTTCAGTTTTGCATTCTATTTCCCTATCTTTTTGCTGAAGTTCTTGCTCAAGAGTCTGCCTATAAATCCACATCATTTGCATACAGCACCTTTGTTGACCTGTCCCCTCTGACCTGTTTGCTAATGACATCTGTTATCAGTATCAACAGCAGTGGGCTTAGAGATGAACCCTGATGTCCACCCACTCCCACTAGGAACCCCTGTGTGAAACCAAACACTGTTATTGAGTCATTGGGTCTTTGTACATAACTTGCACTAATTCTACCAATGTTTCTGGGACTTTGAACCACCATAAGACTGCCCACATCAGCTTTCTCGGGACCCTGTCATATGCTTTCTCCAAGTCCAGGAATGCTCAGTTGGACTCTTTCCTAATTTCTAGCTTCTTCTCAAGTATTTGTCTCCCTGCAGACACCAGGTCAGTCATGCTACATCCTGATCATAATCTGAATTGTATCTTATCAATAGTCCTCTCCAGAACGTACATGCAATGTAACAAGAGTTTGATGCCTCTGTACTGCCCACAGTTGGGAACATGCCCTTTGTTCTTGAACACTGGCAGTGGTATGCTTATTATCCAGTCATATGGGATATGCCTTTCTCTACATACAACTATGATACCCTCAAGAGCCATTTTTCTACTATTTTCTCCAGCATCTTTATCATATCTGCTGTGACCTCATCTGAGCCTACTGTTTTCCCTGACTTCATTTTCCTTAGTGGTGTTCTTACTTTTTCTATAGTGGACTCCTCCTCTTCTCTCACTGTAGGCTGTGTCAGAGACAGTACATTTTGACTCCTTCCTTAGCCTTTTTGCTAGCCAGTCAGTATTCCTTACTAGCCTGGACTGTCTTTTCTATTTCCAGTTTTTTCCTGCACTCCTTCTTCATTTAATGACTTCCTGGACTTCTGCAATCCACCCACAGCTTTCCTTATGTACCTTAGTGCCATAGCTGGCTTGTCCACATATCTGTTCTGTAGTCCTCACACATGAGGTTTTCAGGCACTGCCATTCTTCTTCAATTCAGCCTACTTCCTCTTCTTCTTCTTCCTGAGAAGCTAGAGCCCTGACTGATTCCTTGAACTGTTGTATTAGGAATGTGGGAGGAAACCAGTGCACCCAGGGGAAACCCAAGCGAACACAAGGAGAACATGCAGATTCCACACAGAAGGCACCCCAATTGAGAATCAACCCAGAGAACCTCTTGCTTTAAGGCAACAATGCTAATCACTGTGCCACTGTGCCACCCATACATGTACATACACATGACATACACACCTGTTTACATCTACTTACTTACACATGACATACACACTTATGTACATGTGCTTACATGAGGTATAAAGACCTGTGTACATGTACTTATGCATAGCAGACACATCTATGTCAAAATGAAGCCATCACCAGATCAGCTGTCATCCAAATTACTCATAGACGTGTGTGCCATCTGTGTGTTGCTTCCCTGTAACACTTAATTAGTTAAGTGCGTAAATGGGACATGAATAAACAAATGGTTCTGTTTATTTTATTTATTTATTCATGTCTTTATTTATTTTTCATTTATAAATCTATTTCCATTTTTTGACAGTGATAATGCAGCTGAGCCATTCGTTCCTTTTCGGTAAAGTCCCAGTCAGAAAAGCTCAACAAGTAACAATATATTTAAAATTAAAACAAAGGTTTGTAATCAGCTGACAAAATATCATACAATAAAAGCAGCAAACCACATGTATGCAGAAGCAGTTACCATAGTATTGAAATTGTATCAAGCTGAAACTGGATAACTTTAACTGTAGCACTTTATTCATACTGTTAGAAACTGAATGTTTGA
This sequence comes from Protopterus annectens, assembly GCF_019279795.1. Classification (NCBI taxonomy): domain Eukaryota; kingdom Metazoa; phylum Chordata; order Ceratodontiformes; family Protopteridae; genus Protopterus; species Protopterus annectens. The sequence continues at coordinate 149,171,872 of NC_056731.1, forward strand.
AATGTGAAACTGAAGAAGAATGTCAGTTATATTAGAAATTAAGAAATTAGGAGTATCACATAAGAGGCAGAAAAAGACAGATGGATTGAAAACATTATTCACAGAAATATGATTTTGTTGGACTTTAGTTAAGATATGCAGAGAGAGAAAAAAGTGAAGATTAGATTTGAGGAGACAGAAGATAGGAAAATGCAACAAGAATATAAAACAAAAAATAATTTACTTCTTATATACAACTTTTAATTTTTGTATACTGCTTTTACTGCAGAAGAAAGTATTTGTCCATCTTGACTTAAAATTAAAATTTTTAGCTGCTGTTACAATCATTTTAAACATATAGCAATGGAAATAGTTATTTTGCTATGCATTGCCAACTGAACAAGACTTATCCAGTTTTTTTAAATTGTTAGTTCCAGTATGCATATAGCCTATTTTCATTAGAGGCTTGAGGTGTTATATATTCTGAATAGAGAAATTTTGTCAGTATCATGCAGAAACGCCCTACTCTTTTCATCATAAGTGCCACATATGCAGGAATTCCCCTACTTTCCTCATCATAAGCGCCACATATGCAGGAATTCCCCTACTTTCCTCATCATAAGCGCCACATATGCAGGAATTCCCCTACTTTCCTCATCATAAGCGCCACATATGCAGGAATTCCCCTACTTTCCTCATCATAAGCGCCACATATGCAGGAATTCCCCTACTTTCCTCATCATAAGCGCCACATATGCAGGAATTCCCCTACTCTTTTCTTCATAAGTATCAGGGTATCATTTACATCTAGGTGAACTACTGATATCTCAAGTAAGTGGGACTTCATTTTAACATCTTAATTGATGGACAGCACGTCAGTGTGCAGTATTGGTCTCCTATATGCTTACCTGGGTGTCTATTGAAGGTCTAAGGACTCTAACTGTGATCTATTTATTCAGCAAGAACATACGTCCTGATAAGGGAAATATGTATCAATTATGAATGAGCCTTTGGTATCTCATAGTAGCTCCCCTACACTGAGTTATAACAATCTTGGATTATAAGAAATCAGTGGTATAGGAGAGGTTTGCATTCAGCAAAAAGTGGTTTAAACTCTAACAGCTGGCTTGGCAACTTACTGTATTTTTATTAGAATTTGCTTCTGAGTTTGTCTCAGCTCTCACACTTCCAGCAGGGTGCTGTTCTGCAACACAGTACTAATAGTATATGGTATCTTATAGTAGCTCCCCTACTCTGAGTTATAACAATCTTGGATTATAAGAAATCAGTGGTATAGGAGAGGTCTGCATTCAGCAAAAAGTGGTTTAAACTCTAACAGCTGGCTTGGCAACTCACTGTATTTTTATTAGAATTTGCATCTGAGTTTGTCTTGGCTCTCACACTTCCAGCAGGGTGCTGTTCTGCAACACAGTACTAATACTATATGAACCCAGGGCCCTAATGTAAGAGTAGAACTTACAGACTTCTGATTTTCCCAACATCCTTTGTGAGTGCACTACCTGTAGTGCCACAGCAAATAACATCCAGAGTCCATATGAGGCATTTGCCTTTTTTTTCAGAGAATCTGAATAGATTTCTTAAGCATTTTATTCAGTCTTACAGAGACCATGCAACTGCAACCCAGATCTGCAGGATTAATCTTACTTGTACTTTATTTATATTTCCCATTTAATTATACCATCAGGCAGTACTGACAGTATGACCTATTGTGTACACATAGTCCACTAAGGATACAACATTTATTCCACAGATGTATAACTGCATTAAAACATGACCTGAGTCCACATATGTTGTGCTGTTTTGTATCAGATTTTGTAAACCTCTGTACCGCTGTGTTACAGTGATGCCTAAATGGCTCTCATAGCACATTTATGATGCCTTGGTAAATTACAATGAAAATATTAGGAACAGAGGATTATAAAGGACAGAGAGCAAAATGACAGAAAAGTCTGCCTGACTACAGTAGAGATATTATAGTCAATAATGAATGAGGATATAATCTGTGTACTGCTGATAGCATGTGCAGCTGTTTGTGTATCAACAATCACAACCTTTGAATTACCAGAGGAGGCTTTCATTTTTAATATTGTTGTACCATCAGTCAGTACATGAATGGAATAGCCTTCTTTATTCCAGTTTCAATACACCACTCTTCACTTTAATAATCTTACCCATTGCTGGTCCCCTGTGGCTTGTGCAGAGTTGTTCTACCATTATTACTACATGCATAATTCATGTTGAGGGGAAGAGTGAGGCTTGAAGCCTGCACAACTGCGTTTCACCACAGAACCAAAACGGTTTACTTGTAGGAGATCTGTTTTATCATTTAAAAAATCATGGCTTGAAAACAACAAGCAAAGGCAGTCGATGTTTCAAAAAGCAGTACAGGAATAGATAAAGTGCACTCTGGCTCATTGTTAACAGCAGCTGCTTGTACAGAGCACATGAGAAGTTATAGCACACTGTATTCAGTTTCATTGGTGATTAATGAGCCAGTGTGGAATATTTTGTTTATCAATTCACTGCTGACCTAAACCATATCCTGAGAGAATAGTTAAAGCCTGCCTATGTATAGACTCTTGATCACTTGGGACATGTTTAAATGATTCATCTGGCACCTCTGCACTGACGGTGATATAAATTCAGGTCCAAGGGTTTTTAAGATTTCTCATATGGAAACTCTCAAAAACTGTATGTTATGTCTGCTTACAGATGTACTAGGCAAAGTGAGATAGTCAGTTAAAAAATGCGCTCTGAATGATAAAGGGCAAGGAGGTCAAGGGAAAACAGAAGCCTAGGCCACAAAAGGGACAGAAACAGACAAAGTGAAAGAGCGGCGATTAGCCAGGTAGCAAAACAGAAAAAGTCATTTTTTTATGAGAGCCCATGGCCTGAAAAATAATTTCCAAGTCTAGATTCATAATAAGTAGATGCAGACATTTATGTATCAGCAATAACAGAAATAATATTTTGCTAACTGTGATTGAAATGCCAGATCAGTATGACAGAGTGCATATCAGTAATGAGAGAGAATGGGCAAAAATGTGGAAAGAGTGACCAGTTATGTTAGTGCTAGTAAAAAGGTGCAGTAATTCAGGTGTGAATTGGTCAGACTGTAATACTTTGTATTGTCATGGATTCAGCAATACAAATAAAAATTCAGTGGAGTTATCCGTAGGTGTCAATTAAGAGGGACGATGCAGGAAGAGAGTTAGTAAACGGTATTAATATGGATTTTAGTTATGACAAATCCCTTTACTTAGCTGTGAGGGATTTACATTGTCATATATAGATTTAGCTTGTTTTGCTTGCTTCTGCCAAAGACAGAGGGAAAAAGATTCAAGCACTTAGTGCAGCTACTCTATGTCTAGTCAGTTATGCTCCTGATTTCATTTATTTATTTATTTGCAGTTTGTTAACCGGGAAAGTCCAGTGGGCTAAAATGAGCCCGTTTTCAATGGAAGAGCACCATATACAATTACTACAAAACTAATATCAACAAAGTTAAGTACAATACAATTTTCAAAACTACTAAAATCACAGTAAATAATGACATCCGTGGTGGTGCAGCGGTAGCGTTGTTGCCTCACAGCAAGAGGTTCTCCCATTTGATTCTCGGCTGGAGTGTGGGGAGTGCCTTCTGTGTGGAGTCTGCATGTCCTCCCTGTGGTTGGGTGGGTGTTCGAAAGACATGCGTAAGTGGGTGTACCTTTGTTGAAGGTTGAACGTCGAGCTGGCACTTCGGCGTTCATGAAAATCTACTGCCAATCATTAGCGGACCGGAGTTCCACTGTGGTGACCCCTAACTGGGAAAAGCCAAAAGACAACAGCTAAAAACACAGTAATATAAAAGACAGAATAATAACATTTGAGCAAGGTGTTGTAACAAAACATTGAATGAAATTAAAACATAAGTATTTTGGAGTACATAAGTATAATTTGGAATGCAGGCACTTATGCACTCAAAGTTTCACGAGGTGAGAGGCAGGAAGAATTAGAGCAAGAGATTATGATTTGGACTTGTGGGAACAAATGATTAGAAACACAGATGGACCAGTAGCTGGGGATATGGGATGATGGCATAGTTCAGTTCGGAAAGATCACATTCACTCACATCAGCATCATTCATAGGAAGGATGCTTTATTTCAGATGTGCAGAGTTAAAAGGGCAAATCAATAAACCTAGGCCTGGTGGAAAGAGTGGCAGCAGATAAGGGCTACAACAACAACAACAGCAACAAAATAAACAATAATAAAAAAATAAGAATTTATACTGAATATGATAAATGCATTAGAATGAGTGAAATGAACATGCAGGAAGCCACTGTGTTATGCAACAAGATAATGTGGGGCACTATCAGACACACACACACACACACACACACACACACACACACACACACACACACACACACACACACACACACACAAGGAAACAGAGTGTTCACAAAAATGTCTGTGAGGGACAAAAGGAGGAGGACATAAAAGCATACTTGAATGTCTAAGGAAAGCAGATTGTATTAGTAAAAATGTCCGTGGCACAGACAAGGGGTATCAGCATATTCTCTAAGCAAAGATCACAATAAATGTCACAGCTAAATCAGTGAAAGTACAAAAATGCAGGATTGTGAGATAAATGGCCAAGCACTGAATTGTATATGTTTAATGTTTGGGATGTGTGTACCCTCAAGTGCAAGGCCAGCTGTTCAACATTTTCATGTGAATTAATGCTGGCTATATCTGAATTGCACACTACATATTTATAGAATTCTGGAAAACGTTCATTCTTTTCAGTGGCTTTATGAATACTCCTATTTGTAATTACCATGGTCATATCATTCTCTTCTATTACCCTAATTAAAGTTGTACTGCCATGTTTGTTGTCTGGATACTTCTGTTGAGTATTGCAATGGATTTTTAGGGGCATCAATCTGAATGGACATGGTAATACTAGAGTATAGACGTCATGACTGGAAGCTGGTAATTATCTATGCTCTGTGCTCATGTATTTGATTTTTGTCATCCTCTATATGCATACTGTTTCATTCTAAGCACATAATTTAAAAGATCAGTTTCCCAGGTTAGCCATGAAAGAGCCATTGCTACTGTTTCAGTCTAAGCAAATCATTTAAAAAAACAGTCCCACATTACCTAAAGAGACATTAGTGCTGTATAAGTCTTGGTCAGCTGACTGTTAAATTAGTGTGTAAGCAAATACCATGTCCAGATAGAAATGTATTTTCATACCCACAAACTCAAAGCTTTGTAGGCGGTCTGGTGTAAAGAGACATCGTTCTGTCCTTACCAGAGGACTGTTGATATTGCTTTAAACAGTTTAGAGTTTCTAGCACAGTAGTCTATCCTGTCATTAGACATTGTGGTGGTTTCCTATTCCACATATTTAAAATTAATAGTCTGCTGCCGGGCACCTACTGTTGTCTGCTGCAAATAGGAAACAATATCCTATCAACTTTCCTCACTTGTCTAGTGGAAAGCAGTTTTTAGTACTTAATAAATAAGCACCTATCCAGGCATGTCTAAGGGTCAGCTCCCAGTGATTTCTCCTGTCTACCTGATGAATCTGGGCATCTTGGGGCAGTGCAGCAATTGCCTCATGTACACAGACAACCCTCTCCTCCTACCACCCAACACTACAACCTGTGAGAGATGCACTTATATAGCCAAACTGGAAGCAAAGCTCTCTTCACCCAAGACTGGACTAGACAGTCAAGAGGAGAAGGTAAACACTTGCACCACACCACACTCATCACATAGTCCCTCAAAACCTACTCCAGCAAAACACACACATAGAAACACAAAACACACACCTACATTTGCGGAGGTTCTCAATAAAAACCTGCCCAAGCATCAGGGACATCCAAAGCATAAACGCAAGCAAACTCCACCCCCCAACACAACCCAAATGACACATAGCCCACAAACTCAGTGTGCCACTCAACCACAGCCTATAAGGCATAACAATGTGCCCAACACTCTAGTCATAGGTGACTCTATAGTTAGGCACACTGATGTTCCACTCACTAGACTAAACAAGGCGAAAGTTACTGTCAGCTGCCTGTCAGGTACCAGGATCCACCACATAATGCATGCACTCAGGTCACTCCACAATAAGTCCAAATATGACACTGTCATTGTCCATGTTGGTGTGAATGACCTGAGATGTTCCTCCCTGGACTACATGAAAAGAGACATGGAGGAGCTCTCCGATCTTGTATCCCAGGCAGGTATGACCCTAACCTTGAGTAGCATCCTGCCATCACCCAGAATGATACCACAGTACAAGGACAAAATGATTGACTCCAACAATTGGCTAAGCTTCTGGTGTTATTCTAAGGGTATCCAGTATTTGTCTGCCTGGGACGACATGATCGACAGACCATGATGCTTTGCCAGAGATGGCCTGCACCTGTCGCCCTTAGGATTCCGGATACTGGCTAAGGCTCTTGCCACCCATGTAGTGCCTTTTTTAGGCAATGTTAAAATGACAAATTCACCACTGTAACAGTACAAGCAAGCCAAATCTGAGGGTAATACTACTCAATGCTAGAAGTCTAAACCTCAAAATGCACTCACTCGAGGCACTCCTTAAAATGGAGAACATTGACATCTGTGCAGTGACAGAGACCTGGTTCAAAGCTCCAGAGAGCACCCCTGCATTACCAGGCTACAATTCATACCACACCTTTCGGCCACCTAACCCAGAACGAAGCACTAAAGGCGGAGGCGTGTCCATATTCATTAAATATATCAATACCTCCAGGCTAGTTGCACAGCATAATGCATGTGAGATTATCCAAGTGCAACTAACTCTGGGCAAGACCGCAATCCAAATTGTAGCTTGCTACAGACCCCCCACCATGCCCCAGGATTCACACTCCTCATTTCTTGATACACTGGAAAGTATTAGGGTACAACCCAACACCCTAATAATGGGCGATTTCAACTAACTAGGAAATCTACTCATGTACCAACTCTTTTGCTCAACATTTTCTAGAATTCATAAATTTCAATGCCTTGGATCAACTTATTCACACACCCATCAGGGGCAGCAATATCCTAGACCTGGTCATTACCAACATGGGAAACCGGTGTTCCACACCAGAGGTCAATTCCTCGATGGTCAGATCCGACCACAAGCTAATCAGCCTAGACATCCACATCCCACCCCCACCCCCAATTAGGGAAACCATCGTAAGAAACTTCTCCAAAGCCAACTTCACACTTCTTAAGACAGAAGTGGCAAACTTCATGACACCCATGTAGATGGACAATAGAGGTATGACTGCCAAATCATACACAAATGCACTTTATAAGCACTTACACAAGTGCATGGATCTTGCTATCCCTAATAGAACCAAGATGTTATCCTCCAAAAAAAGGAAGCCAACCTGGTGGTCCTCTGCCATAAACACACTCTACAACAGAAGAAAGAAACTGTTTCAAAAAAGAGTAAAATCCCATGACTGGAGGAACTCCCTGGTTAACCTCAGTAAGAAGCTGAAATCCCTCATAAAATCCTCCAAAGCTAGTTACAAAAACAAAATTGCCACTGACTCTAAAGACAACCACAAAGCATTCTATAGCTATGTCAAGAATCTAAATGGGAACACTCAGATCTGCTCTGAGTTACAGCACAATGGCACTAAATATACAGAACCAACTGATATTGCCAACATCCTAGCAGATAAGTTCAGTGCTAACTTTACCCCCCTCTCACCCCCTAGGGGGCCCATCTCTATACCGGAAGAATGCAAAGTTCCTATAATCATGGCTGCACGGGTAAAAAACACACTCTCCAAATCCAAGAACACAGCATCCATGGGACCTGACAATATCCCAGGCTGCGTTCTACATGAACTACAGAATGAACTGGCACCCTCCCTAAGTATCATGTTCAATCATAGCCTCACCTCAGGCTTTGTACCCACTGAATGGCACACTGCAACGGTTATCCCACTCCACAAAGGAGGAGCCATGACGGACCCCGGGAACTACCGCCCCATTAGCCTGATGAGCCTGGTCTGCAAGGCCATGGAACGTATCATCATGGAACTCATAAACAAAGACATTGGTAATCTCCAAACTCTGGACCCTACCCAGTTTGGATTTGTAAAAGGCAAATCATGTCTCCTAAACTTGATTGACTTCTTTGAAGCAGTCACCAAAGCCATAGATGAGGGTAAAATGGTTCACACAGCTTATCTAGATCTCGCCAAGGCTTTCAACACCATCCCCCACTCTGGAATTATAGATAAGCTCACTAAACTAGGTATAAATCCCATCCCTATGTCACAAGATGTGTTGCCAACTGGCTCATGGACAGAACCTACACTGTGAAAGTAGCGGATTCCAAATAAAGCATCAGATCAGTGACAAGTGGAGTACCACAGGGTTCAGTCCTGGGTCCTCTCCTGTTTGGTATCTACTTCTCTGAAGTGCAGACCAACACAGAAGGTCTTTGGCTAACAAAGTTTGCAGATGACTGCAAACTAGGAGCCATAATCGAAACTCCTAACGATGTGGACAAACTACAAAAGGGGCTCACTGAGACAGATACCTGGTGTCAAAGCCATGGCCTGAAGCTCAATGCCAAAAAGTGTATTGTCATCCCTTTTGGTAAAAACTCTGTACCCATGAACTACCACATAGCTGGTAGTCTACTTAATGTCAAAAATGTGATAGGAGACCTTGGGACACAGGTGGACAGTAGTCTCTCCTTTGATAATCACATTGCCACAATGATCAGGAAATCCTTCTACGTGGCTCATCTCATCACAAAAGGATTTTCATCCAGAAAAAAAGAGGTCATTGTTCCCCTCTACTCATCACTCATTAGACCCATTATAGAGTACAATGCCCCTTTTGGTATGTACCTAACAAGACATCTACAACAACTGGAAAGACCACAGAAATACCTCACAAAGAGGATTACTGGTCTCAAACAGATGCCCTACGCAGACCATCTAAAAAAACTACAGCTTTACTCCATCGCATATCGCCTACTCAGGGACGATCTCTGCCTAACATACAAAGCTATGTCAAACCCAGAGCTGTTGGACATGCTCCACTTAAAGAAATCCCAATCCCTCCATGCTCTAGGGACCTAAACCTTGTCACCACAATAAACAGAACATGCTGGAGGGATAGATTCCTGTCCCAGAGACTTCCCGTACTCTGGAACAGACTGCCTATCTATGTCAAACAGAGCTCCTCATTAGCACTATTCAAGAAAAATCTTGATGATTGGATGGGAAATGGGAAATTCACCCCGGGGATCACTTCTGTGGCTCTGCTCGACAGGGGCACAGGAAAATAATTTTCTTGGGTGGCGAAAGCCAGGGTACATTTTTTGGCTAGGCTTGTATGGGCCCTAGGGCCGATAGCCTAGTACCTACCTCTGAACCTATGAACCTATGGAAAAACACACTAGCTAGATCCCTGCATGACTTTCTCTGTGATTGACATTTATAGATAGCTGTGACCATACCAGAACTTTTATATAAGTACTCTTATGTAATTTCACCAAGTTGCAAGTTTTTCAGTTTCTTAGAAACATCATCTGGATATGGACCAGTGTTTTCATGAAAGAGCTCAAAAGAAAAATCATAGGGTCTGGGTTTTGTTTAGTTGAATCAGTCTATTCAAGGCATCAAGGACTTTAGAACTTTAGGCCTGCCTGTCAGCAAATGGTTCTTTAAGCTCTTGCAAATCATATTCCTTACTTCTGTAATACTATCTATTCGTCTTTGTCTCTCTGTAGCCTTGTTATTTTGCCTTTGAGTTTTTCAACATCAATATCTTCCTTATTGAATCCTGTCTTCATGTAATGTGGGCAAATATTTCAGTTATAGTTTTGCTATCAGAGTCAGACGTATAGTGACTTTTATGGGAATATTTTCCTATGTGCTGACTGATTTGATCTTCTGGCCTCCTACATGGCACTGAATCCCTAAAAGGTTTCCTCCATCACTACAGCTCAAAAGGATTGATTTTTCAGTACACAGCTTTAAGTTACCATCCAGAGTCCACAGACATATGGAAAGCTGTAATTCTGAGTACACAGACTGCTGTTGACAATGTGATATCTGTGCTTTCTACCATCTTATTCAGATTTACCATAACCTTCCTGTCAATAAGCTTGTATCTTTCAGTCGCATGTCCGCAGTCATCATGTGTGAAGATGTTTAAATCCAGCATAATAAAATCTGACACTGACTCTGCTTCTTACACAGACAGACTCACACACACACACACACACACACACACACACACACACACACACACACACACACACACACACACACACACACACACACACATATATATATATATATATATATAGAGAGAGAGAGAGAGAGGAAGAGGATTATGAATGTTTTGCTGATGCTATCTGCATCATTATATGTTCGAGATATAGATATGAAGAAATTCTCCTTAAGAGTGAAGCTCATTAGGTGAATCTTGGCATCCATGTCAAGAGCACATAGTATTAGGTTAGCATTAGCTAACCGCTTATAACGCTTTGTAGTGCATGAAGCTTTATCTGCTCCATGTACTACAAGTTACAGTAAAAATAAAGAACACTAAGTGTTTTACCATTTTTCAAAGCCAATAAAACATTTAGTGAGAACTTTCAGAAAGGTAATGAACACCGTCCCTTAGGTTTACACTCACTTTCCATACCTTTCAGCTGTTCAGATTTTCACAGAATGTCCAGATTTTTGCCTGATATGCTGGGTGTATTCCTTATGACATCCATGATTTTTGGACACATTACTGAGGACTGAAGACACTAAATAATGGCATATATTTAGGTTTCAGACTTCATATCCTTCAGTAAATCAGGCGAACACACATCCTGCGATTCTTGTAACTTTGTAGGTTTAGAACAGGAAGTCAGGGACACATTATCAGAACAGACACCAGGTAGAGGCAAATTTTTTTATTCTGCCGCTGTCATTTGTACTGGCAGATTTTACTGCCTAATGTGGAACCTGACCTTAAGGGTGCTTAACATTTGTTAAGGTCAGGTCTCACACCATTCTAGCACTTAACTCATTTGTCTATTTCTGAATATTGGAGCAAAATCAGTGCACTCTATGTACTACATACACGTTATGATGAGCAGGAAGCCAGCTAGTGCATTTCTATTTTTACATGCATTGACAGGGTGCTCCTGACATTCAGCTATCAGGATTATAGCATTTGTCTTAAAGAGGTTGTTAATGTTTCTCTCAGCAGTCTTGATTCCTGCTTCTGATTTATCTAACCAAGTATTTTGTTTGACATATTCAGTTCATAAATCAAAAAAGTGTGGTGACTTAGTTAGATAAATCAGATGCTGGAATCGAGACTGTTGAGAGTATTCATCTGGGCTGCGCAGGTGTGTAGTGTCCATCTGCGAACAGTGGGGCTATGCAGATATGCAAATAAGGTCAGCATAGCATGCTTCTTTATACCGAAAATGTTATTGCTGAAAACATCATTGTTATTGTCCATGCAATTTACACCTTGTTATTGACCTTGTCAATGTTTACTGTGCATAAGACAGAAATACAGTAGTGAACCTGTTGTAGTAATGCAGTGAGAGAAGAGTACCTGCCAGTGGCAGACAGTACTGCCTTGTTGTACTGAAAAATCTAAAGTTGTCTTCTTTGAAATCACAGTTGTTTGATTGTTTTACTGTAAGTGTGTTGGTGGAAGAAATAACTGGCCAGTGGATTGCACTTTAACTACTGGTGTCATGCAGACAGTGCTGTGGCAAATGTCTGACACTATCACTTTTTTTCCCCTGTATAATATAGATGGAGAATAAGAGATCCAGGCATAGATATGATAACTTTAGCTATAAGGAAAAATGTGTACTCATGGCAGCACTTAGGACTATGCATGGTAGGATGTATTACAAGCAAGGCCAGGCAGAATGCAATTTCCAGGACCACTACGGGGGGGGGCTCTGAATCTTATTAGATTAACACCAGATTATAAGTTAATTCTGTCCACCTGTGGGGATGACTATGACACAGAATAGGTTCATAGGTTCATACTAGGCTATCTGCCCTAGGGCATTTATAAGCCTAGCCAGAGTGTGTTTGGCTTTCGCCACCCATTTTAAATTAATTTTGCAATGCCCTTTTTCGAAGTTAGTATACTGTGCCTCTGTCTAACAGTGACACAGAAGTGATACCCGGGGTAAACCTACGATCTCCCATCCACTTATCAAGATTCCTCTTGAAGAGAGTCAATGGGGGACTCTGCCTAACCTGGACTGGGATTTTATTCCAGAGTGAAGGGAGCCTCTGGGTTATGAATCTGTCCCTCCAGCATGTCCTATTTATTTCAGTGCTGAGGTTCAATTCTCTCGAGCTCGTAGCTCGATGGGATTTGGATTTTCTGAGGTGCAGCATGTCCATTAATTCCGGGTTGGACATGGCTTTATACATCAGGCACAGATCGCCTTTGAGCAGGTGGTATGCCACTGAGTAGAGCTGGAGTTTCTTTAACCGGGCAGCATATGGCATCTGTTTGAGCCCTTTGATCCTCTTGGTGAGGTACTTTTGGGGTCTTTCCAGTTGCTGCAGGTGTCTGGTAAGGTACATCCCAAAAGGGGCATTGTACTCAATTATGGGCCTGATGAGGGATGAGTAAAGAGGCACGAAGACCTCCCCTGATCTAGATGTGAATCCCTTCATGATTAGGTGGGCTATATAAAATGTTTTTCTAACCACTTTGGCCACGTGGTTGTCAAATGAGAGATTGCTATCAACTTGGGTCCCCAGGTCCCTAATTGCTTCTTCTGTACTTAATGGATTACCACCTATGTGGTAATTTGTGGGCACTTTGTTTTTGCCAAAGGGGATGACTATACACTTTTTGGCGTTTAGCTTGAGGCCATGGCTCTGGCACCAGTTGTCTGTTTCTATGAGGCCCTTTTGTAGGATGCTTGTGTCGGCTGGAGAGTCGATTATGGTGCCCAGTTTGCAGTCATCTGCAAACTTGGTCAGCCACAGTCCTTCCATGTTGGCCTGTACCTCCAAGAAATATATACCGAACAAGAGAGGTCCCAGGACTGAGCCTTGTGGGACGCCACTTGTAACTGGTTTGGAGTATGACATGGCTCCAGCAATTCTAACCATGTGGGCTCTGTCCTTGAGCCAGTTTGCAACCCATCTAGTGACATAGGGGTTTATATTTAAGCTGGTGAGCTTATCTATAATGCCCGAGTGGGGTATTGTATCAAAGGCTTTTGCGAGGTCCAGGTAGGCTGTAGATGGTGCAATTGGAATAATTAGAGATGGCATGGACACTGTTCCATCTAATCCATGTTTGCAGCAGCAGCATTTGCATTCATCCTCTCCTGAAGGTTGGTTTAAAGTACACACCTTGTAAATGTTTAACATTGAATGGTGACAAACAGTGCTGTTGTTAAACACATCACAACTCATTATTATTAGGTCAACCTTGCACAGCTAATGAAAATGAAGGCAGACTTCATAGTAGGTGTGGCACCACCCAGACCCTGTAAGCATGCTGTACTGTATGCTGTTGCAGTATTAGTAATGTGTTGTATTGATTTCTTTTACAAACTCAGCATCAGAAACAAATAGTTCAACTGTACCAATAAATATGGATGAAGCCAGCAGTAGAATGGGTGTTGCTGCTGTTGCTGATAATGATAATGTAGTTGTATTTATGAGGCACCCTGAGGAAAGTGGCAGGCAGTCTCCCAGTGTAATGACAGGCTCTCTCACCTCACAACATGTTAGAAACTCTACAGAAAGTGACCCTGCATCACAGAGTCAAACATAGGCTGATGTTTCACTCACACTAGTACACGAGTAGCAAGCTCGCACGTCTATACCAGTGTCTACACAGGTAGAAGAGCAGTGTCAGAATGAAGGCAGGCAGTCTGACAATACTTTGTCCACAGTGACAGCATTACAAAGTGGTGCTAGATGTAGAAATTGCTTTGAACTACCTCAGGACACACGTAAAGCAATGGAAGCACAACAGGAAATGTGCCATGACATAGTTAGAGCTCAAACTAGTGCACCAGAGAGTCAGCTAGAAATGGTTAGAGTCCTGCAGGGTGTGAGTGAAGATTTCAAATACAACTTCGAATTGGCAGAGAGCAGGGATAAGGCCATGTTTAGCATGGTGGCCTCCATCCCTACACTAGTTTAGACATACAAGATTCAAGCCAGACTCACTGTAACCAGGGGAAGGGGATGGGATACAGTCCAGACATGGAGGGGAAGATCACATGATAGTATCACTAGCTCACAAGACAGTAATGTCAGCACTCATGTGAGCAATCACAACACATTCCTCAGAGGCTACACAGATGGTCATTTACACCTATGACAACCTCACATTCCAGGTTAAGGTCATGCTCATGATACACTGTCAGGTCAGTGACAGTAGGATCACCTTCCTCCTCTAGATCACATCATCTGACTAAGTAACCTTACAGTTCTCATAGTAGCCAATCCTCCATGTCTGTTGCACTATCACCAGGCATATCAATAAGTGATGTGTGTGACTCTGTTGATCTAGATCTACTGTTATTTAGGATTTCTTTATAATTATGTTTTTATAATGTAACTTAAGTATTAATTAGTGTTTGGTGGTGGTGGGGTGGATATATATATACCATGTTATTCCCTTTCCTATTATTACTTTCACAATATTCAGGAGTTGCAAACTTGTACATTTGTGGTTAAATGCAATTGTGTTGTGGGGAGGGCGGAAGTCTATGTGCACATGTTAAGTACATACACACCTCATTACTGCACAAATGAAGAGAGATTTTGACCTCAAGAATATTTTACATGACAGTAAGAAAAACGTAATGTGCAGAGTAACATAGTTCTGTACATATAAATTGAAAATGATAGTTGCATTTTTCACTGTTGACAGTACCTGTTTATTTTGAATACTAAATAATAATAATAACTATAACAATAATATTAATAATAATAATAATAATAATAATACTAAAAATACAGTTATTAAATACAGCACAGGCAACTGTTGACTCATTTATTGACTTGCTGCCTTTCCAGCAGCATTACACAGGAATCAGTGAGTACTCAGGCAAACAGTTAGTAATAAAAAAAATTATTTTAAGATGAGAAAGAGAATATCAGTTGGACAGTAACAGTAAACCATGCACGACACAACACAGCCCACAGGTATCACTCCATGCATCAATTATACTTTATTTGCCTTTTTTTTTTTAAAGGAAACACCAACCTGAATGTACTAGTTCTTAGTTCTGCTCTAGACAACATCTCTTCAGCTCTGCAGCCACATGCTGTGCATGAGGCTGCCACAAGGGGACCCTTAATACCATTGCTGGCTGGTCAACATTAGTCATAGTGGGACTAGAAGTGGGAGCTACAGTGACAGCATGGGTCAATTCAACACCAGCCAGCTGAATAATCATA
This sequence comes from Protopterus annectens, assembly GCF_019279795.1. NCBI lineage: Eukaryota > Metazoa > Chordata > Ceratodontiformes > Protopteridae > Protopterus > Protopterus annectens. The sequence continues at coordinate 149,187,342 of NC_056731.1, forward strand.
TTATGTAGAATGCAACAGGCAGTGAACATCCTACAGACAGTAGCTGGGTCATAATCAAGAGCATCCCCTGACTTGTCCAGGCACCTGAAACAGCCTTCAGCAGCCAAACACCCTCTCAGTCACAGAATGTGCTGCACTTCTCCTCTGCATCTCCAGATGTATTTCTCACTGGAGTTATGAGTCATGGATCCAGAGGATATTCAGCATCCCCTTAACAAGAGAGAAAGAGAGAGAGAGAGAGAAGAAAAAACAAAAGAATAAAATACAGAATAATATGCAGCAATTATCCTTAACAGTAGCAACTACGTACTTTCCACTCACCTACAAGATGACCACTGGGCATCCTACTATGCAGAAAGAGTCACTAAAGTGAAGTAATGTGCCAGATATGGGAATCATGTGAATTGACAGGATGCTAGACAGAGAAGTTGGTGATACACCTCCATGCATCACATACTACCTGGCAATTGTTGAATGGAAGACCTTCCTATTCTGGTACCACTCACACTGTGGACCAGGAGGTGCCCTAATTGCAAAGTGGGTGCAATCTATTGTGCCAAGTATCTCAGGAAAATGTGCCACCCCATAAAAGGCACTCAGAGTCCTGGCTCAGTCCTGAGGTGACACCAGGAAATAGATGTACTGATCCACGTGTGCCAAGAGTACATCCAGGAACTCCCTTAGCATCCTTGAAGCAGAAGCCTGTAAGATTCCCAAGGTGTCCCCAGACAGTCTCTGGAAGGTCCCTATAGCAAGTATAGTAAATGCTATACATACTTTGATGTCCACCAGAATTAGAAGTCCATGCATTCTTCCACTGCCCTATGGGAGGCAGACATGCTCACTAAGACCCTTATAATGTCCCTGTCCTCTTTAAACCTATCACGGCTTTCCTGATTATCAAACTTATAATGAGTAGTCCTTTATCTATGATTCTTCCTTCTTGGGGGGGGGGGGGTGAGCACTGCTAGGTACAAGCAGTTTGGGCTCAGCAAGAGAAGCAGCCCTGACCTAGAAATAGCAAAGCTTGCTGCAACAGATAACATTTTCACCATCTGCAACTCTGATACTTTTGGTGAGTCTTCCCTTTTTATACCGCCTCTGATAAAACTGCTGGAAATAGGGGAAAACTGACTATGGATTGCAATTGGCATGAAACAGCTTTAATTAGCATAAGAACAATAATGTCACTTTTCATTACCAATTCATTATCTGCTCATTTGTGTACCTGCAAACTGGTGTAATTGGCCTCTATGAATCATGGTGCAATTGCTCCATTCTGCGTTGACCCATGAATTCACTAATGTGTTTTCACTATTGACAATGAATAGTACCCAGTCTTGCCACACTCCTTTCTCTGACTTGAAACAGTCAGTTATTCTATATTCAACTCGATTTGCTATGATTCTATAATGATTCCTCAAGAGACAGATATGCAAGGTGACCAGTGTCCACATTTCTGTAAGAATTTGTATCTGTTTGCTATGGTCCAAGCAAAGGTTTTAAGAGTACTAACTAAAAAAATAACTATTTTCCTGGAACTTCTTTGTCCTCTGTGTTATCCAGTGACAGATGTCATTTTAGTCTCTGGTTCACTTTCCCATTCCAACATAATCTTGTATGTCAGGAAGTTCTTGGTCAAAATATTATTAGATTTAACCTTCCTAGTATGACAAGCAAATGCAATTGTTTGAGAATCTGAACACTTTTTAGAATTGTCCTTTTAGGGCTTGGAATACAAAACTGACATTTTCCAATCTAATATGTTTTCTGATTTTGGTGAAGGTAACTGTCTAACAACATCATTTTATAGGGTGCTAAACAATTCTGCTGGGATTCCTTTACTTCCTTCATCTTATTTTATTGGCCATGCTTCCATGGTCCTATTCAACTCACTTCACAGGATGCCTGGCTCCAGATAAGAGAGCAAAATCCTTGCAATCTCATTAAACAGTGCCGATATTGCAGTCGTGCACCATCAGCACCAGCTTATTGTGCCACCTAACATCTCATTTGTGGCTGCTGTCCTTATTTCCACTCCCTTACTAAGAGTTATTTTATTACAGTTATTCTTTGTATTTCTGCTTTTGTTAGGTTTCTGCCATCATTGTCTTTTGTCATACTCATCTTACATTAAATAGATCTATTGTCTTTCTGATCCTGTTATATTATTTGCAGAATTGCAAGGTTTTCAAGTTTAATGGTGCTTGCTGCAAATGTTCAGTTATTCCTGGCTGCGATGTTATCCTTCCTTCCTACCTTAACATTCAGGACAGCTGTGCTCAACTAACGTTATGTTGACTATATAATTATATATATCTTCTTTCACATGAAATATTGTAAAATCTTGAGAAATATTTTAGATAAGACAATGACCTTGTGAAATACCTTATAAGATAATTCGTTTTTTTGCAATTCAAATAATAAATCAAAATTGCTTAAAAGAGGAAAACATATTTTGAAAAATTTTGGAGTTATTTATTTACAAAATAATTTAGACATTCCTGGATAAATCCTCACATCATATTTTTTTGTTGCGTTGTATATTTCTGTTCTTCACCAAAAGAAAATCCTTAACCTGTTCAAAGAAAATCTAAAAGTGCTAAACCAAAATAGAAAATAAAAAAATATTTACAAGGACAGGCAAGTGTGACAAAGCCTACTTATACATGTATGACAAAGATGTAAGTGTTTAGACTATCAGCATGTTTAGATTTATAACCCTGAAACAATGAAAAGGGGATACTGAATAAGAAGAGGAATGCAAAATACAAGGAAATGGGCTGCTTAAAGGAAGAGACAGGAACAAAACGGAAAGGGAAAATTTAACAAAAATAAGTCTTCCCTTGCTATGGTCAATGTGCTACTTTCTATGCTTTGGAACTAATATACACTAACATAATGCACAATTAGGGAGTTCAGTACTCTTGGGATACTAGAATGGCCATAGCAAATGACTGCATGTACAAACTAGCATGAAAAAGGTATAAAATAATATCTCATTCCATTAAAAGTGCTGCAATTGTCTAATCCTGAAAACATGGACAGTTTTTCCACATTAGCATTCTTTCTGTACCAGTCTTAGTTGTATTATCACTGCATTGAAAGTTCAAGTCAAAGACATATAAATTAATGGAGTGTGCCTTGCTTATCAGCCATGTTTTAGGACAATAATATCTTCTGCCACTCATTAGATGGTACTGATTTAATTTTCTTCTTATACTTTTTTTCAGGAAAATACTTGGGAATAGAAGGTAGTCATCCATTATTTTAAGAAAAATCTTGAAATGTTAAATCTTGAGAAATGATAAGACAACCACCATGTGAACTGCTAACATCCTTCCAGTAATGGCCAACACAACTGCAATGATAAAGTGATTTTGCCATCCTGCAGGAGCCTCTGTACAGCCCGTAAACTGACTAAAGTTAACTAACAGCAAATAGACCAAGCAGTTTTATCAGAAGACCATCTGTGTTGCAAACAACTCTTGGGATCCCGGTGTGAATCATGCGCATGAAGCTTGTTTACACATTTAGTGCAGCACTGAAGTGCATTCACCATTTCACATAAGCCCTTGTGCATCCTACAAACTAATTAATGTTAACAAACTGAAAACAGACCAAGTATTTTTAAGATAGCACCACCTGTCCTGCAGTGTGAATCTTGCATAGGAAGCTTGTACCCACATGTAAGGACTTGAATATGAGATAACTTCTGTCTTTTGGAAACCAAATTATCCTGCTTACTCTATGAATTACTTCACCTTACACATTGTAGTGTTTGTATGTCTGGAGGTTTCACCAACTACAAAAAATATATTTGCCATAGGGTCTCTCTCTCTCTATGTCACTCCCAATCGTGGTTGAAGTGCAACTCTGACATAACTGAAACTAGGTGCTCTAAATATGAAATAATATCATTTTGCATTTATTTTATCTTTCTTAGACAAGCCAATTTGGTGATCTCCTATTTTGTAACTTAAGGTTGATTATTTTTGGCTGCACTAAATTCAGTGGGCCAGGTAGCAGCAGAACACCAACCCAATGAAACCTCCACCTCTCCATAGTTTTCACTGTGCTGGGTGCCATATTTGAATCTTTCCCCTAAATCTTTACACCACTTCCATACATCCAGTCATAACAGACGTGAGCAAAGAGGTAAGGCAAAATGTTCACATATACTTTAAAATAAAACTAGTACTATTTAATCCTTACGTTGAACTGATCTGAACTGAAGTTAAAAGTGCCAGTGTTCACAACAGATTCACAGATTGTAAGATATTCCAAGACTACCGAGTCTCTTGAGCATTCTCTTCTTGTCAGTATTAACCCTGAAGCAGTACTTCCTTTCTCCGGGAAGGCAAAGCTTGTCAGCCCTGGTGTAAATTTGTGGATAGCCATCCAGTTATCTCATTTGTTTAAAGGAAGATAGTGTGTCAGACTTCTTAACATGTGGGGAAAGTTTATTCTAGAGGTCTGGGAGTGATTGTGTTATAATCTTGTCTCTCCACTCTGTGAAGTTTATAAACAGAGCATGCACTCACTGTAACTGTTTTCATCTGTGATATACTAAATAACCATATAAGTGCACTATGGAATTAAAGGTGGATTTAATGTGCTAAGCTAATAATTGTTCATTTCTGAAGTTTTAGCTCTGGATACAAAACTGCTTTTTATACAGACATTGTAAACTGCTAAACTGTAATTTAGCTGTGTTACTCTTACACTCTCCACTGATTGCTGCTGTTAGTTCATTCTATTCCTTCAGAAGAATGGCTTTGTGTGGTTCTTTACATCTTTTGTGTTTGATTCTGATCTTTACTGTTTACTTCTAATGATAGAAATAACTGAATGAAAGAGCAGCAGGTTGATCCTTGGTGCACTTTCGAGCTGGTTGTAGGACATTCTGCCATATTTTTAAATTATGCCTACTGCAATGCTACTGGTCTCTAATAAATTAGAAGTATAAAATGCTGTTTATTGCTAATGCATAAGTATTGGCATGTTGACAGCAGTTTTCTGCATATTTCAGGCTGTGTTCACCACCTTTGGCTAATCTATGCTACCTGAAACTGCTTGCTACAAGGGGCTGTAGTTGCTGTATCTAAAGTAATTGTTCTAAAAAAAAGGACACAGACTGCTACTTACATTAATGCTGTTCAGTCTGTAACTTCATTCTTTCTACTGGCTGCCGATAACCATCAAACAGGCAATTTTAGCTATAAATGTTGGTAAATTCATTAGAGCTGTTTTCTTTCCTTCCCCATCATTTAGTTTGCATACAGACTGCTGTTTGGCTGCCCTAGTCAATAATCTACATAATATGTGCTTGAATTGTGGGAGGGTCATCTGAGGTGGATAACAAGCAACAACAGTACCTTTGACTCTTTCCTTCTAGAATGTTACTACATTCCATAGCTGCAGCCCACATTGGTAGTCTTTGCACCTCCACTTCCATTCTTTTTCTCTTTTCAGTTAGTGCAGTGATCTAATGAACTCATTATCCCACAAGAGCCTCTGTATATCCTCAAAATGTATTAAAGTGAACAAGAGAAAATGGACCAAACAGCTTTAAGACAGCACCATCTGTCCTACAAGCAGCTCTCTGACCCCTAATGTAAATTGTGCATGTAAAGCTTGTGCCCATATGTAAAGACTTGCTGTCTGAAAATGAGCTCATTTCTATTTTGTATACACCAAATTTCAAACAAGCTTATTTCTTTCTTGCATAAACCAAAATATTAGTTTTGAAATACCTTACCTTGCCTTGCATAGCACTTGCACAGCTAGAGGTCCAGCAATACAAAAATATATTTGTAATTGAGTCTCTCGCCAAATTGTAATAGAAATTCAACTCTGACAACTGAAAATAGATATTCTAAATTTCATTTACTTTTAATTTTGTATTTTTACACAATCCAATTTGGCATTCTTTTCTTTTAAAATGTACCTTTATACCAGCAACTGGTTGATTGTTGTTGGCCTCTCTAAAGCTAGATTGGGTTGGAACTTACTCCACTCACCCTCACTCTCATTAAGCTTGGGCTCACATTACTCCTCTACCTTACCTCTAATCCCACCCTCCCTTCTCTTCTCCACTTTTATGCATCCTTAATCTTTCTGTCAACCCAAGAAACTGATCAAACTCACTGATCACTAACCTTAAATCATGCAAACTAGAGAGCTGCCACTCCCATCTCAATTAAAACAATCATACCCATCCATTTCATCAAGCAGCAGTAATTTATGATATGCTTCCACCTTGGTAATCCCTCATATTCAAAATTACAATCCTTCCCTTTACCTATACATATAACAATTTCTCCAGTCTTCTCACATTACTCAAATCCTATAAAATAACTACTTTCTTGCTCCTATCCAAATGTTAAACAAGCAATTGCAGTCCTTCTGTATTTCATCTTTGTTTTTCCCAACCCGCTCCCATTTTGCCATTCTTATATTCAGTGAGAGCTGCCTACCACCACTTACCCCTCAAATACTTAACCTCATCTCTCTCACCACTGTTTCCACTTTGCCATTTCTATAGCAATATCTCCACCCTTATAGCACCATAACCTCTCTTCACTTATGTAACAGGCACCACTTGCTTACCTATCTTAACTCAGCCAATCATTCCTCTACATCACCACCCACCTCATGTATCTAAGCAGGCTTTCTCTCTTAGGCATAACTCTTCTAGCACCACTTAATCATGAATCATCTATTTGGCATCTTCTCCTTACACACACACACACACACACACACACACACACACACACACACACACACACACACACACACACACACACACATTACTTCTTGCATCATGCATAATCCTCACTCACCTATCTTTACATCATCCCCTTTCCCACACCAGACTTCCCCAAAATCCTCCCTAAACATGTTTTCCATTTTACACACTTATCTCCATCTCACTATAACTCCTCCTCCGTACTCCTCTTCTAGCACTCCTTTGCCTTAATCCAATTCCTATAAAATAAACTGCACAGAAAAACAAAAATCAAACTGAAGAACTGAAAGTGTTTTTTCTCATACAACTTCTTAGTCTTCAAAATCCACCTCTGTGGAGGCATACATCCCAAAACAGGCCGCTCACTTGTGTCTTCTTACAGTTCCTTACAATCCTCAGCTACAATTCTCCATTAATGCATTTAATCCAGGGACTACTCCAAACTAAGGATCCCCAACATTAGTTTCAGAACCATAACAAATAAAACAATTGATTGTCATGCCTGGAGAACCTAACACTCACTCCATATTCTCACCATCTCTCAAACCTGACTAAAACTTATGATTAAAGATGCAGAAATTACTTCTCCTTGCTATAACATCTATAGATGTGATTGTACTTCTAAAAATGGGATATGCATTTTCATAATGTATTTTAACACACTGCTACTCTAAGTATAATCCCCATTGTCTACTACCATCATTATAGAAATCAATTTATCCCTTCTAAATCTAAGTAATACACATAAGTGTTAAGTATAGTTGTCCTATGGATCCCACCAGGTGACAAAATCTCCACTATGGGGTATATTCTCTCCTTTTTAACATCAAACATTCTCTACAAAACAATTATTTTTAGATAGCCTGATAGATTGCTTCATCCTTACCAGCAACTCCACCAAGTATCACTAAATTTATTTGTTTTCTCTCAAGTCATCCAGACCCTGTCTAAAATCAACAATCTCAACAACAAACAGTCCTTACTTGACTGACCTCTTACCCTAACAAATCTCTTCAGCAGGAGCTCTGCCTGATACCCTCATTGCCCATCTCCTCTTATATTTAATCAGAAATAATACCTACACACTCAAAATACATTACTACATAGAAGCACACTGTCTTACCATTTTCAATTCCACCATATTTGTACTGTTCCTAAAATCAGTTAACTGGAGCACCCTTAAAACAACCCGCTTGGAAGATGAAGACTTAGATTTAGCACTACCCTTCTCACCAAAAGAAAAGGGCAGGCACTTATCAGAAGAAAGATGGTCAAATAAAATAGAGTTTCATGGCTATCACTGCACACCAAACAGCTTATGCATAAAAGAGACATGCCATGGAAAACCTGGCAGCAAAAGCAAAACTAAGAAGACCTTCAGAACTTTAGATGCTTATATAACTTTACCAAATACACAGTCAACATTGTCAAAATCAATCACTACTTTAGCTCACAAACCACCCACTTCAAAAATGTAAAAACATTCTATTGATACATAAAACAGCTCTTGCATCTAGGTAAAACTCATCAGCTCTGCCCTCCTCCAATCTAAATCCAGAAAACATAATCACCCCGTGCAACTAACACTTCATAGACACCATTACTTCATTAATACAAAATAATCACAGTAACAGATTGCATACTAACTACTAAATTAACCAACTTCCACAAGATCTCTGAGTGAAAGTAGGTACCTTTTCTTTGTCCTCAATTTCAAATTTTGCAGTAAATAAATACCTCCTTAAATGAAAACTTACCACATTTAATAATCATAACCTACATGTCAAATTTCTGAAAATGTTTGGTGAAGCCATAGCCTACATCATCTGCATTCTCATAAACAGATCTATCAAGGAATCCTGTGTCCCTGACCTTTGCAAGAAACCATATGCCCACCCACTTCGTAAAGGTCACAACACTGCTGTTCTGTCCAACTAGGTCAATAGCCATAATCTCTCTTTTCTCTAAAATTCTTGAAAAATGTGTCCATGCTCAGTTACTTAAATACATGTTAAACCATAGACTCTTCTCCTTTACCAAGTATGGCTACAGACCATACAGTAACACTGCAATAGCTCTTCTAAATTTTACTGATACTATCTCCTAAAGCTGCAACTCAAACAGTATGGTATTAGCATTATTCCTAGATTCATCCAAAACCTTTGACACTGTCTTCCATGCTAAGTTACTACATCAACTGACTATTTTTAGCTGCAACAATCCTCCATTTCCTGGTTTCATTGCTATCTATCTGAAAGATCAAGGCCATTAAATGGCAATCAACCTATTCGACTATTTTGTCAGTCTCTGTTGGGAATCCTCAAAGCCCCAAACTCAGTCCACTGCTGTTTAACATATTGATTAAAAATGTATACTCTGCCCTAAACATTCCAAACTAATGTGATGATTCTACTCTTATATGTTCAGCCAAGCATATTTCTTAACTTTAGCAACTCACGAAAGAGTCCTTCACCTCCATTGAAATCTACCTAACTTTAACCTCATCTAAAAAAACAAAAAGACAAAGCTACTCCTTTTTACCCCTAAGACATATACTGCAGCAAGACCCAACTTCAGATTTACATCTGCAGTAAATTGGTAGTCTCAAACACAAAGTGTCACTATGATGATAACATGAAAACTGACCTGCATATTCAATAAGTGAATCTAAAAAAAAATCAACAAAACAAAACAAAGTACCAAAACAAGGCTTCACTGAAAACAGTAGAACACCCTAGCTTTTACATATCTAGTACACCTCATCAATTTCTGTCAAACTAAAATCCATTCAAAAGAACAAAGTAGTATAATAAATTTGCTAAATTTCAACCAAAATCTCAGCACTGCATTGCCCTTAAACACATACACTGGTTAGAGTTACCCCCTCAACTCACATTCATCCAGTTACAAGTAATACAATGTCTGGCATACCATCATGAAAGATGCTCTGCCATAGGAACTACAGTTCTGCCATATGGCCCTTACCATCCCCTTATATCTAGTGACAAACATCTATTCATGGTTAGAGAGTCCTAAAACATAGCAAGAGGCTCTCTCCTCCACGTCTAGGAACTCCATTCCTTTTTCAGTCAGACTCCATGACAAACAAACCACATTCATTCATATTTAAAGTAAAATGATTCCTCTGTGATACGTGGTTATGTTACTTCTTCTTTCTCATAAACTGCCAGCAGCCTAGTAGTAAGAATGTAGTTCTCTAAAGTGTTTAACCATGTCTACAACAGTGTATTAAATGAACTAAGTTTTAAAATTCAAAGTGTGTGTATGTATTTTCTCAGTCCATCTGTCAGCTGCAAGCATTTGCATATTTTGCATATGTTCTCCGGTTCAATTCTTGGATGAGGAGCCTTCTGTGCGGAGTCTGCATGTCCTCGCTGTGGTTGCGTGGGTTTCCTCTGGGTGCTCCGGTTTGCTTCCACATCCCAAAGACATGCAGTATGTGGATTGGGCACTCTAAATTGGCCCTAGGTGTGAGTGTGTGCATGTGTGTGTCTTCTGTGGAAGGTTAGGTGCTGGGCTGGCAACGCAACACTGTAAAACTCCACTGCCAATCATGAGCGGACAGATGATCCGCTGTGGTGACACCTAACCGGGAAAAAGCTGAAAGAAGAAGAAGAAGAAGATTTTTGCAACCAACTTTTGTTCATCTTGTATCTAAGTTATCTTACTTTTGTTTATCTGTGTAGAGATTTTCTCCCTGGGCCTCCTTCAAAAAGGGTTTCAACACCCCGTAGATATTCCTGGTCAATAAAACAAATAAATTCACCCATAAATAAGTAAAATTAAGCCACTAATATTGACCTCTTAATGGATTTAATATAAGTGCTATTAAGCAAGCTTGTGTGTCATCACAAGTGATAATGGCTGGTACTGGAAAATAGCACAAAAGGAGAAAAAGTTAAGCTAACAAATTACAAGAACAATACTAGTGAAGTTTGAAATACAGAACACATTTCAGAAAAGAGCAGATGAATCTTGCAATTAAATTAGTCAGAAGGAGGTCAATATAATCCACATAATTAAATATAGACATAATCAGTTCTTGTCAGTTAGGAGCTACAGGAGATATGTATGTGTGTGTGTGTGTGTGTGTGTGTGTGTGTGTGTGTGTGTGTGTGTGTGTGTTTGTGTGATTTACAATTTATAGACTATAAATACCTAGGGAATCCCTTTGCTAATGACATATGGTTGAACCAAAAAACAAATACCGGGTTTCACCTGTTTCGGGTGAGGCGCTCATCTCTATGCTAACTAAAAGGATAGTGACAGCAAACATATACAGTACAAATCTGAAGAACAAATCTTTCCATGGAATGAAGAGATAAAAATGCAGTTTTAGAGAAGTATTTTTTTGGAAAGTGAAAAGTTGTTGCTGAACTGAAATGTTTTGAAGTTGTATACTTTCTATCAATATTGGTCCTGCATTAACAACAATGTTTTATTCTGTTTCAATGTATTACAATTTCTTCTAAGATTTAAACAATGGAGAGAATGACCAGAACAACTGTTTCAGCAGTTTTTATTCTAAAAATGCGTCAGTTGGGTAAAAAAAAAACAATGCAACAATTTCACTATCTTTGCTTGATAGAACAGAGAGAAAGAGAGAGAGAGAGAGAGAGAGAGAGAGAGACATTTGTTACATATTACATTCCCTACATAATATAAAAGAGAAATGTTCATCATATTGATCATTGTTGCAGTAGTTTTAGTTTTATGGGTGTATTCTATCAAAGATAACAGCTAGCCACCTTCCAATGCTTCAGGTCACTTTCCACACACCAACACTGTCAAGCAGTTCGATCTGTACTGACTAAAAGACGGGTCTATATTATATCCTCGAAGAGGCAATCCATTGAACACATCTCTATCGACCCTTAAACCATGAAATCACAAAATGGCGAACATTCACATCAACAATTTCTTTCCCTAGGAAAGAAATCACTTGAACATCCCAGTTAGTTTGCCATTTTCCCTACTGTAGTGCGATCTTGGAGTTGGTATATTTAGTTAGGGGGGTGTGGGGGTGAATCCCCCACTTTGTAATGTTTGTAGTGATGTGTTTTTGTTTTGAGGGTAAGCAATTTCTTTCCCAGGGAAAGAAATCATTGATGTGAACGTTCGCTGTTTTGTGCTTCTGTGGTTTAAGGGTCGATGAAGAGGAGTTTGATGTAACACCTCTTCGAGGATATAATATAGACCTCTAAAAGGCAAGTTTGGATGTGAAGCACTTCAGAGCCTTACTGCTAATGAAGAGTCTGGTCCTCTAAGACTTTAGAAGATCAATGGTCAGCATGTTGTTTCCTTTGGTGGGCAGATAAGTTCCATTTGAGGAAGAAACTTCCATTTTCTTAATGTTGTTTTATTACTTTCCTCTTCTGGAAAGTTATTTTAAACCTAGGAGTGCTTTGTTTTAATTGACTGTCTTGAGACTGTAACTTACTTTTATAAAGAGCAATAATTTTTTTCCTGTCAGCTTAAAAGTAGTGTAAAGTAACTGAAAACATATTTTATGTGGAGAAATTGTGTTTATTTTCTTTTGTATGGCTGACATAGTGTATTAAAATAATTTTTACTGTGTTTTTTCCATCATAAAAGTAACTTTTGTGTAATGGTAGCGTTTACTAGCAATTGCTGTTTGTCTTACCCAGGAAAGAGGTACCAATTTTTGGCTTGACCATAGAACAGATTACCAATCCCATGGTCAGTCCTTCTTCCAGCCCCCCTCCGCAAAAAAAATAAATAAATAAATAACCAAACAGCCTTTGCATAGGCTAGCAATTTGCCTCAGCTGCAGGTGGGTGACTCTGCTTTTGCCAATTGCTTTACCTCAAACCACTGATCGTCTACCTTAGATCATTCTGGTGTAGAACCTACAGCCAGTAAGGATTGGAGGTAAACCATGTCCTCTGCAGCTCTTGGGGTCCCCTCAGTGGGCAAGGGAGAACCACTCTTGTTGGCCCTGAGATAGGTAACAGGGAAGGTTTCCTTGCTGTGCCAGAATGCTGTGCCCATCCCTGTGGAAGCAGCTGTTGCCATTAGTAACATGGTTGGCCACAGTTTTATTGTCAAAAAGAAACAGAAAACTAAGCATTTACCTACTCCTATTTAAATTTCTTAGATAGTAGAAGTTTACTGGATCTGGCTCAGAGTTTAATTCAGGCTGTTGATCCTTCTTGGTGAGTAGTTTCTGGTAAAAGAAAGAGGGATTCTTCTTTTCCTGAAGATGTTCAAGATTCTGAATCTGAGCAGGAAGATGCAGGGACAGATGCAGGGCTTTTTCCTCCCTGAGATTTCTGATTCATACTCAGAGGAGAGTTTCTTATCCTTTATGTGGGGGTTTCTCTTTCTCTGAGATTATTGCTTGAATGTGACACCTTGTTTTCAGTGAGAGAAGAATGATGTTTCTCACTACCTTAGAAAATACTATGAGTTGTTATAGAAGGATTTTCCAGAACCTACACCAATTCCTCCTGTTCTGTCTGTTTTAGAGGATATGTCTGTTACTGCCTGCAATTCTCCTGATAGTCATCCAGCTGCCCCTAAAAAAGGCAGATAAGATGTGTAAAGTTACTCATTCTTTTAAAGTTTTATACACTATTCCCAAACCTGGCCCAGCAGTTATAGTTTTAGTTGATCTCACTGCTGGTAAGCAATTAGTTAATTCCAGTTATACTCTTTCTGATAAGGATAGGGAAATTATTGATAGGTATGGGGAAAAATGTATACTTCTGCAACTTTTGATTTTCGGAATTTTAAATTGTCAGGATCATGTGTTGTTTGTTCTAAGAAATTGTGAAAGGGTGAGGAATGTTTTACCTTTCATTTCTTCTTGTGAGGAAAAAATTTGCTTTAAGTAACTTACTTTCTTTTATTGCAGAGGTCACTACTCATTGCTTGCTGTACGTGTATGACTGTTGATTCTTCTTCCAGGAGATTTGCATAACTGCAATCTCAGAACCTCCCAGATGATGTTAAAAATGAGACTTTAAATTCTCCCATGGATAGAGATTTGATGCTTAGCTCCTCTGCTGCAGAAGTGATCAGAAAGTGCGATGAAAGCCGCAAGCTGATCCAGGGAATCTTTACGATTTTTCAACCCCCCTTTTCCAAATTTTCCAAGGGGTTTATATCTCCTCATCCAGTTTTGGCAAAACACAAAATAAACAGTCTCAATAAAATTCAGGTAAACGGGCGTTTAAAAAGAAACAGCAAGGGGGTGCTAAAAAGAAGTCTTGAACCTCCCAAAACCAAGGACAGTCCAACAAGTATGAATGACTATTCATAAGACCCTGTGACTCCCTCCCATCCTGTCCTCTTTTTTTTCTTCCAGGAAGTCTGAATTTCCATTGTTTCCTTTGGCAACAGATTGTTTCCAACAAATGGGTTTGTTACAATCAGTCATCTGGGTTGCTGATGGCAGTGGGAGGAAATTTATCATTTCTAGAGGAGTCGTTCCTCATCCTTCAGATGAGACTCTTTGTTTCCAGCTGTACTTCATCATATGCTGTCCCAAGGAGGGACAAAACCAGTTCCTCCTTCCCAGGTGGGGAAGGGGTTTCATTTAAGGATGATCCTAGTGCCAAAAAAGAAAATGCTTGGAGACCAATCATGGATCTTTCTTTCCTAGGCCTGTTTGTGATAGTACTCAAATTCAAAATGATATTACTTCACAAAGTGTTACTTCTTCTTCTTTCAAGTTTCCTGGTAACACTAGACTTAAAATATGTTTATCATCACATCCCTATTCATCCAGACATCAGAGGTATATTAAGGTTTTGTGTGTCTGGATCACAGTATCAATTATCTGCCTTACCCTTTAGACTATCCACTGTATCATGAGTATTTACAAACTCTCTAGCTCCAGTTATAGCTCATTGCAGGCTACAGGGTATCCACATTTTTCCATATTTAGATGACTTGTTTATTTTTTATTCTAAGTGAACATTCATAAGGCTTTCTCGGCTCCCTCCCACAAGATTGTTTTCCTGAGATTTCAACTTGATACCTCAGTTCAAAGTGTTTAATGTTAGCGTTTTCACCTAAAATAATGCTTAGACTTCTTCAGACATCTCTCTCCCAGAATGCTATACTTTTTATACATCCATTAATTAATCAATTATTTGTATTTTGCATTTTAGATGAAAGTGATAACATTAAAGTCTTGAGAAGATTACAGCTGCTTTTTTTTTTTGTTTACTAGTATTTTAGTCTTTTAGTATTTTCAGTTCAAAAGGGGCAGCCACGGTGGTGCAGCACTTAGCGTTGCCGCCTCACAGCAAGAGGTTCTCTGGTTCGATTCACGGCTGGGGTGCCTTTTGTGTGGAGTCTGCATGTCCTCCATGTGGTCGCGTGAGTTTCCTCTGGGTGCTCCGGTTTCCTCTCACATCTCAAAGACATGCTGTAGGTGGATTGGACACTCTAAATTGGCCCTAGGTGTGAGTGTGTGCATGTGTGTGCCTTCTGTGGAAGGCTGGGCTGGGCTGGCAATTCAACACCATAAAACTCCACTGCCAATCATGAACAGACAGGTGATCCACTGTGGCGACCCCTAACTGGGAAAAAGCCGAAAGAAGAAGAAAAAGAGTATTTTCAGTTCAAAGTGTATTTCTTCCATAAGAAAAAATAGATCTTTATTTAGATCTGTTTCTAAGGTTTTCTGCTCAGACTTCACTCACTGCAAGGAAATACCTCTGGATTATGGGTCTCATAGTATCTATGATTCTCATAATAGCCCTAGCCAGACCACACATGAGAAAGATACAGTGATATCTGAAATCTCTTTGGACCCAGCATCAGCACCCTTTATCTTTTCAAATCCCAGTGCTAGGTTTTGTCAGAAGAGAAAATAAATAATTCTTTTGTTGGAGACTACCAATATCCATAAATCCAGGTCTCACCTTCTCCCTTCCTTCCTCAAATAAGTCAGTCATCACATACACTTTGGACTTTGCTATGGGAGCAGTTTCAGTAGAGATAAAAGTTCAGGAGTGTGGGACACCAAAGTCAGATGCAAGCACAGCAAATATCAAGGAGATGCTTTCTCTCATTCAGGCACTCAAGTCTCTGAACCATCTTTGGCCCCCGGGACCTCTCCAAGTGGTTACCGGCAAAACCACAGTGCATCAACAAGCAAGTGGGGACCAGGTCATACCTCCTTTGCAGACTAGCCATGTCAGCTTGGATATAGCACAATCTCACTCTAAAGGCATCCCACATTTTGCCAAACCAAAATTGTATGGCAGACAAGCTGATCAGGACCAGGAAATGCCATCACAAATGGAAACTAGATCAGGGGCTCATCCAAGATTTAAACCTTCTGTTACTAGTTCTTCAGGTAGACCTGTTTTCCTTCTCTCTGAACAATAAGCTGGCAAGAGTTTGGTCCAGGACACCATACTAGTAGACCCAGAAGACAAATGCCTTTTTTTTCTTGCACAGTCATGTTCTTGTATGCTTTCCCCCCTTTCTGATAATACTCAGGGTACCTCTGAAGACTCATTATGGTAACTCTGTTCTGACCCAGGTAACCACGATTTTATCTTCTTTTGGAAATGGCCTTGGGCAATTATGACAAGCTTCCTCACAGACTGGATCTAGTTACACAAGAACAGAGATGTTTGATACACACTGACATCACTCATCTTTAACTGAGTGTCTGTAAGACAGGGACTTAATTCCTTTTAGGTACCTGTTTACTGAGGATATACAGCAGGTATTAATGGAGACAAGAAAGTCTGCTACTAGAAAATCATACATAAGAAAATGGAAAAGGTTTTCTAGTTGGTGCAAACAACACAACTATCACCCATTCAGGGATAGTTGTTCTCTGGTTGTACAATATTTGTATGAGTTACTATCCTATGGCCTTTCTTATGCCTCTAACACAGTTTATTTATTGACCATTTCAACATGTCTACCCATGGATCCTCCTCTCTCAATGCAGTCTCATGACAAAATGTTCTTGAAAGAGGTTTTGCATAAGAGGTCTCCATGGAAATTGGTGGTCTCTCCTTGTGATCTTAATTTTGTGTTACAGAAACTAACACTTGCTCCATTTGAACCAGCTAGTCTGGTTGACTTCAGCTACTTAACATGGAAAACAATTTTGCTCAGTTCTCTGACTTCTGCGAGAAGGGAATTTGAGTTGCAAGCTGCTACGACAATGCACCCCTATCTCATTTCTTTGCAAACTAATCCTTATTTTATGCCCTAAGTGGTATCTGAGTTTTCTTTAAGCCAAATTATCCATCATCCATGTTTTCTTTTCTAAACCTAAAAATGAGGGAGAAAGGATAATCCATTCCTTGGATGTCTACATACAATTGAGGTACTTTCTTGACAGACCTAAATTGCTCAGATCTTTAGAATTCTTCTTCTTCTTTCGGCTTTTTCCCAGTTAGGGGTCGCCACAGCGGATCACCTTGTCCGCACATTAATTGGCAGTGGAGTTTTACGGTGTCGAGTTGCCAGCCCGGCGCCCAACCTTCCACAGAAGGCACACTCACACGCACACCTAGGGCCAATTTAGAGTGTCCAATCCACCTGCAGCATGTCTTTGGGATGTGGGAGGAAACCGGAGCACCCGGAGGAAACCCACGCGACCACAGGGAGGACATGCAGACTCCGCACAGAAGGCACCCCAGCGCTCAGATCTTTAGAATAATTATTTTTATTTTTTTGTAAAGGTATGAAGAAGGAACAACCTGTGTCAAAACAGATTATTTCCAAATGGTTGTCTAAGGCTATTACCTTTTGTAATACTCAGCATAACAAAACTATTCCAGTCTGAGTCAAGGCACACTCTGCCAGGGTCATGGCTTTATCTGTTGATTTTTGGAAAGGGTTAGATTCCAGAAGTATTCTAGAAGATGATTATTGGCCCTCTGTACATACTTTTACAGACCACTATAAGCTTGACTCCTTCTATAGGTCCAGATCAAGTTTTGCTAGGACACTTATTCGGGCCTACAGCACCCTTCTCTTTCCAACTCCATAATGTACTTAGCTATGGTAATCTACCCATATAGCTAATGCTACTGCAGCAGTGATCATTCAAGCATCTTCTGTTATGGAAAGTTCAACTTACACAGCTATATTGTTTTACCTGAGTCAAGTCAAGACCTATTTAAGTTCAGGAGTCTCAGTTTTGCGTTTACATTGAAAAAAGAAAATGTAGCTTTGCAGTGTCATAGTATCCAACTGTCAGCTACTGATTACTTCCAATGTCCTGATTCTGGCACTGCCCATAGTTCATCAGCAGCTAAATAGAAATATAATACTCACTGAATGTAAATGGAGAGAATCAGACTTGCAAAATTTGGTAGGCTTCTGTAAAAGTAGTACATATTAATTCATTCACACCTACAGCTCTGATCTTACTATTTGCTTTTTTACTCCTGTGATGCTATTTGTGTCCACACACAGCACTTTTGTTTCACTAAAACTTAATGGTGCTGAAAATATGAGAATAACTTTAACTGAATAATTCCCACAGAAAGCTGCTCTCTGCATTCGTATGAAAACGGTTTTCTCACATTTAATATTTTCATTGAACTCCACATAATTGCTATCTATCCTGCTGGCAGTTAGGAATATGGCACCTCATTAATTGACTGCTTCAAGATGGTAATAAGTACTATACCTTCAGGAAACAGGACAATTCCATTATGACTATAAGTGTCCCACACAGAGCAGAATGAGTTGCAACCCTAACATAGGGTGAATTCAGTATGGTAACTTATGTAATTAGCAGTATGTCTGAAGGTTATGATGTAGACATCTTCATAAATTCTCACAAATGCACCATTTGCCATTGAATTTTTCTTTTCTTTTCATTTGGCTGTTTGCCTGTGTATAACATAATTTTATTTATTTTTTTATTTATTTTACATTTGTTAACCGGGCTAGTCTGGCTGGATACATGTCCATTTTCAGCAGAGGCCCGAGGAGAAAAGCTCCACTATCAGACTATAACACTACATTTTAAAAAGTCACTAATAAACTAACAATAAAATAATGACAAAAGGCAAAGTACAATCGCATATACAGTGTTCCTGGGCTAGTCTGACTAGATGACATGTCAAATTTCAGCCGAGGGCTGAGGAGAAAAGCTCCAGTATCAATAAAATAAAATTTACAGTTTAAAAATCACTAGTCACTAGTCAAAACAACAAATCAAGCATTGGCAAAAAGCAAGATACAGTTAATATACAGTGTCAACTATGCATAATGACTGTTTACATCACGTTTGCCCTTTTTAAGGATACCAGAGGTCAAAGTAAACAAAGAACACCATACCTCTCAACTTCTTAGTGTGTGAAATCTGGACAAAGACTAAAATAATGGGGGGGGGGGGGCAAAGGTCCAAAAATGACATATTTTAAATATTACTCTTATAAACTTAGAAAGTTGCTAAAATTACATGATTTGTGTTAGCATGTATTTCCTGAAAGATATAAAGTCTGAAATTCAAATGTATTCCATTATTTAGTGGTTTAAATCATCAGTGATTTCCCAATAAAACACAAGTTTTATGAGGAACAGACCAAAAATATGAGGCAAAAATCTGCGCATTCTTGAAAAATCTGGGCAGTTGAGAGTTTAGTTCATATGCAGCAAAATTGTTGCAACAAGAAAAGGATGACACAACACAGGTATACGTGATGATACATAATAAAGTCAGATGAACAAAATAAAATGTTTGAAGTATGTATTATTTATTATATTTGTTTAAATAACATGTTTATTGATATAATTATTAGTTGGCAGGCAAATGATACCTGCATTCAAATCTTACACAATACAAGAAATTGAGTAAATAAAAATAATTGGTGTATAATGTTTATATTTTTAACATTGTTTTAACGTTATCTTAATACAATTATCTTTATAATGGCTCTTTTTTTATGAAACAGTACTATACCTCAATTTAACTTGCAAACAGACAGCACAAGCACTCAGCAGTAGTAAAACAGGTGTAAAATAGACTGCAACATAAACATTACTACTACAGTGAATAACACTTATAGTAATAAAAATTAAACTGATTTATCCACTTTTAAGAGTAAAAGAGGATCAAATGATCCTCATAAATCATATTTCTCTTAACCAGTTTATAGGTACAACTTTGCCTGCAATCCTGTCAGGGAAATATCTTACCTTTTAAGTTATCTCCTTATCTTCCAACTGCAGTATTTTATACCTTTTCAGAAATGCTGAAGTCTAACAAAACCTCAGTGTAGCTAAACATTGCTAAGTCACTGGAGCCACTAATCTTTCCGACTTTACATCATAAACATAAGCTTGTAAATCTAATGCCACTCATATCAAAAAATTCCTCATAACATAAAAATCATAACACTAGTGCCTCCAATCCAGTCTACCAAACTTTTTATTACCTCCATGCAACTTTCCAAACAAAAACTCCAACTCCTCCCAGATTGGTATCCTATAAGATAATTTTGGTAATAATCCTAGTGAGAACATCTATTCTACTCCCTATATGTACTCATGATCTCTTTCTCTTCAAGACCCAATTAAACCATTAAATATTAATAATGTTTTATATATATATATATATATATATATATATTGTTCCCATCCCTGAATGAGAAAACAAATCCTTTTTGAATACTCCAAAACAATACATAATATATATCACGATTCCAATAAACTTACTAGTGATAAATATGCAAATATATATATATATATATATATATATATATATATATATATATATATGAAAAAAAAAAAAATATATATATATATATATATATATATATATATATATATATATATATATATATATATATTGCATTGGTTTGGTCAAGGGAGTCTGGTCAATATCTATTTAATCGACCACACTTGGACGAATATACAGATAGATGACAGGTAAAGCAGATCGACAATCCCCTGGTGGGAGTAAATTCCCTTTCCCAGGGGATTGTAACATCTCGGAGTTAATACATACAATTAGCAAGGGCTGTGGAGGGTATAGCCCCCAACAAAGTGGGATGTTGTTTATGCTTTTTTTTTGAGTAATATTTGCATGCACTGAGAAACAACCTCTGTGTGCATGTACACTAGGAAGTCAGTTTTCCCATTTTCTAAGCAGAGTGGTTTACCTTCAGGATGTCTACATTCATGTTAGTCAACCAATTGAAGGTATCTATATATATATATATATATATATATATATATATATATATATATATATATATACATATATATATATATATATATATATATATATATATATATATATATATATATATATATATATATATATATATATATATATATATATATATATATATATATATATATATAAACACACACACACACACACACACACACACACACACACACACATATATGTATATATATATATATATATATATATATATATATATATATATATATATATTAATGAAAAAACAAACACGGTATCACTCCACAGGGTAAATGCTGTGCTGTAAAAAAATCACAAGTATACCAGCAATATAGAAAAACACAGCGACAGCAACCATGCAAATCTTTTCAACGAAAACGTGAAAGGAAGCGTGAATCAACAAAACGACTCCAGTACTTTCGGATATAAAACTTGTTTAATAGTGCACTCAGTTAGTAAGCGCTTTCACTTAATAGCTTCATCAGACCTCTTAGTAAACTGAGTACATAACATTTAAAATAATAACATCCAATCAGATTACTCCTATTAAAACATCACATTCTGCATAATCATATTACAATGACAGAGCCTCTAGTGGATAAATACTATAACTAATTAAAACAATAATATCACATAACTTATTCTCAAAATAAAACAACTATTTAATTAACATAATATAAATACTTAAACATTGATCAATGGTGATCACTATTTTATACTCGTTTAGAACCATACTTTGAATATAAAAACAAGCATTCAAAGTGCAGATATGCTCAAACTGTATTTCGCTCAATATACATGCATAACTAGCATGTCAATGCTTTAAACAGCGTTTGTAATTCATTACTGCGATCAACAATACGTTGCTGTCACATAATGCAAATACAGTGCACATAACGCACAATTTATAATACTTCAGAAGAAATTATAAAAATATACAGATCTTTACAACATCGGAACACCCATATGTCCGCAACTTTCATTCCTACCATAAAACGGACATATGGCCGCATCCCTAAAACAGAAGTTCCTAACTTCAGTTTAAAAACAGTGGTTCAAAACAGGGCAATACGAATCATTGCCTAAATCCAAGACTTCATCTTTAAACTAAACCCTATAAACTCATATAAACCACATAGATGCACAAAATCTAAACCATTATACTAAAACTTTTTATAATAAACGATCTATCCTAAGATTCTATATACATATACTTCTTTAAAAATATATACTTCTCTAAAAATATATATATAGGGACCATGGTACAACAAACATATCTATTTTAACAGAGTCTCAGAGTAAAAAAATAGTAATTAGAGACATACTACTAAAAATAACACTAAATTATATTAATCACAATGTATATGTGTGTGTATAAATATATATATATAGATATATTATGAACAAGTCAAGTCATCAGTTTTGTATTTTTACTATTGACAATGGAGCTCATACATACAGGCATACCTATCTGTCTCTCTCCATAGTGCCACAACTTTTTTCACTTGGTGATGTGGTGGGGGCTACTTTGACAACTTATTGCTGCAAGCTTTGAGCATTACTAGGGAAATGCTGATTGCAGTGGTGTCAATGATCTAGCGAAATATATTGTATTAAAATAGTAACCACATAATATACATTTTCCATCTGGAACATGATTGCCCATAGGAAACCTCCAAACTTTACTTTCCTCAAATACTTAATCTAAAAAGGTATCTTGTTTAAATGAAATACTGGTGTTTTCTGTGGTCTCCTTGCTAGTGTTCCCCTCCTTGTTGTAAATAATTGATGAAATAAGTAAAAGTCCCTAGAATGGCGGGGGGCAGGGACGGCCATTTGGAAATAATGATTAAGGTGTTTAACTCACTGAAACAAGATACAAGGTTCACTTCTCAGTTTTGAAAGGGAAACTGGATAAACTTAAAATGGCCCACAAGGGCAACTAGCCTAGTACTTATTTATAAAGCTATGAACCTATGATGAATTTCTATTACAAGCCTCAGGTACTTGCACTTTCATAAATATATCTTGGAAGGAACTCTCTTCAAATTAATTTCGGCCACATGGGAAGAAGTATTGTTAAATAACTATGGTATCTAAGCTCATACAAAAACAGGATTATGGGTTTTCTGCTGTTACATAGTGGCAATTTGCATGGATTTACAAGAGCACACAAAGTGTTGATGACTAGCCCTAACAAAATTTGAATCCGTCTTCTCCTTTACTTGGTCACCTGTGTTTATGCATTTGAGGAATTGTGATCATCTAGCAAATGACAGAAGCAAATTATGGCTGTTTTTGAAATTTTGCACTCAAATCAAGTATATGCTTTTTAAACACCTTGTGTCATGAGATTTACCCTCCATTCTTTTGCAGTTTGAAGTATCGTCAGTACTTATAGAATTTCTCACTCATCTAACTTTCCTAAACATATATGGTGTTCATAATCCTGCACAGATGATCTGAGAAAATAATTAGGTATGAGTTATTTTACAACTGAAATGAAACTCATCAAAAAAAAAACTGGGGAAAAAGGATACTAGTGTTTTGAACAGATACAGTCATTTCTTGCAAGTGAAAAAAAAGTGTCTTGCAGCCCCATATTTGGGACTGTGTTCCACAACCCTGAACTTATTTATTCTAACTCTAAGTTCATTCTACCTTGAGAAAGGGAAACAAAAATTATCTTTCGCTGAAGTTGTGCAAATGTCTGAGTTAAAATAAGCATTTCATGGGTCAAACTGATAAGTGAAATCCTTTTTAAGAAAAGCTGCTTGAAAAGATCTTTTATGCACAAAAATGTTTGAATAAAGTCATTGACAGTCTCATATGAATCAAGTCAGTTGAGTGAAAGGGCATTGTTTTTCCATTTCTCCAGTTTTGTATGCTGCCTTTATGTGTGTCTGAAAGGTTTTACAAAGGCAGACAGGCTACTAAAGGTAATTTCTCTGAAAATAAGGTAAACAATGCTCACACTGTACTGTCTGAGATTTTGGGTGGAAGTAAGTCAGTAGAAAAAGACTGAATGTCTCTTACCATAGTAAACACGACTGGTCCTTATTGCGGCATACATGAATGGTCATTACTGCAGTATACATGAATGGACCTTACTGTTGCATGCATATGGCAGTATTGGGACCTTCAGAAAGTTGCACACATATATAAAAATTAATTTGTATCCTTTGGAGGGGGTAATTCCCCTCTTTATAATGTCCATTCGTCTTTCAAGTAATGTAACCCACATCTGCCTATTCTTACTTTTGGATGGCTAATCCAGCAATATTTGTAAGCAATCCCTGAGGTACATTGCTCTGATGTGGACTTTTTGCAACTTAGCTTTCTAATCAGATTTGACATCCATGTAGTTATTCCACTGGCACATATTCTAAGCCTCTCACTTTAACCAAAGCACATGCCCCTGTTATCTGAAAACAAGCATTGACTATTGCCTAAGATCATTGGAAAGGGAATTGCAGCAATTGACCAGCAGTATGGATTTCTGCAGTTTGATACCCAAGCTGCATTGCTTCATACAGGGCCATAATAATGTCAAGTTAGTTTGTCTCATTTATAATACAAAATGCCATGTTAGGTTGTCTCATTTATAATCCAATGCAGTCCTAATGAATAGGTAGAATGAACAGCTTATAGAAGTTGTCTTTGTTGAAAATATTTGACTCAGCTAATCAATCAACTTGATCTAAGGGTCAAAAGCTATAACTGTTCTCTCAAAGTGAAGCTAAACAACGTACTTTCTTGCACACCCCCTCCCGCATTGTGTCCAGGGTCTTTCAGCAATTGGCATTGAGGCCTCTCTTATTCTTTTTTCTTCCAACCATCTCTGCACCAAGTTTACTGTAGAAAACATCCTTATTTATGCAGGCAGCTTGGTATTTTCATGATTGGTCATTTCCAATATTAGATTCAAGGTGCAACTAAAGAAACAACTTTCATGAATGCTGTGACTGGTATTTAACATCCCATCTTGAAGTAAATCTAAAACTTAGGACATAATATTTCATACTAAGCTAGGCATGTTTCTTTAGCATTGAGCCATTTAATGTCTAGATGGGATGACTCCAGAGTTAGTTACTTGCTATTAATACCATGAAAATGGCTAGACCAATCTTTTGCTCTCAGTCACATCTAATGACAACCGAATGAAAAGATAAACAAGAAACACAGCATTTTGCACAGACTTGTTAGATTTCTCAACCAGTTAGCAAAAGTGAGTACTTCTTAGCAAAAGTGAGTAATTTCTACCTTGCTGAAGCATATAACATTATTACATTCCTATCCAAATACAGTATTATTATAATGAAATTGAGCTATTTTTTTATTTTTATTTATTTTACATTTGTTTACAGGGATGGTCCATCTGGGTGGAAGCCCTTTTTCAGGGTAGGCCCAAGGAGAAAAGCTCCGAAGTAAAAAAATATACATAGATGTTAATATCACAAACCAAATTTAAAGAGTTTACAATAGTAGGATCTGAAAGTTATATATCAAGAGGAATCATTGATAATGACAGTTACAAAGTAAAAAAGTGATTTTGCATAAAAAGTTTTACATAAGTTTTTTTTTTTTTTGGCATAGCAGTTGTTGGTATTCAAGGTTTACAATTTGTATAGCAAACAGTAGGTAGCTAGAGTCTTAGCACAGAGTGCAAACAAATCATATTTTGTACATATTATTTTTTGGGCAGATAGATAACAGATTTTGTGGGTATGCTTGTGAATGAACATATTTAAAGCTGTGAAAAATAGTGGGATATTCCCTCTTTCTTAGGTGGAATGACCATGGACTAGGAATATTTATGTGTTGGCAAGTAGGAGGCACAAGCCTCCACACACTGTAAGGCTGCAAGGAAATTAAAAACATTATTTACTTTTTTGAGCTCTTGAGAATTATTTGTAATTAGCTATTTGCTTAAAATTTGTTAACCAGAGTAGTGCTCTAATCTCATGTGGACCCATTTCAGCCGCAGCCAAGGAATACAACAGAAAAGTAGAAGAGAAGGAGTTTACATTGCAGTTGTACTGCAGAACACAGATCAGTAAAATTCAACAAAAACTGAGAGTACAAAATTTACTTCTTTATTTTATATCCAGTCTCTCTCATTCATGTGGTAGCATGTCATCTGTATTTTATAATATTAGTGTACTTTGTTGGATATCTAATGTGATTTTTACATTCATTTTCTACTGGGGGCTGATTTTTTTCCATTTTTAACATTTTCTGTTTTTATTATTGTTCTTTGATGTTTAGTGTCATATCTATATGTGTAAATTTTCATTTATGTAGGGAATACTATGCTGTCTGGTTGCTAGTGTGTATTATGAGTTGCTATGAATTTGATTAGTCTTGCTTTTTACTACACTGAAGTGAACAAAAGACAGATTGCCTGATTTTTTAAGCTGATTTCAATATTGTACTTTGGGAGTATGTATATGAAGGCTTAAATGACATAGGATTCTACCTAATAAGTATATTGCTAGACTCTTAGAAAATATGAATTTTAAATAATTTGATGGCATTTAGGCAAAGACAAGACATATTACAAGAGGCAGCATAAGAGAATGAACTATAAATTGTTACAGAATGCAAGACAGTGATAAAGTATTTCAGAATTTTCAGAAAAAAAGGTATTTCCAGCGGAGGTTCTCAGCAAGTTATGTGATAAGCAATTTACAGTACTTATAGTTTTTGCATAGTACAATGTTAACAGAGCAGATCGATTGTATCTAGACCCAGCACTTCACGTAAAAGGCTATATAACTATGGTCTTTAAAATTACAATAGGAACCCATGTCCAGGGCTGCTGTTCTCGGAGTAGTAGACACACTCTGTTTATTTAGTTACTTATTTTTACCACTAATCCTCTTCTATCCATTAAGTTCTCCTCCAGAATGAAATCATGCCTATTCATTCCCCAACCAGAATGAGCAACCATTCAGTCCCGGACTAGGCCAAATGCTAATCAGCATGTTCTTTATCTTTGGAGGTGAGAGTCAACTGCTGCCAAGCTTCATTCATACAGGGCAAAAAAAAAAGAAGAAAAAAATACTAAAAACAATGAGGCTCTCATTTTTTAATAATGTTCTTTGTTAAGTGCTATCACCCCCTAATAGAGGTTTAATTAGAACAACAGATAATCATCTAAGTTATATAACAAATCCCAAAAGTCATGTGGCAAAAACACTCCATTTAAGTTGTTCTCAAACTCTCAAAACAAACTGTTCAATTCTTAATAAACAGACCAATAATAACTGTATTGCATTTAAATGAAGAAGGACATTACCTACTGGGAATAAAGGGTATGACACTATTGTATGTTGTAATCAGCTGTGAGTTCCTCAGCTTGACTTACTCCTTACTCCCTAGAAGCAGTGGTGCCTATGTTGACTGTTCAATGTTTTTTTTTTGTCTTGGCTTCTGATACAAATAAAAAAAGTTAGTAATAAAAAAATAACTTTTACCCTTACACAAGCAATGCTGTAAAACACTAATGTAAATGAGGTATCAGACTTAGTAGTAATTATTGTTGTATTCATTTGTTGCTGCCCGTTGCTTGGCAAAATGCAAAACTCAACATTGAAACAGCTTTTTTTTTTTTTTGCACCAAACTTTGGAGCAAGGCTGGCCTTTCCTGTGTTTGCACCTACTGTAGGAGTTTTTTTTTTTTTTTTGACAAGGCCATACTTATGGGCTGCCCAGTGGCTTGTGCCACATTTGAGAAATTTCATACAGCATTGTACTGGATTTGGGAGGCTCAGACATTTGGCTTGAGGGAATGCATGATTAGTTGATTTTTCATTACTGAGCAAGGGGAAACAAGCAGTGGATATGGGTATCTGAATGTTTGTGCAACAATGTAGTGAAGCCTGAGTGCCCCTGGTGAACAGTAAGCAGGATGGTCCTATTAAGGATTTAACTTTCTTAGGCCTACAAGTGAATACTGAGTAAAGCTTGTCACCTTCTTGGTGATGTTAGTTAAGTCGAAGGACAAGACTGTAGACTTGATTAGCAAACAGAATGTTAGGATCAAGGAGGTGAAGAAGGTGCTGGGGTTACCGAATTGTACCTGCCAAGCAATAGGTCTGGAGAAAACCTTTAACATGCCTCTAATTAATTTGCTAAGAAGAGATAGGTATAAGCACCATCAGGTTAGGGTGACTAAACTGGTCTAGGGAGACATGTCCATTTAGGTGGTCTTCTGTCAGCATTTTATTGAATAGTCCTTTTGGCAAGGGGACTGGATGTCTTCTGAGGAGATGCAGCTCCACACAGATGGAGCTAGGGGGTTAAGAATGAGGGCATGTTTCTAGGGCAAATGGATTGCAGAAAGGTGCAATGAAGTAGAGGATTACCTTTTTGAAGCTCATGCATATTTGGATGGCTGCCACAGCTTGGCAGAAGTTGAGAGCTAAGAATGTTATTTTTCATTCCAGTAATTTAGCAGGAGTTCAAATTTTCACAAAAAGATTAAGTCATTGTTAGTGCAGGGTTTACTGAGAAGGTTTGTGTTGCATTGCCTTATAATTAACCTGTCTTTTTTAACTAAGCTTATCCTCAGGCATTCTAATGTACTTGCTAACATTTTATTACATTTTCAGTTCTATATGATTAGTTAGTTCCAAAAGATTCAGAGGTTAGTTCCAGGGGTACAGATGAGTCCAGCAGAAGTATCAGAGGAGGGGTGGATAGTTCAGTAATCCTGAACTAGTTCAACTAGGGAATCCTAGAGTGCAGTTTTAGCTGCATTTATGGACTTTATTGAGCACGTGCTGTGTGATGAATATAGATTGTCCGTGAAGTTGTTGGCTAGGCATTAAGTTTTCACCTGCAGTTTGGGTGAGGCAGTGAGAACCTTTATGATACACCTGGAAGTGTTAAATGGTGCAGACAGATTTTCAGGTGCTAGATATTTATTAAACATTGGTATATTCATGGGATTTTGAAAGGGATGGAGACAGATCAATGTCTGTCAGTGAATTTTAGGTTTTGTTTGTGGAAGCAATTTTTGTTGTCATTTATGAAAGGTCTTTATGATTTAGAGAGCAGTTATTATATTATTATATTATATTATATTATATTATATTATATTATATTATGTTATATTGCACTATATTATATCATTATATATAATAATATATTATTATCAAGATATTTGAAGGGCATTGTGCTTTCCAATGATCATGTAGACGCTGCAGACCAAATAATATAATTACTTTTTGTTTAAATAGTATTTACTGGCCCCGTATGACTGATTATGGATAATTCCATATCTAGATACAGTAATCCTTGAATGCTCTAACTTTTCATTGCAGGGTGTATGAGTCCGGGTCTACTACTGTAGATCAAAATTACACTATTTCGAAATACGATAGTAGTGTCCCGCTAACGCGAAAGTGCACTTCAACGAAAGTGCACTTTCGCGAAAGTCACTAAGTCGAACGGGACATTTCCTGCACTGTAGTGCAGTAGTGACGGACTATAGGGTTAGGGCTTTGGTTAAAGATAGTGGATAGCTAGTAGGGCTATCCACTATCCTTAACCCAAGCCCTAACCCTAATGTCCGTGACTACCACACCACAGTACAGGAAATAGGTCCGTAACTACTGCTCAGTGGAGGAAATACATATTCCTGCACTGTGGTGCGGTAGTCATGAAACTTAGGGTTAGGGCTTGGGTTAAGGATAGTGGATAGCCCCTACTAGCTATCCACTATCCATTACCCAAGCCCTAACCCTTTGTTTGTTCTAGTGACTTTCGCGAAAGTGCACTTTCGTTGAAGTGCACTTTCGCGTTAGTGGGACACTACTACCGTATTTCGAAATAGTGTAATTTTGATCTATGGTAGTAGACCCATGAGTCCTTAAATATGTATTATTTAGATTTTTAGAGAGGAATAGCTATACGGGATATGATGAGGTGAGTCTGTCTTAGGGATAGGTTGATGGTGAGTGGGATGGTATGTATATTATAAGTTGTTTTTCTACAGCTGATGAGCATTTTGATAATAAACTCATGTTATATATGGATTTGGAAAAGAATTGTTATTGGTTTTGACTAACAGATAAATAGGTGAGTCTCATGCTGTATTTTTATGTTCAAAGATATATTCATCTTCGAGGACTGATTTGTAAGGAATCACAAACATACTGCTGTTTTGGCGAAATGCTCAAATAGTTCATGTGGTTTCCTTTTACTGAAACCAAAAGTCCATGAAACCAATTTGTAATAATGTTGACTACCTTAACAATGATTGCACAAATAAATTCATAAATAAATAAACATCACTGATAATTAACAACTGAATGTGTTCCCTGAAAGATGATAAATTATAGCTGAAATGAAGCTGGATTTTGAGGTTAACCATTTGTAACAGTATAGCAGTGTAACTTGAATAGATGGTTGTTGGCTCTTGGCACCAAAGGTTATGATATTTAGAAGATGTATTTGAATGCTTGGAACTAGTAAAGTTCAAAGAATTTTATTATTTTTTTTATTTATTTTACATTTGTTGACTGGGATAGTCCGACTGGATGCATGTCCATTTTCAGCGGAGGCCCGGGGAGAAAAGCTCCAAGATAAACAGATCCAACATAATATGTTACAGATTACAGATAGAATATTTACAGTGATTACATAAGCAGACAAGATAGCAAGTTCCACAAGTTAGAGTTAATCTCGAGTTAAAGTCTGGATTGAATTACACAGTAGACTGCTTAACAGATTTTACACATTCTAGAGGAGGGTTAACCAGGCTTGATACAATGACATAGCCAGTTTTGTTCCAGGTGGTGTTTGAGTATAGTTTTAAATTGACCTAGAGAGGAAAGTAAGGTAATATCAGCTGGAAGAGAGTTCCAAGGTCTACCTACAGAGTTTGCAAAGAGAGAGTCACCGGCTGAGTTGTTAATTTTACACATCTGAATAAGAAGTCTGTTAGAATATCGCAGCAGTCTAGGATTATTATAAAGGGTGATAAGATTTTTAAGTGCAGGGGTATTTTCTGGGTTGCAGAGGATTTTAAGGGCCATAATCAATTGGTCATACTGGCTTAAACTGGGTAGTTCAAGCCACCCAAGCTGGTTTAGATTGGTGCAATGATGTGTCCTTAAAGGCAGCCCAGTGGCAAACCTGGCAATGTGGTTATAACAGATTGAGAGTTTGTTAAGGACAATCTTGTTTAAATTAGAGAGTAAAGGGGATCCATATAAAAGAGTAGATAGAAGGTGAGCGTGAGCTATGACAATTAAGGCAGGAGGGATTAGGAAGGCTTTTATTCTGTAAAGTGACCCTAGTTTTTTATTGATGGTTTTGATCGACTGGTTGACATGTAGGTCAAATTTTAGATTATTATCTATAATGACACCTAATAGTTTAGTAGAGGGGTTAGGGGAGATTATTGTGCCATCATTTGCATTTATGATAAAGTTAAAAGCAGTAGACCTTTGTGTTGGTGAAAATAACAGCATTTTAGTTTTTTTGGGATTTAGTATCAGATGACGTTCAGAAAGCCAGTTTTCTATTGTGTTAAAGGTGGTCTGGGTAGCTGACCATAACTCTTTTGGGGATGTAGTCGAGCCAATCAGGGTAGAGTCGTCAGCATATTGGATACAAGTGACTTTTCCGATGACAGTATTCATGTAGTTAATGAAGATGGAGAACAGCAGAGGCCCTAGTATAGAGCCTTGTGGTACTCCAAGGGTGTTAGGTAGTAGGTTAGAGAGTTTGTTCTGCCAAAGAACAGCCTGCTGTCTACCACTCAGTTAGGATTTAAATCATTGAAGGGCTTTAGTATCTAGATAGAATGTTTGCAGGGTGTGGATTAAAAGTTGTTGATTAACCATATTGAATGCCTTGGAAAGATCCAAGAAGAGGGTTGAGGAAATATGATTATTGTTATGATTATGATTTATGGTGTTGGTGAAGGTTAGTAGGGCTGAGGTAGTGCTGTGGTGAGGTCGGAAGCCATGCTGGGTGTCTGCCATGAGGTGATTCTGGATTAGGTGGTGCATGAATTGTCTTTGAATACATTTTTCCATAATCTTTGCAAGTGGAGAGAGTATAGCTATTGGCCTATAGTTGGAGAATTCAGTAGAGCTGCCTCTTTTATGATGCGGGATTACAAAGGATATTTTCCAGATGGTGGGAATTTTAGCTTCTACTATGGTTCGATTGATAAGTATTGATACAGGGTAAGCAATAGCATCAGCTGATATTTGTAGGTATTCAGCAGGAAGGTGGTCAGCAGAGAGTGAGGTGGGTTTTAGTTTTATGATCGAGGTACGGATAAATGACGTGGCGACTGGTTGGAAGCTAAGTGAGAGTAGGTTTCTAGGGGTAGTACTTTCTGGGCCAGGGGAGCTAGGATGTAGTTGGTTAGCTAGGGCTTGAATTGTCTCGGTAAAGAATCGGTTAAAACTGTCAGAAACATCCTCTGGGGGTTTATCAATAGTGACAGCTAGGACGGGGGTAGAAGTTTGTCCAGGGTGTAGTAGATTATTCAAACTTGCCCAAAACTTCTGAGGACTATTTTTATTTACTGTCTGTAAATTGCAGTAGTATTGTTTTTTATCTTGTAAAGTGGATTTTTTAGTTTCATTCCTAAATTGCCTGTATTTAATGTGATCTTGGGGGTCTTTAGTTGAACGCCATAAAGCCCAGGCTTTGTTTCTAAGGCTAATTTTGAGTCTAGACTTTTTCGAAAGCCATGGCACAGTTTTTGCCTTTGTTCTTTTTGAGTGAACAGGTGCATGCAACTCAAGGATCTCAAGGAATTTATTGTTAAAGTACACAACTGCTTCCTCTAAGGGGAGGTGTTTTAGAATAGACCAGTTGCATGATTTTAGTTCCTGTTGGAATTTGGCTGGGTCAAAGTTTTTTTGTTTCTAACATTTAATGGCTTTGTGCTTACTTATATATGTGAGAAGGTGATCGCTTAGGCTATCGGGGAGGGTACCACAGGTATACAATTGGGGGTGACTATTAATGAGTACCCAGTCAAGTATGCTTTCCTTTTGGTTGGGTTTACCTATCCTGGTAATGGTGGATATGATTTGTGTAAATGCATGCAGGTTAATATGGGTGGTTGGGGATTCTGATGAACAGGTGCCCCAGTCTATGATAAAGTCTCCGAGTAGTAGGGTTTCTTGATGGTAGTGACATGATATCCAGTGCAGGGTGTCTTCAGGTGTAACTATATTGTTACCTGGGGGAATGTACATGCAGATGATATTAATGCATTTACTTTTATTAAGTTGCAATTCGGTGGAAAGAATCTCTGAGTTATTAATCTGAGGTGGTTGTATTACATCTATGGCCACATTCAACTCAGATTTATAAAGTATAGCTACCCCACCCCCCTTCCTGGAAACACGATCCAACCTGTGTATGTTGTACCTAGGTGGTAACACTTCATTGTTTGTACTGTTAGGTTTTAACCAGGTCTCAGATATACAGAGAATCTTAGGGGAGTGAACAGCAAGGAGTGTGTGCAGTTCATGTACCTTGCTATTAATGGTTCTAATATTGAGATGACAGGCTAGGAGAGTGCTAGATGGCCTGTTAATTGTAGGTATATAGCTTAGGTTACAGGTAGTGGGGGGGTGTATATCTGAGATGGATGGGCCAGGGTTGGGGTGTATATCCCCACCAAGTATTAGGCTAGGTCTATGCTTAGTGATAAGTTTCAGAAATTTGTCTACAAGTTTGTGGTAGTGTTTGGATCTAGAGCTAATGTTCCTGGAGTTGATGTATAGGAAGAGTGAACAAGATATTGGACATGACTCGGTACTGTAAGTATGGTTGAAGGTGGGATGATTTGCAGCTGGGGTGATAGTATGGGCCTTTGCGACTTGAAGTCCTGTGAGAAACTGATTTTCATGCAAGGTAAGGAGGTATGGGGCCAGCAAGAGGCGTAGTAGAGAGGACTATATCATTGTTTGGGATACAGTTAGTGTGAAGCGAAACTGTTTTACCTGGTAATGCAGCACCAGAAGATAGGGTGGTAAGGTAACTGTATTGGAAGGGGGTGGGAGACTGCCAGATGAAAGCTGATAGGTGCTGGTAAATTGTAGGTAGAGGGCAAGGGTAGGGATTAATTATCCCAGATGAAAGGTGATAGGATCAAGTAATTGGGGGAGTGGCTAATGTGCTATAAATCTAGAGGTAGTGGGGGCAGGTGGAAATTGGGGGCAGGGAGGGGAGTGAAGTGAGCCCAGGCATAGCGAGGGCTAATGGAGCGGGACTATTGCGAATTACAAGGTTTCCTAGGTCTTCCTAGAGCAGTTATGTAAGTATTATGGCACTTAATTATATTAAAATAAAAAGAAAACCACAAGTGATAATGGAGCTGAAAGCGCTAAACCAGTGGATTAAAGTTCATTTTGTGTGATATAGTGCTCCATTATCACTTGTGGTTTTCTTTTTATTTTGCCAAAGTTACACAAAGTGTGAGACAAGTCTGCAGTTTTCTTTGAACTTAATTATATTAGTTTATAGCTCCAATTTATGCTAGTTATAGGTTATGCTTTTTTGTAATACAATTTATAATGAATTTGCTAAGGTGTATACAAATTTAGGGATGTTTTAATGGCAGAATTACAATTGTTAGAGGGTAGGGGTAAACTACTTATTAGTTAGGGTTGGGAGTTAGCCAATTCAAAAGGGGACAAACTATAGGTGCCTTAGACCCCAGTCAGCAAGCTTACATTTTAAAATAGTGAACTGTAGTAAGTATCCACCTTGGCACTTTGTTGTGGGCTGACTTCAATTATTGTTTTTAGCTGAGTAGCATCCTTTTCTTAGTCAGGGAGCACTGTGAGGGACTTTATCTCAGGGGAACTACCTTGGCACTTTGTTGTGGGCTGACTTCAATGTATTGTTTTCAGCAGGGTAGCATCCTTTTCTTAGTCAGGGAGCACCATGAGGGACTTTATCTCAGGGGAACTACCTTGGCACTTTGTTGTGGGCTGACTTCAGTGTGTTGTTTGTAGCAAAGTAGTGTCCTTTTCTTAGTCAGGGAGCACTGTGAGGGAGTTTATCTCAGGGGAACTATCTTGGCACTTTGTTGTGGGCTGACTTCAATGTATTGCTTTCAGCAGGGTAGCATCCTTTTCTTAGTCAGGGAGCACTGTGAGGGACTTTATCTCAGGGGAACTACCATGAGGATGAGGACGCTGCCGACAGGGTCTAGATGCACCAGGCACAAAAGTATGTTTGGAGAGAATTTATTACTGAATGTGTCTCCTTTCTAGACAAAGTAAACTGGTTTAAGTAGCTTACATATTTAAAATCATATGCTGTATAATGTTAGTTGGTTATTCTGCAGCATAACAATTTCTAAAATATATTTTAACATGCATAAGGCAGTCAATAGAAAGACATTAGCCTTTATAAAACCTGTGATGAGGCTAACATGCCTCTTTCAGAACGTATGAGCAGATGACAAAAAAGCACCAGACTTAGGAAGGTATTACCAGGCCATTCCCCACCTGAGTGGACTAGAGGGCTTGTTTTTCATGCTTATATATAGTGATACCTTGTGTTTAACCTCTGCTCAGTTTCATTTAAACACAAACTCAGTATTGTTAATATTCAAATAAGGTACCCTATCTGACTTAGATTTTGTGGTTGTTTCAGAAATTAGGACATTAACTGAGGCAAGCAGGTCAGAGTAAAGGACACAAAGGTAAAATGCATTATGCAGATCTGCCATGTAGCATTTGACTGAATAGGAAACAACACAGTATCACAGTAAAATTAAAAATGACAGTAAATATCATAATAAGTAATAAGATGCCAAACATAGATGCAGTAAAAAACTGAAATATGGTGTGTATATCATATGAACGAAAGTTTAAAAACACAAACGCTCACAATCTCAAAACTACTGGAACTTGAACTTACTATTATGGGGGGCTGTGCCCCCCACTAAATATATATGCCAACTCCGAGATCTCACTACAGTGAGGAAAGAGCAAATATTCCAATCGTCACTGTACCGTGATCTCAGAATAAGCACTTTGAGGTCTAATGGTTTCGAGATTGTGAACGTTCGTGTTTTTAAACTTTCACTCATATGATATAGACCTGAAATATGTTGCACATCAGACATGGTGTTTTTCTTTCATTAGAGGGCATCCCACTGCCACAACAAAATTAAAAACATCAAAAATCATGTAATAGCAATAAGCTGCAAAGCTAGTAGGGAGATCTGAATATATCACAAAACACAGGTCCAAAATGCAGTCTTAGACTGGCTAAGGTAGAATTCAACTCCATGATAGCATGAAAAATCATACTATAATAGTAATAAAATGAAATGATGAGTAACTTGCTGACAGCAACTTAGCAGAAAGGTTACATGCTGATGAAAGTGGTTTAGCATCTTGTGTTACCTTGTGTGATGATGTGGGGTATTGCCAGCTATACCAGGAGGTGTAGAGCAGTGAATGTATAACATATGCCAGCATTGCTAGCTGCAGTTTTGTAAAGAATTATATGTCATTTGTATATCAAACTGATTTGCACAGACGCTTGTGTTAAAAATGTATTTGTAAAGCTGCTTATATTAAAAATGCCAATAGTGGGTCCTGCTGGACAGAAAAGAAATACACCTGTATGTCAGACTGTATTGTAGCTGTTGAAATGAATATATTGTAACAGAGGATACCGGAAGAGAAGATGTTAATCTCAGTCCAGCTAACTTTGAAAAATAGTCTGGAATTAAATTACCTGGTTTAGGCCATAAAGATTGTATCTTACAGTTCTGATTGCAGCCAGAGATGAAATGTCTGTAAAACCAGGACTAGGAATCCTACTGTATTGTTCTAAGGGGTGAACTAATTGCTACCCTGGAAGGGTGGAAGTTTTGAAATGGTTTTATAGTTTCCAGATGCTATAATGCATCTCAGCAAAGCTCTATCTATGTGCATGGTAACACATATGTGCTAAATTTTGGTTCGGTTTCTAGCAAAGGGGGTAGTGTGGAAACCAGAGTCAGATGGCCAAATGTATGCAATGCCATTCTGTAATCCAGCACCGAAATGATGTTTTAACACTAGAGGAGACAGAAGTCTTAGGGTAGTCTGTTTTTGAAACCTGACAAATAAGGAAGACCATTCACCCACTTCATCCTTCCTTGCTTTAGTAAGTAATCAGGAAATAGTAATTCTTTAGATCAGTCAGGAAAATACAGTGGGATTAGTTAAGTATTGTTTTCTGTATCTGTGTGAATCTTTCCATTGGTATTATTTTTAATATTTCCTGTGGCTGAAACTCTGTGTTTATTGTAAATAGATATTTAGTATTTTCATGTTCTTTGGGAGGGTGGCCTAATGGTTAGGGTGTTTGCTTACAAACACAAGGTGCAGGGTTTGAGTCTCACAAGAGATAATTGGCTAAGCTCACAAGGGCAGTTAGCCTAGTACTAACCTATGAACCTATTTTATTATTTATTATTAAATATATTTAAACATTTCATTGCGGCTGGTGTGTTACAGAATAGTTTAACCTTTGAGAGTACTAATATTTATTTGGTGACAATGTGGCCACTCCTGAAAGCCTTGCTGCAGTAGTCAAACACTACAATTTGTATTAGTATTAATTCTACTCAGTATAATTGGGTACCCTTGTAAGAGCCTTAGGGTAGCTGGCTTTGGAGTGTTCTGGTGGTAGTACCTACCTTATAGTCTGGGCAGAAGGGTACATAGCTGGTAAATCTGTGACAGCCTTTCTCAGGCACATGTCTGTGTGTGAAAATCAAATCTCAAAGAGTGTGTGTGTGTCAGCTACTTGGAGCAGAGACACAGAGCACTGGTTTTACAGAGAGGGTGGTGGAGGACTCGGCTTGGAACACTCGATTGAGTTCTCAACTCTACAGCTGTGTCAGTGGGGATTCTTATTGGAGACCTGGAGTAAGAGAGGAAAACCCAGAGCTGGATTGAGTGTGTTCCCTTTGTACTCTTAAGGGAAATTGTGTTTGGTGTAGAGAGGTGCATCTGTAAATACTGTCTGTATCTATTTTTGTTCCAAGTCAACTTCCCTCTCCAGAGTCAGTATTGAGGATTAAGGTTCCTTGATTACTGGCTCAGAGCAGGGATGCCACACTTTGAATAATGGAAAACCTAGACTTTACAAAAAGTGAAAGTAACTTTGTTTAGTATTGGTCATCATTATCATTACGTTTAACACCAGCTACCAGTAATACTTACATTTCAGGATTCATTTTAACACCATCCACCTGAAATGCTTACATGTCAGAATTAAATGTTGCCTTATGAGAGCAACATTGACCAGTTTAAGAAATTGTTAGCCTTTAGCATCAAATAAGCATAAAACTCATAAGCTAAAAATGCTTGATAGGAGGCAAAGCCTGGCTGTTATTATGCTGGCAAGATGTTCCCTTATATGCAAGCATGTTTGCCTTGCAAATTTCAAGTTACTAATAATGTTATTATAGGACAAGCAGCTTGGAAGTAAAAGTTTATACACAATTTATGAAGATAAAATCAACTTATAATAAAAATAAAAGTAATCCGTAGACTGATGTCACCGTTTATCAAAATTTATTGTTTACAATAAATTTTGATAAACGGTGACATCAGTCTACGGATTACTTTTATTTTTATTACTAGTTTTTCGTTGTGTTTCTATATTTCGTTATAAAATCAACTAAGTTTATTCCAAAGCCAATAGTAAGTGCTTTCGTCTCCTCAATCAGAGACTTCTTCAGACTAAGGCTTCACACTGTTGACGTGTGCTGCGTATCTGTACTGGCTCACCTGCTGGTACAAAATACTGTACTTGGTTGATTTTATCTTCATATGGACACAGCATTTTATTTTGTTTTTGTTTTGGATTCATTTGCTTGCTGCTAGCCGAGGATTGACAATTTAAGTGGCACAGATAAATATAATATACAAGGTAAGTAACACAGATATACTTTAGTACCTTGTGAATGGTGTGGAAATATAGGATGACACATGTTATTCAGATGGCACATATTACCTGATACTGAGTTAAAACACTTTTGTCAGCTTGAAATTTTAAAAGCCCTGTATAAATCAAGAAGAAATGTTTACTGGAATACAGTAGTTGTAATGTTTACTTGTATGTGGTAGTTGTGACATAATAGTTTAAGACTTGGAAATTAGCTGAAGTTAGTGTGCCTTGGTCAGAGGACTATAGGTTAGACTTCAGTGTTAGTAGTCGGAGTATGGCAGAGTCATTAATGACCAAATATAATGATACAGTGAAAGCAGACCTGATAATTCAGTCTACAGCATTGGTCATGAAAGAATTAATTTTACTCATCAGAATTAAATTATAGAACGGGGTGGTGGATCTCAAAAAGAAAGAATAGGTAGGAGGAAGGAGGTCATGTTGGGATGTAGCTAGACAAAAGGAATATCAGTGGGGCAGGGCATGAGACTGGACCTTAAAACATAGTTCAGATCTGGAAACTGTGGAACAGCAGTAGTCAAAACATGCAGTTAAGCAATTACCACTTTAAGGAATCCCTGATGGGTATTAGAAATGTAAGTTCATTTGTAGGAACTGTGGCTAAGTTAGTAGAATTCTTCACAAAGTGTGTTCTTTTGTGCTGTTTAAATGAACATACTTAGAGTTGACATGTCATGTATGTGGGATAAAACCAGCTGCAGAGTCCCAGACAAGGCAAATAGCAGCCAGCAAACAGTACTGGCAAATGTTTATCTTCACAGAACCAGATGTGTAGGTACTCCACTTTAACAAAATGATTCCAGCCACCATAAGCTGGATGAACTCAAGTTAAAGGAAAAACAACCTGCTCACAAGGTGCGGAACAATGCAAGGTCAAAAGGTAACAAGTGGGCAGCTGGACTAGAGGTACTTTCTGATGCTCGACATTGTCATCCTCTTCTAACATGCATACATACAAAGAATCTAAAGCATTAAGGAGTCTGTGTGCAGTAAGGTGTTCTGTGTATTTCCACATTCTTCTCCCACTCTGTATCCATCAATAGATGTGCCATCTTACCAATCAGCTGGTACATTGTGCAGTTTTACTTCAGTCTGCAGCTCACTTTTGTTATTTGTGGCAATTTGAGTCACAAAGCTATTCATCAAGCTGCTACCATGAAACCTGACTTAACATCCAGCATTCTGATCTTGACAAAGCAGTATGTTACACTTGTTAACCAGTGGTTACTGTCCCTCCTCTAACTGCTGTTCATTTGTAAGTGGATGAGAGTCACCATCATTCCCCGTATCAGTCCATGAAATTACTTCAGTGGAACAAAGCAGGATAAGACTTACCACACCATGTCAAAGCTCTGCTGCTGCTGCTGTATGGATCATAGAAAATAAACAAAAATCAGGATTTTTGCAATCCCAAGTACACTAACTTGTACGGAATTAGCAGGCATGGGTGTTAAGACTTTCTTATTCATTACAGTTTTGTCAGTGTCTTCTTCTGTAAGATGTATAGGGCTGTGTCACTCACACACAAAAATTAGCGTACAATATCTGCTTGTTTGCTTGGGTGGCAGAGGGGTTAAGTGCCTGATAGTTTATCCCTCGCATCGTTATGGGACTTCAGAGATGTGATGCAATGGAAGTTGTAAGATATCGCAGTGCTGATAGGGGATATTTCCATTTCCATTTTATTACTGCAGTCATAGAAATGGCTGTGAGATGTAAACAACAGCCGTCTCCATTTCTTATTTATTTTCTTTCTCTGTGCATGTCTGTGTATGAATTCAAGAAATGAACTGACGATTTTTATGAGGAATAAACATTCAGGAATGAAGACATCTGAATGCTTTGATAGCCTTGAGTCCTAAGCTTGAGCAGGCATCAGTAAATGTGTGACTGTGTCAGGGACAGTAGTAACAAATATGGAAGTCTATAGTATGAAGGGAAGGGCAGATGTATGTCTCTTACTGTCACAGTAACTGGCACATTATAGCTGCATTAGCTTGCATTTAGCTCAGACATTTCTGCCACATTTTACCCTTTCTCCAAAATGTGCTACCTCCATGCTATGTAATAATTTACATTCTTGTATCACTTTCTAATCAGTGTGCCACTATTTGATGTTAACTCTACACTTAGGTTTGGTATTATATGTTAAAGATTATTTGCACACTTTCTTTGTTTTTGTGTGGAAAATAAATTGTTGGGCCGTGTTGTGTACTTCATTTGCAAAGGAATAAAGAAATATCTCAGAGAAGACTGCTGAGAAATTTGAATGGCAGGAACAAAAAAAAAAAGAAACAGATTCAGGAGGGACATTGCTATAAAAATGAAAAAAGTGGGAGTAATATGTATATGTATATGTGTATATATATATATATATATATATATATATATATATATATAGAGAGAGAGAGAGAGAGAGATTTAAATGAAATGGCATAAATAAAAGAGGAAGACAGTTCTGTACTACAGAATAAATTATTTCATAAGTCTGAGCTGTAGTGACCTTTCTAATGCAAACTAATTCATCTGAATATATTTGTTTAGATCAAGATGAGTAGATATCTAATTTAGATTTGGATGGGGAGAAAAAAACTTATATGTAATTTGGCTTCATTCCACTTTTGTAAGAAGTAAGACATTCTGAAAGATTTTTATTTTGACAAGTAATAAAAAATGATTATTTTGCTGTACTGTTTGCCATAGCAACAGAACTATTTCCTGAAAGCAAATCAGAAAAGCATTGTGAATTTAAGATGATTTTGACATAATCACATTACTGTATGGAGAATCATCTGATATACAGAACAGTAAGTCAAAAAAAGAAAATGTGCAAAACCTTTGTCATTCTTCAGAAACATAAGCTTAAGCTGTCCATCTTTTTTGTGAAGAATCTTAATTCCAAAGATCAAAGACCTGTAATCTGCTCTTTTCTTGTTATATGTGTACTGTCCTTCACTGGGCTAGTAATTTCCCTTGCTAAAGCTGGTAGGGAGATAAGGGAGATGGCTAAACTGTGATGGGTAGGGTTGCTACCTTTTGGAATGCCTAAAGTGGGGCATCTTTTATGGAGATGTGAGAATTTGCAGGATATAATATATCCACTACCAGTGCAAAGGAGGGACTTCACATTCTTGAGAAAATAAAGTCTTATTATCATAGAACTGGAGTTGTTTTATTGTAGTTTGCATAATAATGGCTCCCTATTCAAATGATGGCACTCGGAATGTTGAGTGATGACAAGTCAAAAAAGACCAAAAACCCAGGCAAAGAGGAAATTTCATACATCACTCTTCTCCTTCAAACTTTTTTTTTGCAGATGGGCAAGCCTACCTGTACCCGCCGATGTGGGGGCAAGCCTTCCTCTCCCTCAAACTTATATATACCAATTCCAAGACCACCATACCTTAGAGAAAAGGGAATATTCTGGGAAATGGCAATCTCGGACTTATTATATGTAAGCCCATTTTTTTTGCTGTTCGATCTCCATGTTTTGGGAACTACTCTAGCAGGTCCCAACATATCAAATGGTTTCCGTAATACATAGATGTTTCAAATATAATTTTATGCAACTACTAAAAGAAACTTAGTCAATATTTTGTGGTACATTTTTGGGACAGTTGTCATTCTTTGTGTTTTTTCAAGGTACACAACTGCCCAAATATGGACAATCCTGAGTAAATAGAGATATTTGGTAACCCTAGTAATGGGACTTATCACTCCAAAGAAAACCAACCACAAACTAAGTCTGAAACATTTCAGCACTTATTCCTTATTTCTGTCTATTAATCTGTTTTATTCTGACTGTTTCCATCTCTTTACCATTTTATTTATCTTACCCACATTTTCAAGAACTTTCAAAAATATGCCATTTTTTTCTGAAATAAAAGCAGCAGATTTCTCATGAATCTATATTTTTTCTTACTCAAGGACAGATATCCCTTGAAGCATTTTGACTACTTATCACAAACGTCCTCTTCTTCTTTTTCACGGTGTGTGTACTGGAATATTTTGCCTTTCTACATTGTCTGTCGATTTCAGTGCATATTGTTTTACTTGGCCTCCCTATAATGCTTATACAGAGTTTGCATATGGTACTTTAAGAGGGACATATTGCTGGTGTGCTTCTAAGAATACATATTATATCCCTGTATGTGCTGCATGCAAAGCTCACTGTCATCCTTTACTAAACTAAAAGACTACCTACAATATACATCGTCATATATAATGAAACCTAGAAGCTGACGCTATAGTACATGCATTGGTATCACTCTGTTTAGTGTTTCTCCCCATTCTTACTATATTTGATGTGCATTATTCTGTAATAGTAATGGATTTCCTCATTTTTCTGCTGCAGTATCCCACTAACAGTTCTATTCTCACTTACCTGAAGTTTTGAATCAGCAGTAATAATTCACACTTTCCTTTATACTTTTGTTTAATTATGCAGCCATTAAAAAGAACTGACTCTAGGATATAACTTCTAGCTACTTTACTGTTCAACCTCTCATGCCCTAAGAGGTCACCTTTTCAGTCCTACCCAGCATTTCAATTTTTGTTGAGTTTGCAGTTTAAGTCAGTGACTGACCATGTCATAAATCTTACTTACTGCTCTGCATGGACAATAAAAGAATCATTATTAATACATCAAGTGAAAAAATCTGTAATGTATACACGTAAAAGTATGCACATGTGCATTTGTGCAAAATGCCTGAAGGATAAATTATATATTTACTGTATTATACCTCTGAGTCTAATTATCTACTATCCTAAAGAAATGTAATTTAATGCAGTGTGTGTGCTTACACAAAACATGGACAATTAGGTCAGCTCAGGTTTGCAGCAATT
Organism: Protopterus annectens; assembly: GCF_019279795.1. Taxonomy (NCBI): domain Eukaryota; kingdom Metazoa; phylum Chordata; order Ceratodontiformes; family Protopteridae; genus Protopterus; species Protopterus annectens. The sequence goes on from NC_056731.1 coordinate 149,231,105, forward strand.
ACTCACAATTGTAGAATGCAGTAAAATTGCCAAAGAACAGTGAAAAAAAAAACTATCGTAGCAAATGGGAAGAAAATATTTTGCTACTCAAGATGGTAAACTAGTGTTTGTGTAATAGAACATCAACTGATAAGCATTTATAAGTGATTCTGCATAACAAAAGTACCTGAACATTCACGTACTTTATAAAATGATTAATTTGTTCTTATTTTATAGTACAGTTTTCTAAGCAGAGGTACTATAGACAATGGATACATGATGACTTACATATACATGTATGCATCTCATCTATCTGTCTGCCTATCTGGTTATCTATCTGTCTATCTATCTATCTATCTATCTATCTATCTATCTATCTATCTATCTATCTGTCTATCTATCTATCTGTCTGTCTAGCTATCTGTCTTACAACAAGTGCTCAAGTCCTTGTTGCTCACAGATCTCAGTCTTGCAGTTAGAAACTCGTGTCAGGTGTAGCATTGGCGTAAATGCTAAAAGAAAGCAAAATAAACAGGATTTACTGGAAGAAAGTCATGTTTACTATTTTAAATTGCTTAAAATTAATTGTTATTATAAAAGATGAAAGAGACGCATGACAACATTAAGTAAAAAAGTACAGTTTCACTGCAGCATATTAATTCACATAAGCAGGATTTTGTTTTTATTGCATTGCGAATAAAGGAAACTGAAACAATCCAAAGTCAAGAACAAGAGTTAATCAACAGAGGAAAAAAGTAAGCTGATTCAGGAAACAATAAGCTTAAAGTCTTATGCTTGGGTAATACTCCCACCATGCAAACAAGAGCAAAACAGTGCTCAGGACAAGAATAAAATCTCAGTCTGGATCAGATGTTTGACCCTATAAATGATGATTTTGGCAGGTGACTCTAGCTACAAAAACACTGAGCTATGCAAGGACATTTTCTGTTGACAAAGATGCAAAGAGTACAGATGGTAACAATTTTGTTATAAAAATAATCATTATTTTTAAAAGAAATGTACATTGTTATAAAGTACTCATTTAAATAAATTTAGTTGTTTCACTTTAATGTTGAATCTAGCTACATTTCTAAAAAAATTTAATTTTAATAAACCACATTCTAAGTATGATATGAACTGAATATTAATTGAGTTGCATTTTACAAAAATTGAGATGCATGTGTCAAAACCTGAATCTTGAAAGCAATAACTCTTCTTTCATTTTATTTCAACATCTTTGAGCATATAGTGGAAGTTCAAGGCATGCCCCACATGGCAATCTTTTTTTTTTAATTCCCATCACAGCCGTCTGCACTTATCCATGCCCTGGAGCTGCCCTTTTTGTCTCATCCACCCCCCCCCCACAAAAAGCAGTCTAACATACTATTTTTATATGTCACTATGCATAGTCTTTTAAACTGTACATAGTAATGTAGTGTTCAGCAAAACACAACATTAATAATGTGTCTGAACGTCTATATCCTGAATGCTTTAACAGGAATTGGGATAGTTACAAATGCAGGAAGATTAGTTTATTATGTTCACACACTGGAGTCTTTTCGGATAATATAGATTGCATGCATTGCTTTGCGAGGTCAGCTAAAGTGAGCACACAGTTTTGTCCTGTGGGCTTCTTTAGTTTGGGATCATTTCACAATGCTGTCAGCAGGGAGCAAGGGGCTGGTTGAGTTTCACAGGAAGTGAACTGCACTTGCTGCTAAGAGCCAAGATTGCAGTATTTCATCCTGTAGGAACAAGAAGCATTAAATTACTACAGGAGGAACAACATTTAAGAGTATTTAATACAAATCAAACCAATTAAAAATATGTGCATATATTTTCAGTCTTATATGTGTGTGTGTATGCGTGTGTCTGTGTTTATGTGTGTTAGTGTGTATATACACACATATATATATATTTTTATGTTTGTATGTATGTGTGTGTATATATATATATATATATATATATATATATATATATATATATATATATGCGTGTGTGTGTGTGTGTGTGTGTGTGTGTGTGTGTGTGTGTATGTGTATATATATATATATATATATATATATATATATATATATATATATATATATATATATATATATATATATATATATATATATATATATATATATATATATATATATATATATATATATCGACATGGGAGGGAGTCATTGGGAGGCAAAGGCAACAGCAATGGTCATCTACTTCTGAAGACCTGCGCAGTTCTTGACCTGTTGATCACAAACACTGTCTTCCACCTACCTAACCATAACAAGATGTCTTAGATGTACCCACGCAGCAAGCACTGGTAACTCATTGATTATATCATAGTAAGGGGAAGGGACACACAGGATGTTAGAGTGACTAAGGCTATGTGCAGTGCAGACTGCTGGACAGACCACAGACTCATCCTCTCAAAACTCAGCATACACATTCAGCCCAGGTGGCACCAGCAGTGGAAAAAGACCAATAGGCACTTGAATGACAGCAAGTTAGACTGGTACTCTGTGCACCAGAACCTCAGTGAGGACCTTGACAGTAAGCTTGACCATCTCAGCTTTGCTCACTTGGACCTGAACAGATGCAAACATCCGGACTGATTTGACGGCAATGCCAAAGACATTCAGAAGCTGCTGGATAAGAAGTGTGAAGCCTTCAGATCCCTCCAGCAAGACACTACATCCATCTCCAAGAAAGCAGCCTATAACTCCATCAAAAGCAAGGTGCAACCAAAGCTCAGAGAGATGCAAGACTCCTGGTCCAGCAGAAAGGCAGATGAGATCCAGAAGTATGCTGCTAGCAACAACTTTAAGCGTTTCTACAATGCCCTGAAGACCATCTACAGACCACAATCCTCTGGAACATCACCACTGTTCAGCTCCAGCGTGTCTACCCTGCTCACTGACAAGAACGCCATCCTGGAAAGATGGGCTGAGCACTTCAACAATGTCCTGAACAAGCCTTCCTCCATCGATGCCAAAGCCATTGCCTGTATGCCGCAACTCACTATTAACACCTCCCTGGCAGAATCTCCAAAGGAATCAGAGGTTAAGGAAGCAATTACACTTCACTCCAATGGTAAAGCACCAGGATCTGACTCCATCCCAGCCAAGATCTACAAGATAAGAGGACCAGTCTTATTACAGAAGCTCACTGAGCTCTTCCAGACCATGAGGCAACAGAAAGTTATCCTTCAAGAGCTCAAGGATGCCTCCATCATCCATCTCTACAAGAGAAAGGGAAACAGGTAGTCTTATGACAACCACAGAGGGATCTCTCTCCTGGTCATTGACAGCAAAATCTTTGCCAGAATCCTTCTTAACCACCTTACTCAACACATGGAAGATGGACACCTCCTAGAGAGTCAGTCTGGCTTTAGACAGAGTCAGGAGACAGTGGACATGATATTTGCAGCACATCAACTACAGGAGAAGTGCCAGGACCAAAACAGGGACCTTTATACAACGTTAGTTGACCTGACCAATGCTTTTTACACCATTAGTCGTGAGGAGCTATGGCGGATCATGGAGAGGTTTGGCTGCCCAGGCAAATTCATCAGTATGATGCGCCAGTTCCACGACGGCATGCTAGCTCTAGTATTGGATGATAGAGACTCCTGCGATGCCTTCCCAGTCACCAATGGTGTCAAGCAAAGCTGTGTACTGGCACCTATGCTGTTCAGCATGATGTTCTTGGCCATGTTGTCAGATGGTTTCTTGGATGATGAAGAAACCAGCATCAAGATCAGATACAGGACTGATGGCAGGCTCTTCAACAGGACTGACGGCAGGCTCTTCAACCTTTGGAGGCTACAGGCCAGGACAAAGGTTGAAGAGGATTTTGTGTGCAATTTCCTGTTTATAGATGACTGCACACTCAATGTTGCTACAGACTTTGACCTCGTAATCAGTACCAAGCAGACTAAGGTTTTGCAATAGCCCGCACCACAGAAGATGTATGCAGAACCAACTATCATGGCTGAAGGTGAGATCCTGAAGGCTGTTGACAAGTTTACATACCTCGGCAGCACACTGTCCAGATTTATGAACACTGAGGATGAGGTAGACACACGCATCATCAAGGCAAGCTCTGCATTTTGACGGCTGCAGGAGTCAGTCTGGGAGAGGAGAGGCATCAAACTGTCCACAAAGCTAAAGGTGTACAAGGCAGTCATACTGCCCACACTACTGTATGCCTGTGAGACATGAACTATGTATGAGCTTCATGCCAAAAAGCTGAATCACTTTCATATGAACTGCTTAAGAAGGCTGCTGAAAATTACCTGGCAGGACAAAGTTCCAGACACAGTTGTGCTCGCTCAATCTGGACTGCCAAATATCTATACCCTGCTGAAGAGAGCCCATGTCAGGTGGGCAGGCCACCTTGTATGTATGCCAGACACACACCTCCCAAAGATGTCACTTCCTACGAGCAGAGCAGGACTGCAGAGGTGCAGAGGAAGCGTGAGCTGTTTAAATCCATAGCCAACTCTTTGCCAACCAAGTCAACAGACCACTTGTGCCCAAAGTGCGGCAGAGCTTTCCAAGCTCACATTGGACTGATCAGCTACAGCCAGGCACACCGTACCTAGTCAACCTCCTCAATGTGATCTCCTTGGTCATTGTCGACAATGATGGATGAACAACAGCATAACACACACACACACACACACACACACACACACACACACACACACACACACACACACACACACACACATATATATATATATATATATATATATATATATATATATATATACACACACACACACACACACACACACACACACACACACATATATATATATATATATATATATATATATATATATATATATATATACACACACACACACACACACACACACATATATATATATATGTGTGTGTGTGTGTGTGTGTGTGTGTGTGTGTGTGTGTGTGTGTGTGTGTACATATATATATATATATATATATATATATATATATATATATAAAGAGAGAGAGTGTGTATATATACAGTATATATATATATATATATATATATATATATATATATATATATATATATATATATATATATATATATATATATATATAATTCTGCAAATGTTGCACCTTTGCATCTATTTTGACTCATCAAGTAATGTCCAGACAAAGTTATAAGCAGACAAATACAGCCAGATGAAACTTTCACTGGATAAAAAAAAAAACATTTCTTGCAGGTGGGGAAGCCACACCACCATAATCTTTTGTTGTAGGTGACATTAATCCTCACCTCCCTACTTACATATACCAATTGCACAACTACCAAGAAATGGAAAAAGTGAAAAAATGGTTTACTGTCAGTGTTGTAACGGGAAACTGCACTAGAAATGGTGTATTATGACAAATAACAATCAATGAGTTTCAAATTACCTTGCTATGGATGGTGATCTTCCCTTCCAGCAATTCCATTAGTAGGGAAGCTTGCACAATTTTTTATAATCCACAGTACATGGCACTGAAGCTGTGATAGAAAACATAAAAAAATCTGTAAACAAAGCTCCACCACCATGAGCCGAACTTTACACTACTTCAGTACTAAGACCCCTCTTATTCCAAAGATATATGGCTTACCGAAGATACACAAGGATGATGAGGTACCACCAATGAGACCTATAGTCTCCGGTGCAGGTTGGTGCACCGAACCACTATCTATATATGTAGAAGGCCAGTTGCATCCTCTACTTGAAGATTGTCACACGATTCTCAAAGATACTAAAACTTTCCTTGAAAGATTACAGAATAGAATGTTAACTATAGACAGTGACTATACGTTTGTGTCTATGGACATTTAATCCCTATTCACTTCTATTCCAAATGCTTGGGGTATAGATAAAGTGAGGGATTTCTTAACTTTCAGTAGATGCTTTGATGATAACAAGATTTCACTTTGTAGTTTGATAGAACTTATATTGGAGAATAACATCTTTGTCTTTGAAGATCAGTTTTATCTTCAAAAGACTGGCATAGCTATGGGCACTGCTTGTGCCAATAGCTATGCCAGTTTGGCCTTGGTACCATGGGAGAAATACTCTCTTTTTTCAGGTAGTAACAAATTCCTTGGTAACAGCTTGTGGTATGTTCGTTTCGCTGACAATATTTTTTTGCTGTTGAAAGTTAACAGTTATGATTTGGAAAGGTTTTTTGGCTATATGCATAGTACTACTGACTTCTTGAAGTTTACCTACCAGTTTTCTACTACCAAAATTAATTTTTTAGATGTGACTGTCAAGAAATCAGAATTGAATTTGCTGCAGAGTAGGTTTTATAGAAAACCAACTAGAAAGAATGCCCTACTGCACAAAAAGAGTATGCACCCAAGACATATACCCAGAAATGTATTGAAAGGGAAAGTATATAGGGTGCTTAGGCTACATAACAATGATGAAGAAGCGCACATGGCGCTTGATGCTGTCCAACAAGAGTTTCTAGCTAGGGGCTACTCCAAGAAGGAGATTATTGATATGATAGATGAAGCTTGGTCACAGAGAGGTGAGAGGTGTAGACTGTATTTGAGTAAGATGGCACACACTTCTGAAACTGTCCCTGCTACTACCCGATTTAGGGTTGTCTTTCAATATTTAAGTGACATTAATGATTATGTCTTCATTATTAAAAGACATTGGAGTATTTTACAGGAAGTACCAGGATTGATGGATAAGATTGGTACTGTTCCTTCTTTCTCTTTTAGGAACAATAAAGGCTTAAAACAGCATCTTTGTCATAAAACTAAGGTCAATAAACCAACCGTTTCTATGCGCACTGGCACTTTTCCCTGTAGACGATGTTCGGCATGCCGATGCATCGACACAAGTACGGTATATATACACCCTACATGCCATTTTACTATTAAGAGTACTTGTTATGCTGATTGTTGCGCTACTAATGTAGTTTACTTCTCCTTCTGTCAAATCTGCCATGCATATTATGAGGGAAAAACCAATGGAATGTTTAAAGACAGGATGTTAGAGCACATGAGAGACATCAAAAATAGAAAAGAGAGCAGTGCATTAGCTAACCATGTGACACAAACAGACCACACACATACATTTAAATTCCTAGTCATCCAGTTTATACACCCTAATATACGAGGTGGAGATATTGAGAATCAGACTGAAGGCACAGAGCGGGAATGGATCCTTTTATTAAATGCTGAGAAACCTCTAGGGTTAAATGGGATGATGTCTTTGAAACCTTTTTTAAAGGAACGCCGCCTTAGACACCAGGAACCCATCACATCACATATACACACATTTTTACAGTGTTTTAACTACAGGAGTTCCTTGTTTTTAATTGTTGTGAGTTAGCATAGCCATATTTGTGTATACCTTTAAATGCTTGAGTATGTGATGTATTCAAATTGGTGAAACATCAATTAATTAATTAATTTTATGTGTTATTTAAAGTGCCTTCTATTGTATGCCACTTGTCTGATGAAATGATATTGATTATCGTGAAAGCGCTCACTTTTGTTTGTGCTTTGCATTAAACGTTGTTGGTCCATGGAAGTTTTGGTGCAGTTTATTATTAATTTTCTTTATGATTACTTTTTGTCTGCACCACTCTGTACCCGGAAACCGTCTTCATTATTTTTTCAACTATACACTGCTGTCTGATAGACATATCTACAAAGCTGTCAATCGAAGATATTTTACTGCTTTGTTTGATGAGGAGAATGTGTGTGCCTTCTGTGGAAGGTTGGATGCCGGGCTGGCAACTCGACACCATAAAACTCCACTGCCAATCATGAGCGGACAGATGATCCGCTGTGGCGACCCCTAACTGGGAAAAAGCCGAAAGAAGAAGAAGTTTGATGAGGAGAATGTATATACATCTACATGTAGGTTACAGAATATTTTAATAAAACATACATTTCCTTTACAAATGATAGGTAAGTTTTATGTAATCTGTCTTTTGCATTGTTTTTAAAACAGATATATAGTTAATAAAAATTACTTGTACAGAGTTTTAAAAACCCGTAGGTACACACTCCTCATCCAATGCATGAACGCAAACTGTCACAAACTCCACCACAAACAAAAAGGTCAAGCACTGAAGGCAGTACTAGAAAAAAATCTTCTTTAATATAAATGAAGGTTAAGCACTTTCACCCACTAAGCATAGGCTTCATCAGAACAATATTACAAGATCTGCAATCCATTTAAATACTAATTTTGGCACCAAAATGTCCATTTAAATTCTTTTTTCTTAAAGTGAAAATGCATGATATATACTTCACATTGTATATTGAATGAATTGTGTTTCATAAAAAATGTAAATAATTATGCTATGTAAAAAGATAATAATGAATAAATGCATCACTCCAATATATTAAATATGTAAAAAATAAAATAATTAATATATATATATATATATATATATATATATATATATATATATATATATATATATAATGAAAAAAAATATATATTAAATTAATAACATTTTCACTTAAGCAGGATGAACATCATATATGTTCAATATAAAAGTAATTTCTACTAACTAAAGTTCCTACTCGTATGTATATATGAAGAATTGTTGTAAAATATAAAGAATATATAATATAAAATTCATTAATATATCAACTAATAATGCATCTGAATGGCACAATATAAAAAATATAAAAAAATGAAAAAATATAAAAATATATTTCATTGACATAGAAGTGTATATATATATATATATATATATATATATATATATATATATATATATATATATGTACACACACATATATATATATATATATATATATATATATGTATCTATAGATAAATATATATATATATATATATATATATATATATATATATATATATATCCACAAGGTATAATTAAATACATACCATTTCATTCTCCTTATGAACTCACATATACCTGAACATTAATACAACTAAACATAACTTCATTTGCATTTTTGAATCAAAACTGGTTTAATTGTAATATGATCATTGAGCCCAGGCAGTGTAGATGCATCTGTGAAAAGTTGCCACCAGACCTCCTTATATCCCAGAACAGCCTTGTAGTTGCCTCCCCGGGGATCTATCTTAATATTCTCCAAAATAGCACACTTAAATGTATGATGGTCACCCCATTTTTCAATGTGTCTATAGTGTGCATTGTTGTTGTCACTTCTTCTAATACTGTACTTATGATCATAAATTCTCTTTTTTAGGCTCCTTTTGGTCTTTCCTATGTAATACCCTGTAGATGCTATGCATTTAGCCATATATATCACTAGTTTGGAGTTGCAGTTCCCCTGCCTAAATAAAATCTTTGTTTTATTAAGATTGTCCAATGTCACTCCTTCATCTTCCAAAATAGTGTGACATTGATTGCAGCAACCACATTTTGTTGTGCATTTAGTATTAGTATACCGTCCACTATTTATTCTACCATGCTCTAAATGCATCCTTATGTTACATCCCATTTTGAACACAAAATTAGGCTTTTCCCCAGTATATCCCTGATTTCCTTATATATATATATATATATATATATATATATATATATATATATATATATACATATATATATTAATTATTTTATTTTTGTTCTGATTAAGCCTACGCTTAGTGGGTGAAAGCGCTTAACCTTCATTTGTATTAAAGAAGATTTTTTTCTAGTGCTGCCTTCAGTGCTTGACCTTTTTGTTTGTGGTAGAGTTTGTGGCAGTTTGCATTTGCGCATTGGATGAGGAGTGTGTTTTAGTCGACTGAACGCTTATTGAAAAACCCATGGGTGCAATTATTGAAATGTAGAATTATTCATGTATCTCCACCAGAGTACTTATTTATGTAAACCAGTAAGAAATACAACACATATAACTGCTTATTTTGTTGTGTATAAAATGAGTAATATCTAATTAAATGGTGATATTAATTTGATATTGTATAGGCAGACCAGGGTATTATGAATTATCTTAACGTGAACCAAAAAGTAAACAAAATGGCTTACATGCATTTACAATTTTATTATTGTTCATTTTGTATTTAGTTATATTTTATTTACCAGCCGTCTCTGCAAATAATTATATAAAACTAAATAAAAACACATAACAAATAGCACGTTGTTTTTGATGTTTTGTCATTAGAAACATTTCATACAATCCAAACCCAGTGGGAAATTCTTAAACTTAAAAAGCAGGAAGTTAACCTAGATCAGAATTATCTTTATCAAATTCAAGACAGCTTTTACTCTGGGAATATCCTACATAAATATTCAAAGGTATTTCTGAAAACAAAATTAGTCAACAAATCATTTTAAAGCCACGAAATCTGAATCTGAATGTGAGTATAAGCAGACAGTTGTTCTTCAAAATATGAACAGATGAGTATCAAACAGGAAATTAAAGTCTGTACTGTTTTGAAAGGCTTTTTATAAAGTTTTGTACAGTGCTGTTCTTTATCATGGTAATTGTACTATTAAATGGAAAAATTGGTTTATTGTGGTTTAAAGTCAATGTAAGACCTAATGAAAAATGCAACAAACTATTGCATGTTTGGAATGAACATGCCTGCTGTGTGCCTGGTTTCATACTGGATGTAGCATTCAAGTTGAATTGCAAACACTACTCTAGCATTCTTTATGATCATGATAGGTTGTGGATTTAAACAGTAAAAATAAAATCTATTAGAAATTATTAGTGAGCCATTTGAACTGATAAAGTGCTTAATCTCCTTTCAATAAAAAAAGGAAACTGTGCAACCTAGACCTCTAGCAGCAGAACTAAATTATATGCTGCTTGGATAAAATTACAGAAAAAGATACAGTGGTGTAATATATCAAAGCTTAAATATTCATCATAAAAGTATCTGGAAGTATCAAATAGTACACTGTAAGTACAGCTGATAGAAGCACAGGTACTGACAGAATATTTGTTTGCTATAAGTGACAGAGTAAAAGTAAAGGACTAGATAACACGTTATCTCACAGTACATGGTCAAGAAGAGGAAACTGCCAGAAACGGCATTTATCCTTAGCCCTGTCTTTTACCACAATACAGCAGAAAATTATTCATTTATGGTAGCCTTTACTCTGCAGTGCTGGAAGAAGAACCATTAGTTAGCAACATGCTTGTTTGTTTTACAGTAAGGTAAATTACTTCTTCTACATTTACCTGTATATTATTTCAAGTACAGGTACTAACTGCTACCACAAAGCCATTTTGATAAAGTTAGGAGAGCACACTGTTGTCAAGCAATTCATTCCATGTAATTGCTAATACAGGACCTTAAACATTCCAAATCAAGATACAAAGGGAGAAGTGAGATCGCGTCTTGTGATTTATTGCATTGTGGTCAACACTGAATAAGTAACAGAATACATATGAGTTAAATAGGGTCACTAAATTTGTATATACCAACTCAAAGGGGCATCATCTTTGGCATTATAGTAGCAGCTTACAAGACCTTGTAGGTGTTAAGAGCTCTCATTAAAAGCTTGAAATGTTTTCCTGAAGAATATTTCATTACTTCAAAAAGAAGGAGAAAATCATTAAGGTTTTATTTATAACTGTTAATAAAACAAAAAATATAGTGTAGGATTATAACATCCCAAATAATGAGAAATGTTTAGAGATATAATACCTATATTAAAATATGTTTTCTAAAACATTGTAGTTCATATTTCAAGAGTATGTTGAATGCTAAACAGGGCAACTCTGAATCCCGTATAGTTACTACAGAAAGACAGCTGCTCTGGTGGAGTACAGGTATCAAGCCCAGACTGTGACTCAATTCACCCATTTGATTAGTGGCTTGGGAGAGTGACAGAATGGCAGGGGGGAATGGGAGTGCCCATCCCAGGGGAGGGCAGTACATGAGCAGCTCTTGGTGATGATCCCTGGTGGATGCCAGGGACATCACTAGAGGGGGCATAGTCTCTGGGATGACATGGAGTGAGCCTGGCTGAGTTGTTGCAGAGGCAGGGTGATATGCTGCTTGCTCACACTGCAAGTCGACCTTGGATCAAACTACATTGTCACAAAGAGGAAGTAGAAAAACAGGTAGGTTATAGTACAAAAACAAACTGGATGGCTGCTGAGACATGCAGAGCCCACAATGCCTAGAATCTGTGACTTTCCCCAGCAATACCAGAGTAAGTCACAGGAGGGGTAAAGAGTTAGCTGGTAGACCCAGCACTGCTGGGGCATGGGGGCTGGGCCAATAATAATAAGAGAAAAATGCGACAAAACATAAAATACTAAAGAAAGACATTGCTACTCATTGTTATCAAGATCCACTACTTAATTTCGGAACAGACAACATTTCAGAGTATTTACTAAGTCAGGAAAAAAGCAGTTAAACAGTTGTTCTTGTATAGCAAACCTGTTCTAAATGAAGTATCCCCTCTCTAGTAATAAATCACAGTTGCCCCTATGTTCCAATTAATTTTAAATCAGACCTGTCAAAGTACAGATTAATAAGCTTCATTGCAAACTAATAAGGATAAAATCATCACCATAATGTAAATGCAAATTAAAGATTTGGCACTGATGAATGAAGAACACAAAAGCAACAACTGCCACTTACTGTACCTGGAAATATATTGTTTTTCATTTTAAAAGAGTGTTCACCTTAAAGAATGCTCAGCAGGTATGGTAATCACATTTGTTTGCTTGTTGCCCCAGGTAGACACAAACATTACAAGAAAGCACTTTCGTAATAACAGTGCTTAAATAACTGAAATGCAGTTATCCAAAAACAGCAAACCAAACACTCTTATTGCTTTTCTGGTCATTTAGGCCCAATAAGAATTTAAAGTCAAAATATTAATTCAGATAATTAGCCATCAAAATGATAATTTGCCAGATCCATGGGCCACTCACATCAAATGTTTCAGTGTCATGTCTACAGTGTTATCTAGACCCCAAACACATCAGAAACATTCATAAGACAGTCAAAGGTAAGAAGAAATTACTACAAAATATTTCAGTTACTGAAGGTATAAGTGAACCTTCAGGACAAAGTATTCAGGATTTGCCTAGCTGTGACCACTGTCAAACCAGAAATAACATCTACATACAAGTAATCTTAATTACTACCATACATACTTTCCATGAGTAAACTGAATGAATTTAATATCTCATATTTCTGAGACTACATGTGAGGCAAGTCATTAATGCAATCAGCATTATCTTCTGTGGAGGTAACTTTCCCTTAATATGATGTAATTGTTTCCCAACGTAAGCTATATGAAGCCACATCATCTTAGTCATAAACCCTGAATTGTCTTCTTATGCTTCCTACTATGCTGATCTTTCTTTGCGTTTGCATTAAATTCATCTCATTGTCTTCTAGTTCCTTGTCTTCCACATCCATCCTTTGCTTAACTAAAACATCCTCCATTTACCTACTTCCACATTCTCCACTCTTTTAAACCCACACCCATCTTCTAAAATCCACTATCTCATTACATTGTGCTACCTTATTTGTAATCACTTTCCTTTGATGTCAAATGGCAGATCTCATTCAATAATTCCCCCTTTGTGCACTCTAATAACTGCTATGGCTGTGGAGAGTTTCTGTGTTTTAAAAAGACTCCTGAACCACATTCACATTTTTATATGCAAACAAACGGATACCTTCTCAGGTTTGGCCACTCTCTGCTTATCATTTACATATATTACATATATTCTAGTCTAACATCTATGGTGACATCTTCAGTAAATTCTCATTAAGGCCAGAGCTCCTGTGTGTATGCAGGCCTTCTTAACAAAACTGTTAGTAGGTCCGTATTTCACAGCAAGTTTCAATACAGTACTTGACTCTGCTACAGTGCTACAGACAATGGTTTTTATTTCGTTGTATTATACGTCTGTAGTGTTCATGGTGAGTGTTTTTTGTTATTTAGTCTTGTGTTAATTTCACTTATTAATTTGCATAGTGTGAATGCAAAAGATTCAAAACAACAAGGTCTTTCAAACAATGAAAGGGGAAAATAAATAAAAATCTAAATATTTTATTAAAGGAATTCATGTCTACTGCTTGGTAAACAAAAATAGTCTCATGTAACTATAAATTTATATCTGGATGAAAATTAAATCAAATTACTGGAAACTGTATTAAATGAAGTTCCAAACAGAATATTGAAAACGTCACATGAAGAAAGATATATAATTAAAATGAATATGTGGTATAATATGGATCTATGGCAATAAGTCTGAGAAAGATTTTGGCGAACTTATTTTGTAAAGAAAGTGGTGACATATTTTCATTATTAATTTAACTGTTTTCTGCATGAGCAAATAAGTATAGTTTATTATATTAAAAAAAACTCCAAACCAACAGATCTGACTACGAATTTGTACACAATTATTGAAAACAAAAATTGTCTTTTTGAATGTTGCATTAAAGAAGATTGATGGTAATGGAATTGAAATGATGTATATCTAGCAATATATATTATTTTACAAGATCAAGCCAAGCTTCCTTTACCTAAATGGCTTTCTGCTCCACAGAAGGTTTATAAAACTAAAAGAATAATGGATATGGAACACTGGCAATATCATATAGGTTCATAGGTAGTTATAGGTTGCAGTACAAAATACTAGTGAGCACCTGGCCAAATTTCCCAAGTGTCCTAGAGCACTGTCTATTTAACCATCTTGCTCAGAGTGTTATACAGCAGACAAATGGAGGTTGGAATAATCCAGTGCTGGACTCCCGGAAAAAGCTAAGTTATGGCACTTAGTCTTAACCTTGTACACAGTCTACCAGACAAAATTCAAAAGTGTTAGTTTCCACTGAGGTGTGAACTACATCGATGGATTGAAAGTCAGTAGTTCTAGCCATTACACATGGAACCATGTCTAATGGCTCCTTTGGATAATGAACCCATGACCTACTTACTGCATGTGAAGCAGATGTGATAACTGCTACACTCCAGAGTATGCATGTAAACATGGTAATGAATGAACAACAGCCTGATTATTAAATAATGGTTATATTAAGGAAGGTACAAAGAAGGCATTTCTGACAATGGCTAATGGAGAAAAAGGTGCTATTATGGTATCAGCACATAGAAGATACTAAAAATTGGAGAATGAGGAAACCCTTCCATTGTGAATGCTTACCAGATATTCCTAATATAATTGTGCTCAGTTGCATTTTTTCAGCTCTCTGTTTGTAAAATGCTTGTAGTTGTGGACTGGGATTTTAAGCAAATGAGCTATATATGATCTATATAACAGTCCCCTGCTAATCCTATGGGATCTTAAACATTACCAGGTAAACTGAGATGTATGTCTATAGTGAGTCCTAGATTTAACCTAGGCTTCTTTGCAAGGGCAGAGTATGGTACCTCTCACTTGGAAGGGCCATCCCTGCCAGGTATCTAAACCACATTATCTGACCTCTCAATATGAAGGAACAACAGCTGTACACTGAGATCCTCATAAATTGTCAAGATCCACACTGTATTAAGGTGAAAACCTGCAAAATCAGCTCATTTTTACCAACTGCATCCATGATCTTATAATTCTGGTTATTGCACAAAGCTCATGTAGGTTCACAGGATATGGTTCACAGGATATTACTGGGTAATAGGTCCAGAAGACCATAAAGAGCTTAGGCAATGCAAATCCCAGTATTTGTTTCCTATAACTGCCAGGGCCTGAGTACACAGCTCATGAGTGATTGTCAGGGACTGAGTACACAGCCCATGAGTGAATTTACAGATTCCCCATCCTCTCATCAAGACAGGTTTTTAAAGAGCGCTAGGGAGCTCCTTAGATGTGAAGTAGGATCTTGTTCGATAGCTACAGGGTCTTTTGGGAGTGATCTCTAACATACCAACAGATTATGATTATATTGTAATATAGGTTTAGGTCCTTAGAGTGTGTCTGATTTGTATTTTAAGTTTTTCAGTTGTGTAAGAGGTTAAATAGTACTGGGTCTGTCACAGATTTGTATGTAAAGCAGAGGTTGCCATGTAACTGCAGAGTAAAGTGAGAGGGTTCTTAAGCAATCTGTGTAACTTAAACCGCTCATAATCAAGATTTTCTAGCTAACTGTTATGGTCCTTCTAGCTGGGCAATGTGTTTGGTACAAGTCAAAGCAGGCATTATATTATATTAAGGACCTGATTAGAGATGAGTAAAGGGAGATGAGAATATTTTTCTATATCCCTTTTACTCCCAATCCTGAAAAACATCAAGTTCTTCCTCCAAGACATAAATCCATTTGCTCTCCCATGCTGTGTATCATCAAAAGGCATGAAGTCCTGTCTGCAAGGGACATTCATCCATATAGCCATGGGGATACTTCATGCTCTAACTGACAACCCTGGCATGAGAGTTTATGTATTTATAAGCCCTAAATGCCATCCTGCATTCCATATTATAGGTCTTGTGCCCTAACACTGGAGGGACAGATAGTTTATGTATTTATAAGCCCTAAATGGCATCCTGCATTCCATATTATAGGTATTGTGCCCTAACACTGGAGGGACAGAGAGCCGGTTGGGGACCACTACATCCTCCCTTCAGGCTGGGTGAGCTATACCTGCTTATTTCCAATCATCCAGTTCTCAGAATTTTAGTGTCAGAGACATTGCTTGAACTTTGGTCATATGGGGAACAGTCAAGGTTTTACCCTTTATGCTAGAGAACAAGCTTGAAGCTTGGTGGGGGCAGTAACTTCATTGGATATGGAGGATATGACTTCAGCAATTATTTGGACCAAATAGAATGATGTCCTAAAACCAGCTGACACATATGGTCAAATGAGAGTTCATCCTCCATGTATGGGACTAGGTCCCCAGTAATGGTATCAGCTTTGTAGAGGGTATCATTTATGCAGTAGGTGTAGGAAGGGTCTTGTTTCCTAAAGAGTACTGTATTGCATTTTAGTATTGAGCATGAGCCCATGGTCATGTTGCTAGGTACTACTGTAGATTAGACTCTCTTACAGGAGATAGGTATGAGCTGGGGTGTTAATAGCAGTGCAGTCTTCAGTACACATAATCAACCACAGTCACTTGATGTTAGCTTATTAATCAGAGGAATATATTATACTAAAGAAGAAAGATCTTTGGGGTATCACTAGTCATACATCTTTTAGAGGAAAGTGTGCCATCAACCCTCACTGTGTATGTGTGTGTGTGTGTGTGTGTGTGTGTGTGTGTGTGTTCTGTTAGCGAGCCAATTTGCTATCTAGTGGGTTGCATATACAATAATATTTTGGTATTTAGGTAGGTATTATTTTCAATAATTACTGTGCATAGGATAGTGTCAAAGGTCAGGTAGGCAATATCCACTGACTGGTCATTATCTAGTGCCTTAATCACCCCTTCAAAGAAGTTCAGCAGATTTATTGGAAAGGAGCTGCCATTCACAAAGTCAATTTGATTTGAGGGACTGCAGGTTACTGATCTCATTATTTATGAGTTCTGCTGTAATATACTCCCATGAATTTTCCAGTAATGCTGGTAAGCCTAATTGGTCTGTGACACCGAGGGTCAGTGGTAGGGCCACTTTTGTATAGTGGAGAGGCTACAACTGACAAATTGAATGATGTGTTTATTGCTTACTAAGAGACAGCAAAGTATGTTGTCAGAACCCATACAACTATTTATTTTTTTGTTTTGCAGAGAACATTTAGAACCCATTCAGAAATGGGGTTGGAGGGACAGTAGGGTATGGGAAGAAAATGCATGGGGCAGAGCTTGGAAGAATTGGAACTAAATTGTCCATGAGTCTATTAGCAATATCTTCCAGGTCAAAGTAAATTATGCCATTAGAGATCAGTACTGTATAATACATGGCATTATAATTTGTAGTTCCTAAAATAGTGACAGAGAAACTTATGATTGTCTTTTGAAGAGATGGTAATATCCAGGTCATACGTGGCTTTACAACTTTCAGTCTTATACCTGGGCTCTCTGTAGACCAGGTTATGGTCACTTCTGTAATGCAAAGATGAATTTATTCATTAATGCAAGAATTGTTTTTTCTTTATACTTGAGTTTATTGATATTGTGGGTTCACTTAGTGGCTTATTCTTACATTTTTAATCATACTTAACAAATTGGGATGGGTGCTTTATTGTAGAAATTAAGATGAGCTGTTTATGTTATATGGTCTCAGAGGAGGAGAGAGGTTTTAAATTTCATTAGGTCATCTGGGAGTGCTTCGAGGTTGGAGCCAAGGAAATTCTGGATAAGGCAGAGTTGGATGGAGTCATAGGCTGAGTTCTTAAAGAGAATGTGACAGCCCGATTGTCAGATTTAATCATGGAGCACGAGTATTTGGGTGTGGAGCAGGACAGGGCTGTATTTGTATGAATGAGGTCAAAGAGATTGGAACCTCTAGTAGGAAAAAGTACAATATGATCAAAAGAGTTGATGTTAATGACATTCAGGTACTACTGCACATATTTTCTGTTGACTGCATATATTTTCCAGCTAATGGAAGAGTAGTTAAAGCAAATCAGCATGATATTTTATGTTCAGTAGGTAGGGACTATAGCAGGCTAGAGTAAGTGCAATATTCAAAGGCAGTGGGTGTCATAGAAACGGTTCTATCATTGGCAAAAATATAATAATTGGACTTCTTATTTTATGCTAACACTATCTAGGAGTTAGCGGTTATGATAGGTGAGTGATCTGTAAATTGACAGCATCATTGTATTACTCAGCTCCAGCTTTACTTTCAGAATCAAGCACAATGCATGCCACTTTACAAACACTGTGTCACTCTTCTGTGAGGCCTTTCAATCCCCTCTGCCTTTACTTATGAGCAAGAATTCAATATACTTAAACTCCTTCACCTGTGCTAGCTGTGTCACTCTTCTGTGAGGTCTTTCAATCCCCTCTGCCTTTACTTATGAGCAAGAATTCAATATACTTAAACTCCTTCACCTGTGCTAGCTGCACCCCCCCCACCCCCCCCCACACACACACACACTGGCTGACAGTCGTGTATTCTTTTCTGTGAGAGAAGCACAACCTCCGATTCAAGAGGTTTATTTTTATTTCACCCCATTCACATTCATGCAGAGGATCACAACCACTTTAGGAAATGAGGGCAATGCTGTCAGCTTGCAACAAAGATCCATCCTACATATCCCTAAAGTATATGTCCTTCAAATCTCATCTGTGCCATGCTATCTTATCCATAAAGAAGTCAGAAATAGGAGATGTGGTCATGCATTCTCGTGGCCTAGGTCTATGCTGTTCTTGATGTTATTTGACTTGATGTTAAGAAGGGGAGCTCAAATCTCAGTCAGCAAACACAGAAGCCAAAGGTCATGCAGCCACAGTCCCCAAAGACCCCCCCCCCCCAATACTTTCGTAGCAAATCCTAATAGACGTTTCTAGGTGCAATATCATGTGCCTGCTGCAGATCCATAAAGCACATTCAGGTCATACTAGCAAGCTCAAAGGACTCTTCTAATACCCGCATAAGGACAGAGTGGTTTTACTGTTCCACATAAAAGAAAATGATCTGCATTGCTGCTTCTGAATAAAAGGATCCATTATCAGATGATGCCTGCTTTCAGGTAATATCATGTAACTTCCTTAGGTAAGCTGAAGAGGATATGATCCCTTCATGAATGAAACATACCTTTCTGTTTCTCTTTTATAAAATGAAGACCAAAACCCTAGTCTGCCAAACCTCCCTGTCTCCTACATAACAGGATAAACTATTTCCTTAAATGTGAACAACTACCTTTTCATTCCTTATACCTTCTTACTCTCCCTTCATCACAGACTTTCTTACTGCTATCTAATTCTCTTCCCTGACTTTATCTCTAAATATACCTTAAGCCTGTTTTTCCCTCTCTTCATACTGCAATTCCTATCTGTATTAGACTAACCTACCTTTAATTTCTCTGCAAACTAAAATTTCTCTAAATATTAAATGATTGTCATATACCTTGCACTGATTCTTAACCAATGTTTTTATTTTATGTATAATTTGTTGCAATTATCTAAATTGCAGATGTTTTTGTTTTATTTTTTAAGATTGTAAAATTATTGTTCTTAAAATGTTTTGGAATAATTTGGAGCTTTTCTACCCTGGCCTCCCTTGAAAATGGGCTTCTACCCAGTCAGACTTTCCCGGTAATCAAATGCCAGTAAATAACAGTGAAAATGAATAATAACCACAATACTCCTACAATATTTAGTGTCTTCAGCATTTCAGACTTGATCTCATCTACTCTTGCAGCCTTGTCTCTGATGAACTGTTTAGCTGCAACAGTTCCCCATGTAGAAAAAAATGACTCAGTTCCCCATTTGCTTCTGGTACTATTTCTACAAATGAGGTTTTAACCAAATGGTACAGGAGTTCTGCAACATATTCATTGAAAATTTTCACAATGTGCCCAGTCAAAATCAATATTTCTTCACCCATCCCTCAGACAGCCTGGAAAATGTTCCACACCTTCCATTTTCTGAGTCACTAGGCAGTTTGCCATAACTTCTTTTTAAACATTAAAAGGCTTTAGCAACTGCTTTGCCAAACCTTCCCCATACTTGGCCTTTGCTTCAGTGGCTACTGTAGTTATTGTCTTCTGGTCCATTAAGCATATCTATGGTCTGTTGTTTAAGAATATTCAAAAAATACATAACTACACACACACACACACACACACACACACACACACACACACACACACACACACACACACACACACACACGCACACACGCACACACAATCACGCTAAGTTAATAGTTTAAAGATTTAAAGGCCCATGTTGTATAATAAACATTACTACCCGCGGTAGTGGTGCTGCGGTAGCATTGTCGCCTCACAGCAAGACGTTGTCCCATTCGATTCTCAGCTAGAGCGTCTTCTGTGTGGCATACGTGAAGGGGCGTGCCTTCGTTGAAGGTTGTGCGTCAGGGCTGGTAACCTGGCATGTAAAAATCCACTACCAAACATTAGCAGACCAGAGTTCCACTGTGGCGACCCCTAACTGGGATAAGCCGAAAGACACAACAGCTAGTAATAGTTAGTCAAACTTGAAAATATAAATGCTCTAACAAAAAGAAAAATCCAATAGCCTTGGAATATGAGGTAAAGTTGCAGAGCCTTTCTTTAATTTTTTACAACAAATTAATTCAGTGACTGCATATAGACTACAAAGAGCAGTAGCTTATAGAATAGTAGGAGACCATAGGGACACTGGATTGCTTGTTTTTATTACAGAGATTCATGGCTGCTTCATTATTCAGTTACCTGAAACTTTAGGTGGTCGATATAATGTTAATGCACACCAAACACTTCTGCAGATGAGAACAAGCAGTGGCGGCTCAAGGTTCCTTTTCTTGCAGGGGCACAGTAGTTAGCTGGTTGGGGACATAGGAAATCTGATGGGAAAAAAAAGCACCAAAACACAATACTAGTAAAATATAGAATAGATGATACATGGTAACAACTCACCCATTATCCAATGTTAAAAATAAAAGATCATTTCCCTATGAAAAAACAGTGAATGCCATGATCTTACAAATCATGGCAATGTTCACAACACAGAAAGAAATACTATTTGTCATGCTTAAGGATTATGGTTTGTATGAAGTGTTGGCATGCTACAGTGTAACAAACAAGTGTGCAGCTACCAATATAACAGATATGAGAACATTTCATGCACAAAGACATTTGTGCCAAAGTAGAAAGAGAGGGAAAATACCATCATCCTATATTCAAAAACAGGAAGTCAAGTTTATTTTGTTTGGTATGGCATTGTAAAGAAATATTCTACAGCACATTTTGCCAACATTCAAGATAAAACACACATCTTCCCACTGTGGACACCAGTGAATAGCAATGAAATTTAAATGTCTGTAAATGTTTTTTCAAGTAGAAGCAGGAATGGCCAGTTAACAGCTCCTGGTTTACAGGGATAGTTTTGATACCTCAGGAAGAATGTGGCAGAGGGTCTGTCAGCTCTTGGACTAATAATTGGAATCCTTAAAATATGCAGTTCAACTAGTTTACTTTTTGGGCATTTACAATTACTGTTAAAGAGATAAGAGCTACTCTGAGAACACAGATTAGAGTAATTCAAACAAAAATGAATACAGGTTCCAGAAGCTGTGCAAAATCCCTGTGACCCAACACTATTGCCATGCTGTTTATATGGAAATGAAAAAAACATTTCCTCATGTTTAGCATGACTCATATAAAGGAAGCATAAAGAGGATTCTGGGAAATAAAACACCAGGGGCCCATTACAGCATCAGGTCCATTGAGATATAATAACCATAACAATAACCTTAACCACTATATCATTCATATAATCAGAATATAAACATATATAATGGAATCAATGAGATATATGGTAACTGATTTTTTTATTCATTTTTACTTTTTTCTGATAGCATTAATTCTACTAGACCAATGGATTCTTTTAAGGGAAGACCCAAGATGGTATTCATACTGGCTATGGAAAATGTGGGCAGGGCACTAGGATCTTTTACATCCACCTGAGCTACCAGCAACTCAGGCAGATGGAGTTTTGGTTTAATGTTTCATCTGAAGGACGGCACATCCAGGAGTGCAGCACCCCCTCCCTCCGTGCTGCATTTCAGTGTCAGCATCGGAAAATTATTCCAAGTACCTGGTGTATGAATTGACACCACAGCCTTCTGTACTCAAGGCATGTGTAAACCCTGTTTAGCTAATGAGATTTCAAATAAACGTTAACTTCCCCACCCTCGCCAAGGAAAACAGCACTGAAAGACCAAAACTGTACAGAGCAAATGTAACAACACAACCCCCCCTTGTACTCTGTTTCTGGTTTGCTGAAATAACACCAATAGAAATAATTTAGATCTAAATGTTTTTGGCTAGCACAGTACATTTGAACTTATTTGGTTAAAAATTCTGGATGAAACCAAAAATATTGGTGAGATATAATCAGTATTTTTTTAAATATTACTATAATTTGCTTAAAGTTAATACAACAACAAGAACTGTTACACTGATATACATTTTTTTAAAACAATGACAAGTATAAAACTCTAATGACTGGCATTACTGACTAAAATCCTAAATGATTTACCAGGAAATCAAAAATATTATGAAGGATAGGGCAAACATTTGAAACAAAATCAGGGACCTTTTGCAAAAATGGAGATGGCTGAGAGGTATTGTAGCACTCAAAGGGGAACGTATGGTCACAATAATCCATTCCGTGGGGTCTATGGTTGGCTACAGAAAAGAAATATTCACAAACCACTAAATATTGAACGCAATACATCAAAATGTAACATTACCAAATGCACATAACATTGAAAAATCATTTATCAAATGGCCATAGCTGGCCACTAACCAGGAAGTAACTTGATGCGTAAGGTAAATGAAGAAAACCTTTTAAATGTTCCCTTTTCCCACTGTAGTACGATCTGAGAGTTGGTATATGTAGTTAGAGAGGGTGTGGGGGGCAAAGACCCCCACCTTGGTTGGTTGTGTTCACGATGTTGACCAACTATGGCCCTTAGATGAATGATTTTTCAAAGATATACATGTTTGGTAATATTACATTGCAATGGTTTATGGTCAATATTTGGCAGTTTGCAGATATTTCTTTTCAGTAGATGAACATAGGCCTATTCCAGGATTTTAATACTTGTTTGGATGTGCAGGATTTTAAATGATGCCGTTATAATTTTCTGAATATTATAAACTTTCTATGTACAAGTCTCAGCAGTAGAATTTAAACATTTACAGTTTTAAATGACTAAGAATTAAAACTGTATATCCTTAAATTCTTAAGCTGAGGTTTACTAATTTTCAGAAAGTTTAGCATGGCTTAACATTACTACAACATGCATAACATCAGGAGTCAAAGGAATTAAAGAAAATGGAAACATATCCAATTTCCCATCTTTAAAATATGGAACACTGTACAACATTTCATAAAGTAGAACAGATGGATAAAATATGGATTATTTACCAACAATTAGGAAGGGAGCTCAGAGTATGGTTAAAATTTTACATTCTACTTATTCTACCACATACCCAGTTCTTCAATCATTACAGACTCTCAGATAAAAGAGCTCAATTTTTAAATATATAAAGGCTCCAAATGGGGTAGCCAGGCCCCCCCCCCAAAAAAAATGGAAAAAACACCCCACAATCAAATCCAGTTAAACTCAAGCTATACAAGTAACAGCAGACTTGCAACATCTTGAATAGCATACTGTCCATAACACCGACCAGCAAGAAACTACAGTTATGGTCAACCTTCCAAATTCAAAATGTAGAATACTATACTGTTTGCATAATGTGGAACGGACATGTAAAAAGTGACATATACACTAACAACTTTGCTTACTATAAAAAGTCACTTGATTGCAGCATAACATTTGCTTTTTTTATTTATAAGAGAAAAAAAGTTATACATTATTTGCATGCACGGACACACACACACATCAGTTACAGACACTTTTATAACTGCACATCTCAGATATTTTTCTAGAGATTAAGTGAATTAATACATTCATAAATAATTGCCCAGAAATGTATTTCACCTTGCTGATGTCAGAACCATACAGTACAAATGCCTTCTGCTCTTTCAACCTCTTAGGTCAAGAATCAGCTGCAGAAACAAGGAACAAAATCAGGAACAGTTTTTAAATATTTCTATTATGTGCTTAGAAAGTTGATAGAATAATAAGATTTGCATTATGAAGCATTTCCTGAAGGATGTATTCTGAGGAAGTATTTCTGAAGGAAATCTGGAACTCACATGTCTGTCATTATCTATTGACCACAATCAGCAAGAATTGGTCAGAAGCCACAAATTTTACAAATTCCCAGTCATTGTCCACTCTTTCTAAGAATCATTTAACAGTCTTATTATTTTTTAGTTTTACCTTAATAGATTGAAAGAACCAGATCTATTATTGCTGCATAGTCCTGTCCAGTTCCATAAAAATAGGTCCTTTAATGTTTTATAAAAATGTAATAGGTCACCTTGCCTTTTTCTGTGGGAGGAAGAATATGTAGTCAAAAGTATCATAACCATCTGTTAAATTTGTAAACCTTTACTGTATACTTTCTAGGTTCAGTTGTCTTTTTTGTAGCATAATGACATAAAATATCATTGTACTCTATTTTGGGCCATATATTTGAGAAATACATTTAAGGAAATCATTAGTTCATGAGGAAATATATTTCCTGATACTTCCAATCATTGTACTGCAGTCCATTATTACTGAGTCCACATATTCACTGAAATTTAAATTATTTGTCTCTAAGCCAACATCTTTAAAGATGTCTACTTTTTCTGTCTCATTCATGTCTATGCTATAGATACGCCCCAAATTTTTCATGCCAAAACTCAGTTTTGTCTGTCTGGTATATATGATCATACTTCAGCCATGTTCATAGGCCATTTAAGCAAATATGCAACCTCAGAGAACTTCATTACAAGTGTGGTATTTAGATGATCTCAATTGTTAGTCATACGTTTTCTCAGCTTTAGACCATTGGCATTAAAACAGCAAACAATATCTGGTGGAAATCGGTTTATTTATTTATTTACTGACATTTATTTTTGGGAAAGTTTGACTGGACAAAATCCCGTTATCAGTAGGGGTCCTGGGAGGAAAGTTCCAAAGGGTAAAAATTACAACAGTAATGTACTGAATTACAACAGTAGATCAATATCACTCACAATAAATTATACAGTGGTAAGAGAAAAATATAATCAACAAACAAATCTATAGAAACTGTGTAACAAACATATTTGAAATAAGTAAGTATGAAAGAAAAAATATACAAGATAAATGCAAAATGACTATGAAAATTTAAAAAAAAATGAGAGCATTGGTGGCACAGGGTAAATGTTTCCCTCTGCAGAATCACACATGTGAGGAAGTATTGAGCTGAATATAATCAAACAGTAGTATAATGAAATAATAGCGATAGTTATAGGTCAATAGGAAAATCAGAACTATTGGTTTGAGACTGACTTAATAAGGGAGTTAGCATAAAGAATATGAGTATATATGGGAAATATGTCACTCATATACAGACTGCAGAGGTAGGGATCTAAAATAGATCTTCGAGGAACACGTTGACCATACCCGTTAATTACCCTTTTCCTATCATTTTATAATACCAGCCATTTCTTAGTATTTATCCACTGTTCAAGCCATTTAATTAGTGAGGCTCAGAAATCCAACTTACACAGCTTTCTATTATGAGAAGATGATCTAGCTTGTCAAAATGTGTATAAATTACATTCAATATAATATTATGATCTATTCCAGCAGTAATGTTATTATAAAAGAAGATTACAAGTATGCATTTACTATGCGTATGATTCTTTATGTCCTTTTTTGTACTGTAACAATCCTTCTGTTAGTGGCTTTAATAATCATATCTGATACCCCTTTCTTTTTGAAATTGACTGTTCTGGCACAAATGTTTGAAATGCCTGCCATGTCTGTCACTATGAGGCAGTACACATGGGTATCTATACAGCTTCCTCATCTTAACCTCTCATCATTACTCCATGGTAACAGAAAAACCTAACACCAGCTAGTTCAACTTTATTGTGTCTTGCATGTTAAGTAGAACTGTAAAAAAGCTGAACTCAGACTATTCTGCTTTGCCCATCTATTCCACTTATTCATAAGGTCTGGAAACACACATCCCAATCCTGTTTATCTCAGTCCTCGTATTTCCTACACTATATCACAATCCACCAGCTGCACTCTGTACCCGTTTGTAATCTCTCCTGTGAACCCCATGCAGTCCTGTCAAGCTAGACTGAAAGTTATATTTAGTAATGCTTACACCATGAACAGAAAAGTTGAGCAGATTCAGGCCTTCACTGAACTGTAAGACCTACATATCTAATGCATATGTAAATCAGGGCCCAAACTGTATATTAATAGATGTGGCTTTAGTACACCTGCTATAATCCATCCAAATAAGACAAATGCACCATTACAGCTGGCATTCTCTCCTGTGTTCTCAGAATGTTTGGCTTGTATCTGGTGCCATCCAGGCTAAGATAAATATATTAAACTGAAATATTGCACATTTCTGAGATATTTCTGAAGATTGGTGTTGTATTTTCAAATTATTTTATTGCATTTTTTCTGCATTTCATCACTGTAAAGTTTATTTACTTTTCCATGGTCTATCTGCTGTTTGTGCATTTTGTGTGTGTTCCTCATTGCTGACTTGTCTGTTTTAGAATCACCATGTAATTACTTCTTGTAGTTGTTTGATTTGTTTCTTGTACCTTTTCACTTTTAGCTAAATTATGCTTTTCATTAAGAAGATTAGGACTGCAGTTCTAGTGGCAGTAAAAAAGTAACCTTTTCTGTCCAAGATGGGAAAGACACAGGGAGGCTTAAGGTGAAATGACTTCATTGGCCAGAGAACTTTTAGTTGGTTCAGTTACTTTTCTTTGAGTCTATGTGCAGTGGCTTATAGCAGTGCCTCATATAGATGCAGGCACTTAGAAACAAAATTTTCAGTACAAAACTTTCCATGTAACTTTACTCAGTTTTTGCAAAGAGCAGCTTGTCTATGCAATAATGATCACAGCTTCAATAGCTCAGTCACATATAGTGCCTACATTACACTGTTGTACCACCCCTTTGTAGTTCACCTAAAAAAGACCTTTCACAAGGGATGGGCACTTTCCCAATTTCAAGAAAATCCAGCCAAGGCAGAAACCAGGAACCGAAACAAAATGTTCAAACCACTTTTTATCTTTTATTCCACGTTTTAAAAGCCAATGCTGCTCGGGTCACAAAACGAAAACCACACAGATCCAAGTTGAGCGCGCATTCACTTCGTATAATAACAAAGCTTCCTCAGAACATATTGCTTCTACTAATGCCCTTCTTTTATACACCTGTTAATAATCATTAATTGACATTAATTTACATCTCATTGCCCCTCTTAAATAGTAACCCTTTACACTCCACATTTACAAACTGCAAAATAAACTCTGTTCCAACCAAAGACTTTCACAGTTTATATAAAACAATGTCAGTATGTGTGAATATCTAGGTTGTCCTAACAATCCGATAAATGTCTTTAAAAACAATGAACTGGAGTGTGTTAAACTACACTAACTTAAATAATATACATAATTAATGTGAAAAGACTTCCCTTAAAAATGACAATTGCATAAAATGATGCAAAATTGTATAGTATAAAATGCAGTACAAGTAAAAAGGAAAAAGAAAAAAACCTTAAATGATTTTTTTCAAAATACATTTCCAACTAAACAGCATGTGTCTAACACCCTAAACCTTGTAAAAAAGCTGTATATTGGTCAGTACATCCAAATTACTTTGTTTCCCATGTTGTTTGTAAGGGAGATGACCAAGCTACTACCATAAACTTCAGTATAAAAGGACCATATTGTATTCAAATTTCTGATGTCTTGCTGTTATAACTTAGCTTGTCTTAATCTCAACACACTCTGTATGCTAATACTGTCATTAAGTCCAGGGGGTCTACTGGCATCCAATTTGAGTTGCCAATATAATTCCCTAAATTCCACTCGGAATTCCCAGTTGCCCCCCCTCGGGTCTAACATAACCTGTTCAATAACCGCAAATTTGATGTTCATGTTTTTGCATGTCAATGAATGTTTGTAAAAGGCGTTGGACTCTTTCCCCTTACTTATTTCGTATGTGTGTTCGTAAATTCTTTTTCTTAAAGTGCGGGTAGATTTGCCTATATAAAAACCTTTACATACCATGCATATCCCAATGTACACAATGCCCTTTGTACCACAGTTGTAATGACCAGATGGAAAAAGCTTGTATTCTCTAGAAGGAATGTAGATGCCTTGTTGGAGTAAGATGTATTCACATTGTCGACATGAACCACATTTGTGTGTACCTTTTTAGTGGTAAAATTCCTTGTTGTGTAACCTTTTATCTCAAACAAGTCTTTTAAATTCCTCCCTCTTTTTCTGATAAATCCAGGGTGGTTATGGATATAATTTCCAATTTCATTTCTCATTTTCAATATTGGCCAATATTTTCTAATAATACCCTCCACTCTATCAGAAGTGTCAGAGAAAGTATGTATCAGAGCTTGACTATATTCACTGTCGATACCATTTCATTTTTTTGTCCTAATAATGGAAAATATTTAGTCTTTCTCTCTTTTATTATTTCATTACTTAAAGTCTGTAACAGAGTCTGGATAGCCTCTTTCCATAAAAAGCTCCCTTATATTGTTAACCTCCTCCAGGAAAATCGCATCCTCACTTGTCATCCTGGATGCCCTTATCAACTGTCCTTTTACTATACTCTTTTTCTGGAAAAACGGGTGTCCACTCTGAAAATGTAGATATGCATTGGAAAAGGAAGGTTTTCGATATAGTTTTGAATGTAAATAGTCACATGAATCTTTATACAAGGTAACATCCAAATAATTGATACTTGTTTCGTTCAACGTGTAAGTAAATTTCAGAAAATCTGTACATACATTTATATATTCATAAAATTCAAGGAATGATTGTCTGGACCCTTTACAAAAAAGGCAAACATCATCCAAAAAACGGGTGTAAAAAAGAATGTGTTGCTTCCATGTTGTGTTAAAAATAAATGTTTTCTCCCAGAAATATAAAACACAGTTTGCGTAGATGGGGGCACATGCTGCCCCCATGGCAACACCCTTCTTTTGCTGAAAATGGTCGCCGTTGAAGTATACAAAATTATTCGTCAATACTGTTTCAGTAAATTCTAAAATTAAATTGACAAGGTGACTGTTTAAACCGGAATCCGTACTTAAAATTTCCTAAAACCATTCCAGTCTAATGGTGTGAGGAATACTTGGGAATAGTTCTACCACGTCTATAGTAACAAAATATAATTCGGTTTCA
This sequence comes from Protopterus annectens, assembly GCF_019279795.1. Taxonomy (NCBI): domain Eukaryota; kingdom Metazoa; phylum Chordata; order Ceratodontiformes; family Protopteridae; genus Protopterus; species Protopterus annectens. The sequence continues at coordinate 149,260,942 of NC_056731.1, forward strand.
ACTTTCCTTATTGGAATGTTCTTCAAAAATTCCCAAGAATCTCTACTAATATGTTGTACTGTGTTAATAAAATGTTTCAGTTGTGTGTCTATAAAAATAGCTAAAGGTTCCGTAATGCTCCCAGCTCCTGCTACAATGGGTCTAAATTTAAGTGGTTCTAACCCTTTGTGAACTTTTGTTATCCCAAATATAACAGGAAGCCTAGGATTTTCCACATGCAGAAAATTGTATAATTTCTCATTAATACTCCCCTGCAATAAATGGTCCATCAAATAGTAATTAATCTTAGAGTAGGCAATGTTTATTTCGTTACGAGATACTAACATATAATGGTCAGTGTCCTGTACAATATTGTATATGTAGTTCTCGTACATTTCCTGGTACATCATAACCACCCCACCCCCCTTGTCAGTTTTCATCACCCTTATTTTTTCTTCTCTCAATTTTCTTACTAATGTCTCTTCCTCTTCTGTCCAATTTTCATATACAAACTCACCGTGAGGTTTAATTTGCATCACGTCTCTTTCAACCATTTCTTCGAAAACTCTTAACACAGGGTTCGTAGGTGGCTTGAATGTACTTTTTTTATGTAAATCGTCATTTATGATGTTCTTTCCTTTGAAAAAAAACATTTAAATTTAACTGTCTTGTAAATAGCTTAATGTCTATCAATGTATCTACCAAGGACCCACCTTTAATGGGTACAAAATGAAAACCCTTAGTAAACAATTTGAAATACACATCCTCTATAATATTATCAGTGAAATTGTAGATCGTGAAATTATCCTTTCGATGCATAATGTCAGTATTATTGTCTTTAGAATCTATATAACTACTGGCCCCATACAAAGAATTGAAGGGGTCTGTATTGTATATCAATACATCTGAGCCCTCCCATGAAATCCCCCCCCCCCGTTCTCTGGGTGGCAGGGAGTTCTGATATGAATGTTTCCTCAGTTTCTCGGCTATCCTCTCGCTCCTCCTTACTGCTTCCTGCTCTAAAGGGGATTCATGTATTGTTAACATGCTAGACCCACTCTTTTGGTGTTCCCTATTCTTGTTGTCTGTGTCATGAACCTTCAAATCACTAAATTTATTAAAAATTGGATATGCTCTGCCATTGTTATAATCATGTAAATCCCTGTCAAGTTTTTTTATCTTCCTAAAAATAACCTTGTCACAAAAATTATCAATCTCTTTAAATAAATTCTCATACTTCCTAGTGTCAAAATTATCATTATTGACTTCAAACAGTTTAGTATGCAATTCATTAGTTTCAGATATAAGAATTTCATTCTGTGCTTCATAGTCCCTGACCATATATTTCAACATTTCAATACCTGTGTTATTAAATAATTCAGTCAATTGTTTGTATAACATCGAATTAAATTTCACATTGTTTGGGTATTTAATTATTCTCAGACCCTTAGGAATTCTCTCAATGTTAATACATTCCTTTAAATAGTCTATTTCAAGTTGATTTGATTTTAAAATATAAAGTTTATCTTTAAATAACTTGAGGGTTTCATCAAAGGATTCAAAGTCTTTGTTAAATTCACATTCATTAAAATTAAAATGTTTGTTGCTCCAAGAGTTAAAATTGAAATTAACAGTACCTCTATTATTGTTCAAATTACACCTGCTTTCAGGCGTTGAGTGAACAAAATTGTCCGTTTTGTTCCCGCTTTTCTGTTGTTTTTGTCCTTCAAGACTTCCTCGCTTCTCTCGCTGTTGTAATCCATCTCCCTGGTGGGGTGCCGGTCCTTCTCCGCTCCTGCAATAATCTTTCAAACCATTTTGGTTGCCAGGTAAGTCGCTTTGTTTAAGCCACAGGTTGGAGGTGTTGTTTAATAACTGGGTTAACAGCACAATCACCTGCTGAAATTCTTTTCTCGTAACAGGCGTGCTGTCGTCCCCTGAAACATCTCTCAATACAGCTGGTGTATCCACAAAGACATTCGGTTCCGCTCGCTCTGCCATAGCATCTCAAAACCAGGACGTCAATAAAAAAGTGCACAAAACCAAGAAAATCCAGCCAAGGCAGAAACCAGGAACCGAAACAAAACATTCAAACCACTTTTTATCTTTTATTCCATGTTTTAAAAGCCAATACTGCTCATTTCCCAATTTCTCCATTATCAACTTGGTAGATATGGGCATCCCGAGGCAATACAAGAATTGTCTCATGTTCACTGACAACCGACTAATCCTGTAATGGTCATCCCTCTGCACAAGGGCAGGCCATCAAGTGACCACAGGAACTACAGGCCAATGTGTCTGAACAATCTCATATGGAAAACCATGCAAAAAATTATAATGGAAATGATTAATAAGGACCTAGAAAACTTTCAATCATTGGATGAAACCAGCTTGGTTTCATCAAGTGCAGATCATGCCTTCTCAACCTAGTGGACTTCTTTGAGAAGGCCACCAAGGCAATGGATGAGGGCAAAGTGGTGTATGCTACCTACCTTGACCTGGCTAAGGCATTTGATATAATACCTACCGGGGTATTGTACGCAAACTTATAGATATAGGCTTAAACCCTGTGTTACATGCTGGGTAGCCAACCGACTCTCAGATAGGACCCAGGAAGTTAAGATAGTGGGAATCACTTCTATCTACAAGCAGGCTGGTCAGTATCAGAGTCCCCCAGGGCTCTGTGATGGGTCAACTTCTTTTTGGCATCTACTTCTCTGAAGTCAAGGGCAATGCCAAGGACCTGTGGTTGACCAAGATGGAGCAGTTATAGGATTCCTCAAGACACTAACATCCTACAGGAAGGATTAACACAGAGAAATCACTGGTGACAAAGTCACAGCTAAAACTTAGTGGAAAGAAATGCATAACAGTACCGTTTGGGAAGTCAGCCATTCTAGGAAATTACCTTATTGATAACACACCCCTAAAAGTATTACCAGTAGTCAAGGAAAGGTGCACATATGTAGATAGTAACCTGGATTTTTACCAAGATGTGTCTAAGGTAGTAAGGAAATCATTATATATTGCTCAACTTATAAGCAAGGGCATGGTATCTAGTTCCAAGGAAGTCATCGTTCCTCTGTATTTGGCCATCATCAGGCCCATCATTAACTACAATGCCCCCTTCAATATGTACCTGGCCAGACACATGCAATAACTGGAACATGCAAGGAGGTTCCTCCCAAAAAGAATACAGGTGTAAACAGCATGTCCTATGCGCATTGCCTCAAAGCCCTAGCTCTATACTCTGTTACCTGCAGATTTTTGAGACTCAATCTATGCCTGGGCATACAAGGCATCCTTGGATCGCAGTCTGATGAACATTTTGCATATCTGCAAAATGAAGCATCAGAATTACTTGATCTAGGGATTTGAACTTTTCTTTCAGCATAAATAGGACATGTTGGAGGGATAGGTTCCCCTTCTCTGGGACAGGCTTCCCCATCCATGTGAAACAAAACTCTTCCCTAACCCTATTCAAGAGAAACCTGGACCATTGGATTTGAAACCAGAAATAAGGGTCTAGCACCTATGTCTCTAATGGACAGAGGCAGGCTTTAAATCTTGGCCTAGCATACAGGAACCCCTTACAATAACTTCTAAGGCACATAAACTTGTGGGACACAATTGGTATGCTTGACTATGCTTATAAAGGCTCCAATAGTTGTCAGACTAGTAAACACCTATCAACCTATGAATTTACAAGATCTGCAATTGTCACTGCTCAAGCAAAACACCTTGAAGATGTACATCTCATTTTGAAATACTGTACTATGACAGTCTAAGTAAGTCTTACTTATTTACAGAGATTCAAAAATTATAACGTTGATTTCAATTTCATCAATAAGCAGTCTTCACACTGGAAACATATTTAAAAATGATCTCTTTATGGCCTTTTACATACTAAAACAAGTCAGGACATCTTTTCCATTTTCTGACCAGTCTGACAAATCTAGAGTACTGTCTAAATAAAAAATGTTGCTTTACAGATATCTGTGCCTCAAAATCTTTCTGATCTGAAGTGTTATCATTTCTCTGAGCTGCAGCTGTATATTCATTACCAATTGCATCATCAACTTTCTGAACCACAGTTGCTTCATTTGTCAGAAAAGACGTCAAAGACAGATTCTTGCCTCAGTATAACTTCCTGAGTGACTGTAATAAAAGTGATGAAAGAGATTCCTCATTCTGAATTCTGTACACAATGCCTCCTGCTTCTCCTGTATGTTTGAAAATCTGATTCTTTAACTCAATAGGATTTCAGCTGATCAGCTTGACAAATTATAATTGAGGTCATGTTTCTCCTTTGTGTGTTTTGTATACAGTAAGTGTGCATCTTAACTCTCTCTCTCTGAATATGTAGGTTTCTTGTGTTTCAGTCATAAAGATATTTCTGTTTGCATTGCTTCTCTTTCAGTGGATCAGCCACACTCCTTTGGTTCCCTGGTATTACTAATGAAAAGATTGTTGGTAACTTTGCTTTCAGTGTTCTTCCCACAAATAATTGTACCAGGTCAAACCCTTGTTTTATACTTACGGTATGAGAGAAATCATCTGCTTAGTGAACTGTACAGAAAGTGTTTAGTTGTCTGTAGCATTCTGCAGAAAGTTTTTAGTTGTCTGCAGCATTCTGCAGAACGTTTTTAGTTGCCTGTAGCATTCTGCAGAACATTTTTAGTTTGTAGCATTCTGCAGAAAGTTTTTAGTTGTCTATAGCATTTTGTTTATGCTCGTATTCACTTGTGCTTAATACAGTCTTGATGCAGTATGTTTGAACTCCCACATTTTGGGAAAATATTGAAAATATTTACTCATTAACTGTGGAAAATTATCTGATATAACCTCCTCAGGTATGCCACATGTAGAAATAAAAATAATTTTAAGGAAATATAGGTCTACTTGCAGGAGAAAAATATTCCCTTTGAATAGAAATATGGAAGACTTATTATTTCATAGTACATTCATTCCACACAAGTGCTTTGTTTATGAAAGGTATTCTAGACCTCACATGTCTGGATTAATGTTTCAGCTTTCCCTGACATTTTCTGCAATACATAATGTCTCTAATGGACAGAGGCAGGCTTTAAATCTGGCCCTAGCATATATTTACCTCTTAAAATAACTTCTAAGGAACATAAACTTGTGGGACACAATTGGTATGCTTGGCTATGCTTATAAAGGATCCAATGGTTGTCAGACTAATGAGCACCTATCAACCTATGAATTTACAAGATCTGCAATTGTCCCTGCTCTAGCAAACAAATTGAAGATGTACATCTCATTTTGAAATACTGTACTATGACAGCCTAAGTCTTACTTATTTACAAAGATTCAAACATTACAACGTTGATTTCAATTTCAGCAATAAGCAGGACTCACACCGGAAACATATTTAATATTAACCTCTTTATTGTCTTTTACATACTAAGATAAGTCAGGAGATCTGTTCCATTTTCTGACCAGTCTGACAAATCTAGAGTACTGTCTAAATAAGCAATGTTGCTTTACAGATATTTGTGCCTCAAAATCATTCTGATCTGAAGTGTTATCATTTCTTTGAGCTGCAACTGTATATTCATTACTAATTGCGTCATCAACTTTCTGAACCACAGTTGCTTTGTCGGAAAAGGCGTCAAAGAAAGATTCTTGCCTCAGTATAACTTCCTGAGTTACTGTGATAAAAGTGATGAAAGAGAATCCTCATTCTGAATTCTGTACACAATGCCTCCTGCTTCTCCTTTATGTCTGAAAATCTGATTCTTTAAGTTAGTAGAATTTCAGCTGATCAGCTTGACAAATTATAGTTGAGGTCATGTTTCTCCTTTGTGTGTTTTGTATACAGTAAGTGTGCATCTTAACTCTCTCTCTCTGAATATGTAAGTTTCTTGTGTTTCAGTCAAAAAGATATTTCTGTTTGCATTGCTTCTCTTTCAGTGGATCAGCCACACTCCTTTGGTTCCCTGGTATTACTAATGAAGAGATTGTTGGTAACTTTGTTTTCAGTGTTCTTCCCACAAATAATTGTACTAGGGTCAAACCCTTGTTTTGTACTTACGGTATGAGAGAAATCATCTGCTTGAGGTGAACTGCTTACAGAAAGTTTTTAGTTGTCTGTAGCATTCTTCAGAAAGTTTTTAGTTGTCTGTAGCATTCTGCTGAAAGTTTTTAGTTGTCTGTAGCATTCTGCTGAAAGTTTTTAGTTGTCTAGCATTCTACAGAATGTTTTTAGTTGTCTGTAGCATTCTGCAGAACATTTTTAGTTGTCTGTAGCATTCTGCAGAAAGTTTTTAGTTGTCTGCAGCATTCTACAGAAAGTTTTTAGTTGTCTGTAGCATTCTGTTTATCCTCGTTTTCTCTTGAGCATAGTACAGACTTGATGCAGTATGTTTGAACTCCCACATTTTGGCAAAATATTGAAAATAATTTACTCATAAACTGTGGAAAATTATCCAAAATATCATCCTCAGGTATGCCGCATGTAGGAAAAAAAAAGAGTTTTAAGGAAATATAGGTTTACTTGCAGGACAAAAATATTCCCTTTGAATAGAAATATGGAAGACTTACTATTTCATAGTACATTAATTCCACACAAGTGCTTTGTTTATGAAAAGTATTCTAGACCTCACATGTCTGGATTAATTTTTCAGCTTTCCCTGACATTTTCTGTAGTACACAATGTCTGACACACTTTCTTCACATGTAACCATTCCTGTGTTTTATTCATGTGTTTTAAAGGGGTTCCTATTAGATGACTGAAGACGTATTCTTTCAAATGCGTCTTGGTGAAACTTGAAAAGACGAAAAGGCAAAATGACGAAGCGACATGTAAGCAAATTCTTTCCCTGGGAAAGAAATTGCTTGGCCACGTCATTCACTTTGCCGTTTTCATCACATAGTACGATCTTGGAGTTGGTATATTTAACTAGGGGATGTGGGGGCCAAAGCCCTCCACTTTATGTTATGTTTTAAGTGTTTTTTTTCTTTTGAAACAGCAATTTTTTTCCCTTGGAAAAAATCGCTGTTCTAAGCATTCGAGTTTATAAGCTTTCGCTTACATGGGGTCGATAAATCATCGTTCGCTTTTCTAAGTGTTCGATGATTTAATATAAACCCATTTTAAAGCACTAACTCTCGTAATTGAGGTATTATTTGCATCCTTGAATACCAGGCCTTGTACTTCCTTTATTTCTTCTGGCCATCCAAAGATTACTGACATTAATGATTAAATGTCTAGATTTTCTTTCAACAAATTCTATGCACTCCTTAAGATAACTTCTGCTAATCATATTGGCAAATCATATTTGTACTACTGAAGTTCATACCTCTTCTCTCCCTGGTGCATTTTCTTATTTTATATTTTCAATTATTTCATATTTAAGGTAGCTGGTTTCCTTTTCTGCCTTTTTATTTCATCTAATCTGTCAGATGAAATAAATGACTCTGGATTAGTGATTAAACTTCCAGATCTTCTTCCAGCAAATTCCATGTATTTATAAAAACCTCTACTAATCATACTGGCTACATACATCAGTTTATGCATGCTTACATGGAATACATTTGAATTAGTAGAAATGAGTACCTTTATACAGTGCAGAAATAATTTTATATTTATTTTTATAATAATATTTATGTTTATATCCATGGAATAGGTGATTATATTTAAATTTATATTGTTATTTATGCCTGTATTCATAAAAGATTATGGTCGATATAGGAGAGATAAGTACTTTTGTGCTGAAGCAATATTTATATCTATATCTATATTTATATTTATATTTAAGTGTGCCTCTGTGGAGTATTTGTGGGTGATGCTGGTGATATAAGTACTTTTGTACTGCATGGTAGATACCTGTTATGAGATTAGTGTTGCCACCACCAATTACATTAAGCAGCTCCCGAGCCCAGCTGTACTGGATATTATGAATGTCTCTGATATGACCTCCATGTATTTCTGTTTTCCTAGCATTTTTATTACTTTGATGTTCCCTACTAGCTACTTTGTGTTTTTTTTTTGTTTTGTTTTTTGGTGTCTCTAAAGTGAGTGACTCTTAGCATACCTTATCCAACTCAATCTGTGTAGACAGATCACTACCTTCTGGGACGTAGGCAACTTGGGTTTGATTGGTGAGTCTGGACTAGTTTCATGCCACAACTTTGAGAAACAGAACAATGATCCCTGGTAAACTGAGAAATAAACTGTAATTCCACATCAAAAACAGCATATTCTGAAACTTGTAAGCAATGTGCACATGCACTCAATTGATTGCTCATAATGCATATATCAAAACATATTCTCACCATGACTGTCTTCTCACCGTGGGTTTTCTTGTCAAACTAGAAACCTCTTTTGCACTAAGCCAACAAAAGGCTTCAGTTAAACATTTTCTTTAGTCAGTGTTTAGAACAGACTGCTATTGAATATAATCTGTACCTGAGAAGTAGGCCATATCAAGAAAGTAAAATACTAAAAATTGTTACTTGGCTTATTCTGTGACTTCAATTGCATGTGAAATACTATTTTGGGATCTGTTTAATTAGATCAGTGAATGACATTGTTGAAATCCACACAGTCGAGACCACATGATTGACAATGCAATTTGTCAATCAACAGAAACAATCAAAACAGTACCCGCAAAAAAACACAGAAACAATGTTTTTACAGGGAGAAAGTCCCCTGCATGCCTCATTTGGGAGCATACCTCTTGACCTCTTACAGCAAGAAATCTGGACAAAGCCATAAATAAAAGTGGGACAAAGGCTCAAAAATAGGGACAATTTTTAAATATTGCTCTTACAAACTTAGAAAAATTGATAGAATAACAATTTGTGCATTGGCATGAATTTTCTGAAGGGTATGAAGTCTGAAACTCAAATGTCTGTACTTATTTTCTAACTTCAATACTTAATGAGGTGTCACTAATTTACCAGAAAATCACAATTTTATGAAAAACAGACCAAACATATGAGGCAAATATCTGGACATTCTGCGAAAATTTGTACAGTTGAAAGGTATGCTTGGGAGGCGGTGCCCTCCACATCCCCTCCTAATTATATATACCAACTCTGAGATCGCACTACTGTGGGGAAAAGTGTGCGTTTCCCCAGTCCTCACTGTACTGCGGTATTGGTCAAAACAGTCACGAACTGCATTGTCGATCATGTGGTCTTGACCATGTAAATTTCACCAAAGTTGTTCGTCGACCAGGTGAAATGGACCCATTTTTTGTTGTTTGAATTTTTTAGCCTAAGTTTTTGCTTTTGATTTTGTTATTTTTTAATGCATGCTGATGATAATTTAGATGTTACTTTCGTGTAAGGTTATAGCTGTTAGTAACTGTTGCTGTGCAGTTCATATCAATAAGGCTTTTTATAATTAAATGTTAAGCAATTTTTAATTACAGATTTTGTATTTTTGCATATCTTTACATATTTAACCCTGAGTTACAAAGCGTGCAACGTTTAAGTGTATTTATTAAGACATATGATTTTAGTCATATTAGTTTGCTCTTTGCGTTTTGCATTAACTCAAATGCTTATTAAGAAATTGATGTTTTTTCAGTGTTAACTGTTTGAGTAGTACTGATAACACTGTATGTGACTGCACAGAGTACTTAAAAAAATTACATACCAAAGTCCTATTAAAACTATTAAAGTCCAGTTACACAATAACAACTGTGTATCTGGAAGAGTTCAGGTATAGAGTAAGTACACAAAAGGATCCTGTGTTGCATCTGTGACACTCAGAGATATGAACAGTAGAATAAACCCCCAGATTCACGAATCCACCGTGTAAGACTTAATAAGTCTTACTCGGAGGCTGCAGTTGAATGGTATGACATCAGCGTGCCATGAATATGCATGAGGGTACGCTGACTCAACCGTAAGTCTTACATGGACCGTGTAAGAAAGCAGGGGGTGTGTCCGACTGTCGAGCAGTCTAAATGTCCATGCCCCTGCAATTGTTGAAAATAAAAGGAAATAAACAAGAGCGACTCCGCTCAAATGTCCCTGCACCCAACACCCCACTGTCTGATATTGTAAACCCCCATCACACGTCTAAAACGCATAACATTAAAATTTTTTTTAAATTCCCAAAATAGCTGCCAGTATTTGCGCGTGTGTGCGCGGGTGTGCCCATTGCTTAGCTACAGTTAGCAATTCTGACATGGAAGAGCATATGAAAGAAGGTTTATGCAAATCACACCAAATAGCAATAGCGTAATGGTAGAGCATTCGCACAAAGAAGAGGCATTCACAGTTCGAGTCCCACCACTCCCTTTCGTATTTATTTTTTAAATCAGTATATGGAATAATACCCAAGATATATGTTTAAACATAACTAAAAAGCAGTGAAATGGCCAATGTATCAGTGAATAAAATAAATATTTTAAAGGATCCCAATATAAAATTGCCTGCAGTTAAGCAGCGCTTCACCCAGTGCAATATAGTTGCCCCTAGCTAACTCGCGCTTTACCCAGTGCAATGTAGTTTCCCATAGCTAAATCGTGCTTTACCCAGCGCAAAATAGTTGCTAAAAGCTAAATAGCACTTTACCCAGCGCAATTGGTTTGTACGGAGGTGCACGCCGCACCAACCAGCGCACCGTCGGGCAACGTGGAGCTATGTAGAGCAAAGTTGCTTAAACACAGCCACACCCCCTAACTTGTCTGGACAGTAGTAAAATAAAATGCAATGATAAGGTTTGAACCCAGGACACCGTGCACCATAATCAAAGTACTGAACCACTACGCCATGACAGCTTAGGATAAACATCCACTGTTAACATATATATAGTAATAAATGTATGATTAACCATTGCTAAGCAGGTCTGCAGTCAGCCGAGAATATTCAAAAACAGCCAATCACAGAAAAGTGCTGGAAATGCGGCATATTTAAGCCGCATAGGCGGGAATACTCGCCATAACTGATTGTAGCTCCCATCTGCAGTTAGAATGTCTGGTGCTGGAGAGGGTACACACATTTGAGCGCAATGCTGGGGCATCGAGGAGTCAAGATATATGGTTTGGCTCCTAGTCCATCGGCATGAGACTCGACTCCTGCAGGGCCAGTTCCAAGGAATGGAGTATAAGGCAGAGGCTTGGAACCGGTTGGCTCATGAACTCACCAGTGCCAAAGGCGTCCCTCGGACTGGTGAGCAGGTCCGTCACCACCATGCAGACCTGAAGAGGTGGAAGCAGGACCTTCTGAACCAGTGGATCCAGGAGGCCCATCAAATGTGGGATGCCCCACTACTAAGTAGGTAGCCATGGAATGCAGTATGTAAGATAAGCTAATATAGTCTAAATAATGGATATGTATGTCTCAATATCCCTTTATTTACTCCACAGCTGCAGGTGCTCGCACTATGGATCAGCAAGCCTATGCAGATAGGCTGCTAAGGCTGCACCACCAGGCAGGTTAGTAAATATTCTGCATGTATTGTTACATGATATATGTGAGTGAGCATGAGAAAAGTGTTTAAGCCCAATAATACAGCAATAAAATGTCCTGATTAAATCCTCTGCATGTACTGTTATATAACAAACATCAGTGAGCCAGAAATAGAGTGTACTAACCCACCAATCAAGGTAAAATAATTCTGGAATACTATCCCTGCATGTACTGTCATAACATATAAGTGAGCAGGCCTGAAAAAGAGTGCTGTAACCTATCAAGAAAGGTATAATATATCCTGAATATGCCTTCCATATGCACTGTAATAACAAGTAAAGGAGAGAGCCTGTAGAAAGAGTGTTCAATGTAATTAATAAAGGTATAAAACTTGGAGTGTGTCTGTGTCACTTACTTTTAAATGTTGTTGTACCCTTGCAATAAAAAATAGTACTGTTGTATTAGGTGTTGTCAACCCACAGTTGTGCAGTCCCATAGGAAGTGGATGAAGGAAGTGGCAGTAGCTGTGAAGCATAAAACATGTATTCCCTGAATAAATCCTCTGCATGTACTGTTACATATCATAAGTCAGATAGCCAGGAGTAGAGTGTAGTAACCCATGAATAAAGCAAAAACATGTCTGGAATACTACCTTTGCATGCACTGTCATAGATAAAAAGTGAATGAGCCTGTAAAACAGTCTTGTAACCTATCAATAAAGGTATGACATGCCCTGAATAGGTCTACTGTATGCAGTGTAATGTCAAATACAGGAGAGAGCCTGTAGAAAAGAGTTTTAATGTAAATAAGAAAGGTATAATACTTGCAGTGTGTATGTGCCAGTTACTCAGAAATGTTGTTGTACCCTTGCAGTGAAGAAATGTTACTCTGTTGTAGTAAGTGCTGACAACCCCCAGTAGTGCAGTCCCATATAAAGTGGATGACGGAAGTGTCAGTAGCTGTGAAGTATGCAACATTCCTAAACAGTTGTGAAATGGCTGGCATGCATAGGTAAATCTGGCACATGAGTAGCCTGTCAAGGTGTTCCCCAGAAATGTTAGTGTGCTAGCTGAAAAGTAGGGTTGTGTGAAAACAAGTGAAAAAGCCATGTGAACACATCCAGATGTGCAGATACATAAAGAAGTCAATTTAATACAAGTATGTAGCAGTAACATCTGCATCCTGGACAGTTAGCATGTCAGATATAGGCCAGGTATATCATGAAGTAGCAACACCCATAACGCAATCAAATGCATGTTGCCTAGTGTAAGAATACATGTAGGGGATATACACCTGCAGTCAATAGGAATGTAGTGTACAGTTAAAGTACTAATAAGATGTTAATGGAGGTTTCTTTTTACACCCTACTCCATGTGCATAAACAATGCAATTCCACACCTCAATGGGTATGTCTAATCTCATAACATTTGTTGGGACATATGTCCTATTGTTATATAAAATCTGCACTTACTTTGATGCATGCCCCCTGTTAAAACACCACAATCTTGGTGGCCTGTTGCCACCAATCATCCCTGCATGCTGTTGGAATGTCCACTGTCGTTCAATACATGCATGTGTTATGCTTGATGTTCAACTGTTGTAACCCTGGTGTGTTGGGTTAATGGGAATATTACTGCATGTTGTTACAACTAACTTGGAATGCTGTTGTCTATGTTGTAATTAAACACACCTAATCACAGAACGTATGGGAAGGCCGATCCCAGCGGACCCACCTGTCCCTCCTCAGCTGGCAGTTGCACCTGGCACCAGCAGGTCTGGTGCACAGCCCGGGCCACCCTCCTCCATAGGTCCTGTGCCACCTTTGGGTGGAAGCACTGCAGGGGATGGGGCTCACCCCCCCTGCAAGCATGGGCGGAGAATGGCCTCCTGTCACCCTCCGAAGGGTCCGGGTTGTGGTGCGTAGGGAGATCCAGCGTTTAGTCGCTCATCTCCCATGCCAGCTCGAGGCGAGAGTGGCACGACTCACTGGTGAGCCTGCCCCTCCTATGCAGCCCCCAGCACAGTGACCCTTGGGTCTGTGAAGGTCCAGTAGTGACTGCCCATGGGTGGGGATCTCAGTCCCACTGTTACCATCTGTGGACTCATGGGCTTGCGATTTCCAAACATCCATCCCAGTCAATTGTGTTCACCCACCCCATGTGTCATACTCCGCCCCTGTATGCATCTTGTTTGTCTTGTCTGTTTACCTACCCAACCTACCTCCCCAAATATACCTACTTCCTCTACCTCACTTTCCACCCTCCCCTGAAAAAAAAAAAAAGGGCAATCTGTACCCGAAAAAAAATTACGTCCCATACATAGCTTCCCATTTCTCACACATATCCATTGGACATGTACACTTATAATTCTAATTGGCAGTACAACAAACTATGTTGTCCTCACCCCTCTCTCAGGGGTGGAAGGTTTCAAATTTCACTCCAAATTTTCAACATATGCACAGCTGTTGCTGGTAAAGAAATGGGCAGCTATGGACCTTCCCTACACCCGTCCTGCACATCCCGAGCTTGTTTTCCTACTGTCTTTCCCACTTTGTGCCCCCTTTTTCACCACTGTCCTATCTCCACATTTTCTTTTCTTTCAAAGAAATTAGCGTGGGGGTTAGTGGGAGTAAACACTTTTAAGCAGTAGTAAGCAGGATTAAGCGAGTGTGCGCATGTGTACGCTTAGCAAAGCGTCGCTAAGCGTCATGCAAACTCGCGCAAACCTGCTTTCAACTGCTTAAAAGTGCCTTAGTCACTCTATGGCAGGGCCCTTGTTCTGCTGAGCAGCAAAAGAAAAAACCTCTGCCAGTCTCGAACCCCAGACCATTGACACAATAGACTGCATAAATTACCACTAAGCCACAGCAGATATACAAATAACTTTGTTATGAAATAAATATATCATGCATTACAATGAGGGAATGTAAATGGAAATTAGGAATGGTATAACACAAACCCTTTTCTGTGGGTCTTTACCAGCAGTGGTTGTGGAATTGCATGACATGACTGTGAAAGGAGAACCAGCCATCCTAGCAGGGAATAATGTTACAGTAGCACCTTACAAACACCACACAGTATCAGACCAGGATAAATACTGGCTACAGGAATACAGTGCAATAACCACATTTGTATGGCAGTTAATTGTGCAAGTGAGAAAAAAGTACATACTCCCATGTATCCTGTGTTACCATTTGGAGGGGTGCATATATGTCTACACTGAGATGTGTGTACTGGAAGCAGCAACATGCAGGTATGAGTACAACATGCATATAACTGGCTACAACCCTAGCATCAGATAAGAGACATATACCAACCTTCAGACTGACACAACGGTGTCCAGAGCAAACAAGCATGGGCCCCACCTTGGAAATCTGAAAGGGCTACACCTACCTAACCTAGCATTTTATAGCAGTGAGCTGTAATCACAGTGAGTAATGCAATCACCAAACAGCAGGCTGCATGCAATTACTGAATGGTGGGCAGCAATTGGTGCAGAGGCTGTCACATGCACAAGTGCAGATACCTAGAAAAGCAGGCCATACCTGCAGTCCACACATGCAATTATATCATTGCAGGTGCTGTGAGATAGAGAGTGAGAGAGAGAGAGAGAGACACGGACACAGACACAGACTGAGACAGAGACAGAACAGAGTGAGAAACAGAGACCGATGGTTAAATAGAGGGCGAAAACCCAAAACAAACCACCAATAAAAACAAAAAAAAACTACAAAACCGTAACACACGAAGCAGGGAAATACAAAGGTAAGGTATGTAACTCACATGTATGTGTTGGCATGTTGTAGATGTTCCTGAAGAGTACTCTACACACTGCAAATCATCCATGTGTGGCAGCAGTATGTATCTATCTGTATCTGCACATGTGCATAGGGCAAGGGACATACTGCAACTGTTAGTGAAGGGTGGACAGCTATCTGTCAGTGAAGGTTGATATGTGCATATATCCATGTAGGTCGTAGTGTGTGGCCTAAAAGACAGCATGCAGTGCGCAGGTGTGGCCTTAGGTCAACTGGTGCCCTAGGCAAAAGGGCTCCACGGTGCCCCCTACCACACTTCCTGGTGCCCCCATCCTTGACTTACTACACCACATAAATAGTGGAAAAGCACCCCTGCAGATCTGCTGTGTTACAGACAGTGAGGCCTGCTAATGCTACAAGGGCTGAGGACACTGACATGCATTCTGCACAACACTGTGCAATTTAATCACATACCTGTACATCCCACAAATGTCGCATAAGTGATATCCCCACCATGAAAGGTGGACTGTACATATGCCTATATGTACATCCATGTGTACAGCAATGGATGTGTACATGTATGTGTATAGATATGCATATATATATATATATATATATATATATATATATATATATATATATATACACATATAGAGTGAGAGAGAGAGACAGAGAGACACGGGGTCATATGTACCGCAACAGGTGTGTGATGACCAAGGCATGGAGTGTAGACAAGTGTTGATACTGCAGTGCCATTCCACCTTCCCAAAACAATGTACCCATTAACTACCACATAGGTAGAGATCTACCTAACAGTGAAGGTGTGATAAGGGAACATGGGACACAGGTGCACAGTAGCCTCCACTTTGATGAAGACAGTGCCACACTACACCTGTAATCTGTCTGTGTGGTATGTGTCATGACAACAGGTGTGTCATCTATGGAAGTATAGGGTAGAGTTCCCCTCTACTCATCACAATGCATTGTGTGGTATGTACTTCACATGACAACTACACCAGGTGAACAGGCCACAGACAGACCTCCCAAAGGGTAATACTGGCCGCAAACAGATGCCCTATGCAGACTGACTCACAAAACCACAACTACACTGTATTGCATACTGGCCACACAGAGGTGACCTCTGCCGGACATACAGAGGTATGTCACACCCATAGCTGGTTGACAACCACCATGGCAACATATCACAATCCCTCGGGGATACACGCTCTAGGGCCCTAATCCTTGTCAGCTCACTAAACAGCACATGCTGGAGGGATAGGTTCCCATCTCAGAGATATGCCATACACCAGAACAGACCACATAGCAATAGCAAACAAGGCTCCTCCTTAGCAGTTGTTATAAATACCCCTGATGATTGTGTGGGAGATTGGTAATACACCCCAGGAAACACCTCTGTGGTTCAGGTTGGCAGGAGCAAGTGAAATCAAAGTACATGTGTGTCAAAGGCCAGGGTAGCATATGGCTAGGCTGCCGTAGGCCCTAGGGCCAATAGCATATTACCTACCTATGGCACTATGCACTCACACATGTACTTAATGCAATAGCTGCTATGTGAGTAAGTGTAACACTGAATGTGTGCAAGGTCTGTAAATGTGTGATAGCTTAGTGTGATGTTGTATCTGACATGGTAGTGCCTATCCTAGCTGTGAGGACAGGAACTGATGTGTAATGTACTGTTAGGCAGGCATAGTAGTACGGCATATGATGTGACGTAGTTCTCCGTTGGCGAATGTGGTGTCTCATTGTAGGCTAAAGCAATACATGTATGCTTAGTGAGTGATACTGCTGGTGAATCCATCACCAATATGAACTGTAGTACTACCTGAAGCTGTAGGCCTAAACAGCACAGTATGGTGTGCATTCACATTGCTTGGAAACACTGTCATGTGTGTTTCCTGTAGTCTGCACAGAGGACAGAATGCAGGCATAAGGGTGTGTAAGTAGTGGCACACAGTACCATATGGTACACAGGTAATGCTCATCTGTGTTGGCATACAGTGGTGCGTTGTATGTTTGCCTGATGTGTGTGTGATTATGCCTGTACAATGGCTGCAATCATATGTGTGTTACATGGTTAATGTGTGTATCCAGCAACATATATAGTCTGTTACAGCAGTATGCCACCTATAGTAACAACTGGACACATCTGTTAGGCAGGGCTATGGCATCAATGACTAGGGTGGTTGATTGGTACTACTGTACCTGTACTTTACATCCATTGCAATGGATGATATCTCTGTTCGTGCATTGGTGTGATATACACCCCCGTCTTGAGGTTGTGCAATGTGTCACAAACAGTGTGTCGGGTACTGCTATATAGTGGTGTGATATATAGAGTCTGCCAGGCAGTGTTAGTTAGTTGTGGCCTGAGAACCAATAAGTGGTATTGAACGTGTGTAACCTCTGACAGACAATAGGACTGTATATATATCAGTAAAGTGATATCTGTGGGTAAAGGTGTAAAGTGTGCCACAGGACGCTCTCACACATATTGTTCATATCTTTTTCAGCCAGATGGCCCACCAACGCAACCCAGCGTACACAGCGGATGAGGAAGAGGTGATACTCGACAGCCTATTGCAGCAGTACACAATGCTCTTCTCCAGAAGCAGCCAGCACCAGCAGGAGTGGACTGCACTGTGGCAGGAACTTGTTAGTTGGGTAAATGACATAAGCATGCATAACTGGACATATGAGCAGGTACGCCATCACTGCAGTGATTTAATTAGACAAGTCCGGTGGCATGCATCTGATATCCAAAGACAGCAGCTTGCCACAGGTGGTGGGGTGGCCATTCATCCCTCCCTCACCAGAGCGGAGGAGCTGCTCCTAAGCATGGTGGCTCCTGGACAACAGCTACATCAACCTCTGACATGTGTTGTAATGGAGGCCGGAGCCACCCAGCACATCCACCTGGAGCAAGCAGGTAACATGCCCTATCTGTGGACTACAGTTAACTGTATTGTTAGATTATGTGTACATGAGATGTGTACTGTTTGTTTAGCAGTTCCACTGCCTAGTGTTGTACAATATGGATAGTTTGAATAATATCCTTACACCTGTGACTGTTGACTGTTGTTGTACTGCAGTTTAGCATACCCACTGTAGCAATGCCACAGTTGTGGCCACTGACGAACCCTCTCATATTCTCATAGGTCCCTCTGGTGTGACGGCAGGGCAGCCAATCCATGCTGGTGAGTGTGTTATACCTGCAATGTTGGTAATAAAATATGCATGTCATAGATGAGGTGTAGGCCATGTACACGTAACACACCTACGCATAATGCATGCCATGCTTGTTTGCTGTGAGACATTGCACAGCTCAGTAATGTCAGTAGCTGCCTCAATGACATGCAATACACAGAGCATGACACACAGTTGTGGCAACCCCGTACTGCACATTGGATAGGCATAATTGCAACATCTGTACACAACATAAGACATTTATCACATGCAGTACACAAAGTCATGCTACATATGGCGTAACCACACACTCGCTGTAAGGTCACACTTCAGTATCCCACATGTCATCCACACACACATGATGTACCTCAGGGGTAGAGGCCTATCATGGGCCGTGCAACACTCTTCAACACATAACACAGTCATGTTAGACAATGCTCCCCACTGGGCACTTCATACAACCATGTACAAAGTGGCTGTGTAATAGTGAACGTATCCACAGCACTGCAGTTCAGGTACAGCATGCTAGGCGGTGGTCTGTCACACAGTAGTAGCTGTGAGTGACCACAAGATGCATGATGATGATGATGGCACATGGTACTACACCCCATCCGGTTACAGTGACCACAGTACTACACATAGCAGTCTTTGCTGTGCACCTAATTGTTCTGTGTGTGCAAACATATGCACCTATACACACCATGCATAGCATGTTGTGTGTGTGCTTACATATGCTAGTATACACATTTTGCACAACAGTCGCCATCTGTACAAAGAGTCACATATATGTCCTGTTATGCTATTGGGTGTATAGGTCACATGACGGATCTACCTGAGATGGTCGACAAGCCATTTGATCGACTTTCATTTGGTCGACAATTCATTTGGTTGACAGGCAGATTTGCCCCCCTCCCCAATTTTGTGCGACTCTGGAGTTTATATATATAGTTAAGGGGGGAGTGGGGGGGCACAGCCCCCCACATTGGGGAGTGCGGGGGAGGGCGAAGCCCCCCACATAAAACTGCTTGTCGACCAAATGAACTGTCGACCAAATGAAAGTCAATCAAATGGCTTGTCGACCATGTGATAGGGATCTCACATGACACACATTGGGTATGTGTGATGTTTAATGTTGCAGTTGTGTAGCATGCCATGTCATGGCTGTCAACAACATATCTGCAATATGTCCCACACTCACCATAACCACTGTGCAATGTCCATGTCATGCATTGGGATTCCTTCACGTCAACATGCACCACTCATCCCATGTCTGTACATTGCATGCATTTGCTACACCTGTGCTCACTATTATGTGCTATGGACACAGACATTGTCATCAGACATGGCAATCTATGTGTCACACAGATAACACATGCAGCCATGGTATGTATACTATTGAGTGATGGTGCACATGACATTGCAGAGCAAATAATACTTGCACAGCAATATTGTGTCCATGTGCACATTGTGTTCCAGGGTGTAGCCAATCACTGAACAACTACACACATGCATCAAAGCCATGTATAATATCATTAGATAGGGCTGTCTACACTTGCACTGCATGGTGTTGAGCAACACATGGTCTGCCTGCTGACACATGTGTGGTGACTGTTTGCCTTGTGATTCTGTCACTCACCATCACCCACTATTGTGTATGTGTTGGATTGCTGGTGTGTGTGTGTGTATGTGCTGTGGTGAGCAGTGTATTTCTGTGCATGTGTGCATGTGTTCATGTGTTCATGTGTTCATGTGTGCATGTGTTCATGTGTGCATGTGTTCATGTGTTCATGTGTGCATGTGTGTATATGTGCTAACATCATGTACAGATTGTAAAGTGCGTTTCCTGTCTTCCTTTCACAGGTGCTGAGTTAGGTGTGGCTGAATGCAGCAGGGAACCTGATGTCACTAATAGTGGAGATGATGAGACATGTATTGTGGCGCAGGAAGGTCTGACAGGGTCTGTCATTGGTCCACCAATCGACAGTACACAGCGGTCAACCCCATCTATGCACACACTCATACTGCCAATACATCCCTCGTCACCAATGGCCGTAGCTGAGGGACAGCATACAGTTGGCATTGACCAGGAGGGTGTGGTACCTATGGCACGTGCATCCCCTCACAGCAGCCATAGCTGGATTACCGGAACGGTACCACATAGGCGGATGTCCAGGGTTCTCGGGGGAGCACCACTGGCCGTATTGCCCCTGGCAGATGTGCCCCCCGGAGGTATTACAACCTCCAGTATGTTCCGGGCTGTAATGCAGGCACAGGCACATATGGAACAGTACACCCGACAGGGACTAAGGGCACAGAGGGCCCATTACACTGCTATCAATGACAGCATCCGTGACCTTGCCGGTGCCATCCGGAATTACACCGAGGTCATTGATAGCCGGTGGAGGGAGACATTAGATGTCCTCCACAATGTGTTAGCCATTAGCCAGGACGATGCGGGAAGGATGAGAAGCCGACGTGGATGCATGCCAGCAACAGCATCAGCTGGCAGTCGTCGCAGATGGACCACGGATTACAGACGCTCCCGTAGTGGCAGTACCAGCCCCAGCAATGCTGGGTCTGGCCTGTCCATTGACCATCCTACTAGACCACGTGCACGTGGCGCTGGTCAGTCCCAGCAGGGACATGGGTCCAGTCATCATACCTCTGCCTCTGATGATAGCACCCAGTCAGGGTTGGTATCCGATACTGCCCGTAGCACACTTGCTAGGCACAGGTACTGTGTCCGTGGCTGGAGACAGTGATCTGTACAGCCTAGCAGGTACAGTCTGTGGCTGTCCCACAACCGCCCGTATATGGCAGCCACATGGTGGAGTTGTGTGCATGCAGACACACACACATTTACCATACAACTAGGGCTCACACATACACACACACGTTACATCAACATTGGTCCATGCAGTACTGTTGCCCATCACACACACACACACACACACACACACACACACACACACACACACACACACACACATACACACACACACAGACATGCCGATTGGATGGGTCACTGTCGGGCTCTGGCAAACCTACAACACACCCTGTGCATATGATGACAACTGTGCCACCTCCTGTCATCTGTCACATTGATGCAGGAATAGGCTAACATGGTTCTGATGCACAGGGTGACATTATAGCAGTGTAGCAATAGTGGCAAGTTGCCAACAGGAAGGTGTACTGATATCCTTGTAGGTTTATCTGAGCAGGCATTATGCATCACAGCTCTGATAGTCATTGTAGCATTGTTTACATCAGTGTTAGGTCTGAGTATGTATTGTCCACCCATGTGCCACTTGGCTGAAGTGTACAGTGTTGCCAGCATGTGTTAGTGAGTGGACAGTATGTGTGTGATGTTTGCATTACAAATTAGCGGGTGTACATCTGTGAACATGGTGTGTGCGCACTGTCTGCATGTATGTGCATAGTGGACATGTGGGATGTGTGACATACCCTGTTCTACACATTGCTAACATCTCATGGTATCTTTCGATGTCCAGTATGCATTCTACTACAGATATGTACTAACATGGGTACACATGTGTGTATGACATGGGTTGGCACTACACTGTGGGTGATACCGTTGATATCTGTCAATGATCTGCAGTCTGGCAGTATACACCACCTCAACAGCATGACTATAACCAATCATTAGATGATGTCCTGACAAATGATTCACAGTTGTAGGGAACTCAGTAACAGTTGGATCCTTCCAGTACTATACTATAACAGTAACCAGTGGTATTGACCGCCACACGTTCCTGGGACCACACCTGTGTGGCATATAGCCCTCTTAGGTACATGCAAACACACTAGGGATATGTCCATCCACATCTGGAAATGCATGCATTGGCCTACACTGCATTCCCCGGATGGGACACATATCTTACACAAGGGTATCATACAGACAGATGCCTGTTGTCCAATACATGCTTTATAGCAGTACACCGTCTATGGCATAGTCATCCACATTTACTATACATACTATCCCGACAGTACCACATAGGTGGTAGCCCTGAACATGTGTGTTGGGTACCAATGTGTACAGACAGACATGTGTTATGTCATCTGTCCCTTGGTATCCACATATCCATAGGTATTGTGGGGTCCCTCGGTGTTTCACATAACACATTAGGGGCCTGCATGCATATCCACAGGGCTGGTGCACACCTATAATGACTGTCCATTACTGCCAGTCGTTGTTGTGTATGAACATGTCTGACATATACCCCAGCAATTACCCTCACTCACAGTACTCTATAGTATGTGTCATGGGTGTGTGTGGCAGGGATGTCCTTGGCCACGGATCACTACACTGGCCGGTCTTGACGCATACATACATATGTGACCTATGATCTGAGAAGCAGCGGCACAATCTGTTAAAGGTTACAAATGTATTCATGTAGTATGCAGGCTTCACACCTATGTACTGACTGAGGTCACATGTACACAAATCTATTTGACATGCAGATACCCGATGTGTGCAATGCACATACTGTTTGAAACATATGTCATACCGTAGTAAAAGCAAAACCCACACTGTATTGACCACCTGTGGCGCACACACACACAGCGTTTGCAGGACTCAAACCCCTACCTAACTATATTATGATACTAGAGAGATATGCATTAACACAACACGCTATATGCATTACTGGCTGGTTTCTGTTCTTCTCGAATATTTGTAGGATGCTGACATCATCAGACTTTCCGAAGAGGGATGTACCTCTTTTAAAATGTGTTTTCCCAGTTTCCAAAAAGGCTACTCCTCTCAAAGGAAATCAAACACATACACCCCCCCACACACACTTGGTGTTTGCAGGACTCAAACCCCTACCTCACTATGTTATGACACTAGTGAAATACGCATTAACACGACACGCTACTTGCTTTACTGGGAGCGTTTATTTCCAAAGCTCTATTTGTAGGATGCTGACATCATCACACTTGGCAAATTGGTATTCACCACTCCTAATGTGTTTCCACAGTCTCCAAAAAGGTCACTCCTCTCAAAGGCAATTTCATTCACACACATTCACAGGATTCAAACCCCTATCTAACTGTGTTATGACACTAGTGAGATACGCATTAACACGACTCGCTGTTTGCTTTATTGGGAGCATTCATTTCCAAAGCTCTATTTGTAGGATGCTGACATCATCACACTTGGTAAAGAGGTATTCGCCAGTCCTAATGTGTTTCCACAGTCTCCAAAAAGGCCACTCCTCTCAAAGCCAATCTCACACACACACATACATACACACTCAGCAATTGCAGAATTCAAACACCTACATAACTATGTTATGATACTAGTGAGATACACATTAACACGATGCACTATATGCTTTACTGTGCGGTTTATATTCACATGCTATATTTGTAGGTTGCTGACATCATCAGACTGGACATGGTAATGTGTGCGCACTTAGTGTTATGCAATCCCAGGAATGAACCTTGTGGGTCAGCAGGTGTGAACATCTTGAACAGGAATACACAATTCATACCTGGTGTGATCTATCTGTGGACAAATGACCATTCCTTCATATGACAATACATATTCATGCAAGGATTGTAGGTTTTGTGGATACAGCATGTGTCTGTGATGTTGGTAAAGGGCTATTCAAAGTCTATGTGGGACCTGTGTTGCTCCTGTCAGTGATGTATGTCCTGGGTGGCTGCCTTGCAAGATATCTAGCAGGTTTGGGGAACATGATGTGCTCATTAACATACCACAGATGTTTGGGTTGTGTGTTTGTCGGTTTACAATATCTCTGTTCCTGACTGCAATCATGATGGACTCCATGGACTAGCATTTTGGACTTCATAGGCTTATAGGAATATAGTTCCCATGGTGTGTTGTGCACCAACACTTATGCGGTGTGCCACATGTTGCTGTAACACATTCAATGGTGTAAGATCCTGTAAAGAGTGTGAGGCTCAACAGACTGTTCAGGTGCAGTGTCTGTTTGTCCTGTCGTTCACTTATGACACATATGGGGAAACAATGTTATCCACGTGATGGGATTCGTTTGGCATTGGGAGGACCAGTTTACACATTGTACATGTGATATCTCCTGGTATGATGTTAGGGCCTTTTGTCACTGGGGAGTGGGTATGTATGTATGGGCCTGTCTGACAGGATGTTGACATTGTCAGTCAGGTACAGTTGACCCTGACTCAGGACATATATGACTGTACATCGATATTTCTGACATAGCTGAAGGAGGTGTAATGTTTCTGTCTGTACTCCTTTGCAGATTATCTTTCCACAGCAACAACAAACCTGAACACTAAACCCTGTTATACTCTTTTACACACTTGACACATTACTGATCCTTTGTGATCAGTCGACAGTGTATGTCATCATCATATCCTGGCATGTCCAAAGGTCAGTTTCGTGTGTACTGTCCAGTCCAGCTGGTGCATATTGGAATTCTGACGCATTGTTACAACTGCCTTATGTACACAGGGAACACTGTCCTCCTACCAACAAACTCAGATATATGTGAGAGGTGCAACTGTATAGACAGACAGGAGGCTGAGCTCTCCCAAGCCATGACTGGCACAGTCTATTGGGTGGTGAAGGTAACCACACACACCACAAATACAGTCGCACATGCACCTATGACAACAGCAAACCATATACATTGACACACAATGACATACTTGGAGCATCTAAATATACTCTGCCTAAGCAGCAGAGACATCCAACGCAGACACACAAACAACTGCTAACACACAACCATACACACATATCACATAGTTCACAAAGTCATTGTGCCACACAGTCAGTGCCCTTAGGCCTACACAACACACCTCATACACTTGTATTAGGTGACTGTAATTGTCGGCCACACTGACATCCCACTCACCAGGCTGAACAAGGTGAAGGTCACTTTGTGCTGTGTGTCGGGTGCCAGGATATGCCACATAACACATGCACTGTTGTCAGTCCACTGCAAGTACAAATATGGCTCCATCATTGACCATTCTGGTGTGTAAACCCTCAGACGTTCCTCCCTGGACTACATGACAAGAGACATAGAGGAGCTCTCTGATCATGTAGCCCAGGACAATATGACCCTGACCTTGTGTAGCATCTTACCCTCACCAAGTACTATGTCACAGTATACAGATGACATGATCACTTTTAACAGTTGCCTAACATATTGTTGTCATTCACAGGGGATCCAGTGTCTGTCAGCCTGGGATTACATGCTCAACATGCCACTTACATTCGCTATGGACGCCATGCACCTGTCACCCCTAGGCTTTCACAGACTGCCTTAGGCTCTTGACACACACATAGTGGCTGTTTGAAGCGAGGGTCAGAAGACATAACCACAGCCATAGATGTTACAGGGTACAGGAAACGGAGAGTGATGGTGCACAACAACTGATGTCTAACCCTCAGAATGCATGCACTCAGGGCTCACATCAGTATGGAATCTGTCGATATATGTGCAGTAACAAACACCTGGTTCAGGCTCACAAAAGCACAGCAGCACTAACAGGTTTTACGTCATACCATGGTTTTCAGACACAAGACTCGGACCGGACAACAACAATAGGGGGGGTATCCATATACATCATTCATACACACACCTCCAGGTTGGTAGCAGTGCACAAAGCATTGGGGAATGTACATGTGCAACTGAGAGTGGGCAAAACTGCATTTCAGTTTGTAGACTGTTACAGACCACACTCCCAAACTTGGGCACAACAGTCGTTATTCCTGGGAACACTGGGGAATGTGAAGGTCTCACCAAACACCATTATATTGTGTGACTTCAAATACACAAACATTGACTGGGTATACTACTCAAGCACTGACACCCTCGCACAACAGTTGCTAGGATTGTTACACTCAAATGCTATGGCAGACCTGGTCACCACACCCACAGGGGGTTAAACATATGGGACCTGATCATCACCCACATGGGGACTCTATGTTCCACAACAGAGGTATACCTGTAATTGTTAAGGTCGGAACATACATTCATCTCACTAGACATACATATCCCATACACACACACATCCTATGTGATCTCAGTGACATACTTCTCATGAGCAAACGTCACACTTGTACAAACTGAGGTGGTATCCCTCAATGACCCTGGGACAGTGTTAATTACAGCTCAGACCACTTCATACTTTACAAGCACATTCTATGGACAACTACTGGAATGCATGGATCATGCTATCCCAGATAACTATAAGACTCACTCCTCCAAAGGCAGGGTATCTGTCTACTGGACCATGGCCATTACTGAGCTATACAGGGACAGGAGGAGGCTATTACATTATAGAGCACAATCACAATCAGGAAGGCATCTCTGATCAGTACTATGGTATAGCTACGATCACTTGTTGATTCATCTAAGGCCCACTTCTAACAGACACTTGCAACAGACACTATGGACAATCACAAGACCTTATTTAGTTATGTCAGGGACCTGGGTAGGAACTCACAGATATGCTGTGAGTTACTGCATAATTACAAATGATACAGTGAACCCAGTGACATTGCGAACATCCTAGACAACAGGTTCAGTGGGAATGTTTCCCCACCATCCCCCCTGCAGTGCACATGTCCATCACAACAGGGTGTAGCCTCCCTGACATCACAGATGAACATGTGTGTGCTGCCCTCTCCGTAGCAGACAACACAGCATCAGTGGGACCAGATGGTGTCCCAGACTGTGGCATACATGAGACACTCACATTATGTCACTATTCAATATCACAGTTACTACAGGATGTGTGCCCATGGAATGGCGTACAGCTACTGTGTACCTGCTCCACAGTGCTGGTGCCACAAGGGACCCTTGACATTATCCCAATATATGCCTAACTATCCTGGCCTGCTATGCTATGGAGTGTATCATCGTGGAACACATACACATACACACTGTGAACCTACAGACACTGGATCCTACACAATTTGGTTTTGTTGTGGGCATAGCCTGCCTCTTGCAGATGTTTGATGTCTTTAAACAGTTAACAGGTCTATAGACATACACAGGGTTGTCCACACAGCCTACCTGGAGCTCGCACACCACTTCTACACAATACCCCACTTGGCCTTTACACATTAGATCACCGGATTCAATATCTACACATATGTCACAAGATGGATTGCTAACTGGATCATGGATAGCACACACATGGTAACTATTGCAGGTGCCATGTCTGACTATACACCAGTTACACGTGGCATCCCACAGGGCTCAGTCCTGGGACCTCTCTTGTTCTGTATATATTTCTGATACATACTGGCTAACACAGGAGGAATATGGATGACCATGTTTGCAGATGACTGAAAACTGTGTGCCATAATTGACTCCACAGCTGGCACAAGCATCCTCAGAAAGGATCTCATAGAGATGGATGACTGGTGCCAGAGCCATGGCCTACAGCTACCTTACTTTAGATGCATAGTCATCACCTTTGGTAGTAACATCGTGCACGCACATTACCACATAGGTGATGATACATCACGTACAGTGTGTGTGATTTGTGATTTGGGGACATGAATACTTACTACTCTCACCTTTGACATTCACATTTCCAATGTTGTTGGACACACCTTCTATTTAGCCAACCTTATCCCATATGGTTTTACATCCAGATCAGGTGGGGTCATTGTGACCCTATAGTCATCAGGCACATGCTTGGATACAATGCCCCATTTCGGATGTACCTTACCCAACACCTGCAGCAACTGAAATGTACACAGATTTACATAACCAAGTGGATCTAGAGACTCACACAGATGGTATGCACAGTTTGGCTATGGTGACCCCAGCTCTCCTCAGTTGCTTACTGCCTACTTGGATGCAGTCTGTGCCTTTTGTTTGAAGCCATGTCCATCACAGCATTGATGGACAGGCTCCACATGAGGATATCAAAGTCCCTTACAGCTACATGCCCCAGGGACAGGTACGTGAGCAATGATGTTAATAGGACATGCTGGATGGGCATATCACCATCACAGAGGCTCCACTCACTCGGGAATGTGATCACAGTCCCACATATGCACAGACCCATGCTGACCAGGTGACATCTTCACAGGTGGATGGGTGATCGTATGTTTAGCCCTGGGATATGTTATGGGTCCTTGCTAGACAGAGGCAGAATGAAATGAACATATGTGAGATATCTTGTGTGACCTACTATTAACAGGCACAGTCTACTGATCTAGTGTGGTTGCAAAATACAAACACACTGTGGCTAGGCTTCTACATACCCTAGGGCAGATAGCCTAGTGTCAATCTCTGAACCTCTGCTAATGTTCGGGATGCACATTGTTCAGTGATGGTACTGATTGCAGGTTTTGTTTCTTCTTTGCTTTACCACTTCCTATGAACAACCTAGGTTTCTGCATAACATATTTGATTGTGACAGGATTTCACTATATTATATTGTGTCTGTTGTCATATCACTGTGTGCACATGGTGGATTGGTGAATAGTGCGAGGTTCCTGGGTTGACACATGCAACTGAGGGATATGTGTGGCCCACTGCTGTACTCAAACTTGCCCTAAGTGTGTGAGCATGCCCAGTTCAGACTGTCAGTGTTTTGTTGCCTGACATTTGTCTCATAGTTTCAAGTGTGTGAGCATGCCCAGTGTGACCTTGCAGTATGTTGCTGTCTGAGGTCCACTACATTTGTTGATGTGTTTGAACATTACCAATATTAACATTTATACTATATGTGTGTTGAATATCAGGTTCTATTATTACTGCAGACCTCACCTTTGTGTCTTAACTCAACAGGGATTATGCTATGCCTGCAAGGTTTCCATGAAATACTTAGCATTGACTTATCAACATTTTTTCATACAAGCTGACCATTGACATACTGTCATGGTTTAGTGGCTCTATACTCTGACTATAGTGCACTATATCCTGGGTTCGAGGACTGTCACTGCTTCATATTTTCATACACGCCAGAACAGACTGCTTTAAGAAAAGTGAAGCAAATATGAACTTGTTAACCTGATTTTGATGAACTATACCCACATTTTACCAGACTTGCACAACATTGCTCAATGTTGCCCAACATTGCTGGACAGTGCACGATATTGCTGAACATTGCCTGTAGTTGTGCTACTTAGTGTGTGCAATTTTGTTTACATAAACTAAATAGTGGTGAGAGCTGTTTAGTAGTGCTTTATATTGCTTAACACATAGTAATCATGCCTCAGGTGGTGCTGCAGGGCTGCCTATGTCAGATGCACATTTTACACTCCCTATACATGTTTGTTAACAGATAGTGTCAAGTTAGGCATTGCTTTTACTATATGTGCAAGTTGGAGAGAGGTATCATTTCCAGGGTTCCTACTGAGCCAGTGTATATGCTATGTGTTGCCTCTTTGCCAAGGCCAAAGCATACTGGACATGACTCCTTCTGCCTACTGGGGCAGGCACAGGTTGTTCCTGCTCTGAGTCACGCTCTGCCTGTGATGGCCTTGGCAATGGTGAGGGGCTGTTGTGCCCGGCCCTATGCTGCTCCTGCTGCAGCTGTTTTCGCAGGATCATATTGTGTAGCATAGCACATACCATGACTATTTGGGTACATGTAGTTGGTGAGTACTGCAAGGCTCCACCAGATGTGTCCAGGCACCAGAACCGTGACTTGAGCAGCACAAACACATGCTCAATTACATTTCGTGTTTGTGCGTGTGCCTCATTATGGCATTCCTGTTCAGGTGTGTGTGCATTTCTGATGAGTGTCATCAGCCACGGCTCGAGTGCATATCCAGCATCCCCTACTAGGTGACCATGAGGGATGTCCCCATTGGCAAATGTCTGGTACAGCTGTGTCAGATGCCAGATATGGGAGTCATGGTAGCTTCCAGGGCAGCCAGCACACACATTCATTATTATGCCCTGGGCATCACACATGACCTGGCAGTTGATGGAGGGGTAACCCTTGCGGTTATAGTAGACCCTACCCCGCTCACCGGCTGGTGCTTTGATCCGAATGTGCGTGCAGTCTATTGCACCCACTACCTCAGGGTATTCTGCTATTTGCTGGAAGAGACGCATATTGCTGGCCAATACCTCACGGGAATTGGGGAAATATACATGATCACCGACATGTGCTGCCATGGCATTCAGGAACTGGTACAGTACCCTAGATGCTGATGCCTGT
This sequence comes from Protopterus annectens, assembly GCF_019279795.1. Lineage (NCBI taxonomy): Eukaryota > Metazoa > Chordata > Ceratodontiformes > Protopteridae > Protopterus > Protopterus annectens. The sequence continues at coordinate 149,291,447 of NC_056731.1, forward strand.
GAAATCCCCATCATATCGCCAGTTGATCTCTGGAAGGTACCTGTTGCTAATATTCTTAGGCCAACACATACCTTGGTTTCCAATGGGATGGGTTCCCCTCTGTTGATTCTGTGTGTGAGGCGTGGCCTGCACAGCTCAACAATTTGATGCATGAGGTCTCTGTCCACTCTATCTCCAGCTCATGTAGCCCCTGGTAGGTTACCCTAGGCCTGTACACTCTTCTCCGTCTCCTCACTGTGGGTTGCTCAGCAGCATTTGCATTGTCACCACCCTCAGCATGTTGCATATGTTGCCTTATGACAGCAATGGCAACCCCTAACATTTCTTTGTCTCAGTAAAGCTTTTTCAGTATTCACTTCTATTAGCTTACTGCAGTGTTGCAGTGTGTCTGAGAAAAACATATTGGAATGGTTTTTGCTGAGTTTTAAGTGCTGGGCTGGGCTGGGCTAGTGTACTGCCTGTGTAATTGCCTGATTCTGATTGTTTTCACCTGCTAGCTCTGCTAGTACTCCCTGGTTAACTTCCTACTATTTGTTGTGCTTCCTTTTCCCTTTTTGTTTCCTCAGGGGGCAGCACCGCACAAACAAGCGCAAACACGCGCACACCAACTCACACGCGCACACACATGCTTACACGGACTAAATCTTGCTTATTCTTGTTAAAACGCGCGCACACCAGTGCAAACTTGCTTACAACTGTTTACACAGCCTTACATATGCTTACT